>NC_140967.1:21699431-21775950 GCF_056783735.1 Eptatretus burgeri | reverse complement strand
AAAACCTTCAAAATCGGTACCGTTCACGCGAAATCGATTGCGAAAGCCATTAAACCCACGTAGGGTTATGAAATTTGGCACGAATGATCTACTGGTGATGCTCTATCAAATATATGCCGGTTTTTGTGATATATTGAATACTTTACCCGCAGCGCCCCCTACAATTAGGGTATGCGCGAAAATTGAAGGCCCCCTCGCGACCAGGTGAGTGCATCGATACGAATGAAACTTTGCAGGTTCATGGTACTCAATGAGTACTACAACTTTTCTTCAGAACATATTGACCGATTTCGCTTAGGTCAGGGGTCAAAGGTCAAATAGTGCAAAAATCGATAATATGCGAGAGCTGGAGGTGCCATCGCGCCAAATGCTAGTCCTCCTAGGGTTATGGTCGGATGGTCATGAAAATTCACACTAATCGTCTGGAATACATTGTGCACAAACGATCGAGCCGGATTTTAGATTTAGATCTTTGTTCACCCATAGCACCCCTTCGAACTTTGGGGATTTTCGATTTCAAACCGCATTTTCGGTACTTTTCATTCAAATGGATAACGAGTAGTTATCAGTAGATGGAACTGGATGAGATTTGATATGTATAATCTTAACGTGATTCCCTATCCGCCGCTATATGACATCCATTTTGCTCTATATCTTATAGTTTCCATGCTCGGCGACCCATCGCCGCCTACTGGCTTGTCTTGTCTGTTTGTTTGTGAACAAAATATCTCAAAAAGTTGTGGACGGATTCGGACGAAATTTGGTGGAGAGCTTAGGTATGTAACAATGACGAAATTATTAGATTTTGGTGAAGATCCGGAATCCGGATCCGAGATTCTTCACCATTGAGAGATTGGGCCAAAAACGACATGCAGCAGAATATCTGAAAAAGTTATGGATGAATTCGGACGAAACTTGGTGGATAAGTTTAGTTAGTTGGGTGACAAAAACAAGCAGATTCGACTTTAGTTTAGGTCTGAATCCATTTCCGGCCTATCAGTGGGATGCAAAACGTATCCTCATCAGCCTGGTGGAGGTATGCGCTCCACTGAGTGCTGTTCTAGTTATTTCCTGTGATTGAAAGGATTCTCACTGCTTGCCATATTTATGTAATGGAATTTCGTTTTGCAGCCGAGTTCATCTCGTTTACTTTCCCAATGCATACTTAAAACAACGCAGCAATGTAATAAAACCAGCTCGGCTTGTTTCGCAACATACTCATCCATAAGCATTGTCATGAAAATCATGATTTCCCCGTATATAGTTAGTTTAAGGGATCATGTATTCCTTATGCCATGATGATGCAATTGTGGATATGAATACTACACCATTGGGACAGGCTGAGTTAAGTTTTAAATGGGCAGGTTAAATGGAAACTTATTCCAGATTCCCCCTCCAACCTATGTTGGCTATTTCCATGGCGTCATGGTGGGGGATTTGTCCCCTTGTACGCTTTTACTGATTAGAATTTACCATTTTTTGATCTGACCAACTGTTCGATAGGCTGGCTGGAACGGAGACTCGGGGTGGAACGTGGGATGATGACATTAAGAGAGATGCACTTGCAGGTGACCAGAGAGAGTGGAGGATCGGGCGACGATATGGAGTTTGTTCAGGTTGCTGGCGATAACTTGCCTATTCTTTGCAAAGCACATGATGGGGTCTTTAACATCCACCAAATAATGCCAGCAGATGGGATACCCAGTTTTGCATCCATTCGAGGGACGGCACACGCATTTAAGCCTTGCCTGCGAAATACCAGGTTGACAGTTTATAGTTGGGCTGAGATTCAAACACTGTAATTAAGTCGGGTTTGTGTAGAGTTGTTTGGTCCGTGGACGTGCAGGAGACAAATCAATGTAATTAAGTAGGGAGACTGTAAGCTTCAGTGTTACTTCTCACCACATGGGGAGGGGAGGGTGCTGTGTTAATTAGATAGGGATCAAGGATAACTTTCCCAGTATGTAGTTGCCCCCCTGTGACTTTTCCCTATGTTTTTATAACAACCAAAACCACAATAATAAACAAGCAAGACATGCTGAGGGTGCAGAGGGAAACGACACCCAAGGAGCGACAAATCCTTAGTCTCATAATACATATGCTCATCAACCGGTGTTACCTTACTTATCATTGGAGTCAGCTTATTGGATACAACTGCAGCAACTCCTTGGGCATGCTAACCATCAGAGCGACCGGACCAATAGTAGGTGTAACCACCCGCCATGATCCCACCACTATCCGGTCTCCGAACCTATGCTGCAATACTGATGTCCAAACGCTTGAGCTCAGGTGATGAGAGACAGGTGATCATCTCCTCTTCGGGATAGGACATTCCAGGCACCCACCCGAAGTGACCTCCTCAGGTTAACACAAGGAGACCGCCATATGGTGGACGAAACCTCAGCACCACTCTGCCGCACCACTTCTTTCTCCTTTGAATGTTGGCTGGTCTAAGAAGAGATTTTCTCTGAGCTGCTCTCCCATAGTAGTCCAGTTGATAAAGGTACTGCACGGCAGTTCTTGAGCTAACTTGGACCTCCTCTGCAACATCTGCTGCCTTGCAACGGGGAGTTTTCTCATGGACCGCTTGACAACTCGGAGACACCTTTGTGAGGACCCAGATCGACCAGAACAGGAAGCTGTGGATTCCTTGCCTCCGCTGGTGAATTGCACAATCACCCGATTGACCGTAGAAAGCAGAATGCCAAGGTTCTGAGCTATCTCACGCTGGCTGATTGCACCTTGCAAATGGCCAACAATTCGTCCTCTGAAAATCACAAAGGTCGTGTGCTCCCTGGGTTCGAGGCATCGTTAATTGTCATACAAGACCCAGGAACTCGTTTCTGCAAAGAAATAGTCGAATATTAGTACAAATCACTGAGTAAAACTGCGTTATACAGATGAAATGAAGAAATTGAAGTTGTCTATTTACTTCTGTCATGTCATTGTAAATGTAAACATGGCAAGAATGGCAAGCATCCCCAATGTGAGTTGAAGGAAGCCTTCCTTCATCTTTCAGTGGACTGAAATCGGATGGTGTGAAGATTATCATTGATAATTATCCTTACTATAATTCACCAACCCGTGTTTGTGTGTGTTTGTGTGTCTGTTTGTTTGTCGCACTACTCCTCCTACAGTTCTGGGCTGATTACATCCAGACTTGCTACATAGGATCAGCATGATGGCATGACCCCAATTAATGTATGGGGTTGTTTTTTTTATCTCTGCTGGTGGTTTTGGAGGGGAAGAGGGGGGTTCTCCATGTAAATGTGTATCATTTAGCACCACCTCCAGGTGGGGAAGGGTATTACAAGTCCCACCCTTTACAGCACACTCCAGTGCAGTATTCCTGGCCCCATGTTTTCCAGTGCTGTGAGGTGTTTTGAATTCGAAGTAGTATGTATGTTTTTGCTTCATGCACCTAACCCGGGTTAATTATAATTTTTTGCCTATACACAGCTATCAGTTGCCTATACCATGCCCAAATAAATGGACGTGTCAGAAGAATGTGGTGCATGTTTGGAACAAGATTGTCTGTAGGGTTAGGGTACTCTGCTAGTTATTGTAAGAACGTGTTTATTAATTTGCAGTCATTGTTCTTTAGCTAATTTATTGGTTGAAAGTTTGTTTTTGATTTTTTTTTTTCGATTTTTTTTTTCTAACAAATTTTTCGATATCAAGCAGCTCCAGCTTGAATCCACAGGAAAATTGGATTTGGAATGTTACTGTGCACTCTTTCCATATGCTCCACTGATATCCATTGCACTAACGTAAATGCTTTAAAAAAAAGTTAATTGATTAGCTATACAAGTTAGTAGTCTCCTACCGGTCTCACCCTGGGGGACTATAGATTTGCTCTTTGTCCGTACGTCCATCCGTCCCACCTGTGGTTTTTTCAGACTTTTTTTTTCCAATACTTTAACATATTCAACAGAAACTTGGTACATGGCTTTATTATGATAAGTTACAGAACAAGTTTGAGCTTCGGGGCATTTCGTCAACTTTTCATAGTTAAGCCCTTTTTAGACTTAGAAAATATCCCATCGGAAGGGGAAAGTAATTCTCCCTCTTGTTTAATGTACATTTACTCAGCTCAGTTCCACATCCTGTAAAAGATTGTTTGTGCTTTTTTTTTGGTTCCTTATGTGGAGTACGTGTATGTATACCTTGTGCTAAAATTTTGATGGGCCAAAGTTGATCAATTCCATGGCTGGGTCTCTACAAAGTGGCTGACCAAGCCACATACTACGGTGACGTGTGCATATTCTTCAGGTGCTGAAGCTCTACCGTAACCCTCATTTGGTCTAAAAGAGCAGAGGGAAATCTCCCTAATGCTAACATCCCTCACGTTTCATTTGGTAGGTCATTATATGTGATCCGAATGACCTGGTCTACATCCTGAGCCCAGTTCAGGAATGGTCTAATTAAAGAACACCCTCGCCAATCAACTCCACACCAATTTGATTTGACATGATCCTCCATGCCAAAACAGCGATTTGGAGTCACAATGATTTATTGGCTCTCATTTTTCCCCTTTGGAATCGCATTTCACACATCTGCAGTGGATTTGTGTAAGGTAGCCACCAAGTTACCAATGACTTCAGTTTCTGTCCACTCATTTGCAAAATGCTCTCAAATCGAGTTAAGAAAACGTCCAAGCTTCCCAATTAATTCAACTTTAATCAATATAATCTCCTTGATAAAGGCCGGATGCCCACAGTACAAACCAAGTCCATTCCCAAATCATTCTCTACATCTCTCTGACCTCCTCTCCTATTCATGTTGTTTTTCATTTTAATATTCAGTGTGTTAATATTGTTGTGGGAATGCTCTTTAGGGGTTAATAAAACTGTTGAGTAGAACAATAGTTATTTCGTAGCATTTGTTTAGATAAGCGTGACGTATTATTTATGCAATAGATATGCGTTGCATATGTATGGTGAGATGCTTGTTTTTTCTATCCTAGTGTTGTCCTCCCTGATTTAAACCTTTGGCTATGCATGTTAATGTTCTTTTCCTCTGTTTACATGTCCTTAAAAAGTGCAGTATGCCACCAAGGACATTGTGCAGGTGTAGTGAAACTGCTTTGAGATAGCCGGCCATTAGCCTCACTATAGGAGCTAATTGTCGAGGTGAAACAGCATTGAGGAAGTCTGCAATTGCCTATATATAACAATATCCCCCTTCCGCCACGCGGCAGGGGATAAAAACTACATATAAAATGACGCACAAGTACCGTTAATGTGAAATTCAACATTAAAAAGACGAAGGAAAACAGCGACTGCTGGAGCGACTGAAGTTGGGTGTTGCCAGAAACAACGATTTATCTATATTTTTCTGAAATTGAAATGAAAGTAATTGAGAAGGCACTTTCCTCCACATTAAGTGTACTTGTGTGTCATTATATGTATAGTTTGTACATTTTCTGTCAATGCTAGTCTGATTTTGAATTTTAAAAATGTAAATTAAAAAAACAAAAATTATGATTATTTTTTTTCCTTAAAATTGAGATAGCTTGACTTAAACTTAAAACTTAAAAAAACTTGACCTGATTGAGCGAAATTAGATACGTTTCTGAATTCAGCATGCAAAAAACATATAGGAACCGTTGAGAAAACCTAGACCTCTGAAAAAAATTTTTTCAAATGCAGCCCAGTGTTATCTAATTGTTATAAAATAAGGGGTGGAAGAGGCACTTGTTATCATTGCCTATCAACCAGGCAATGGTAACAAGTAACTCATCATCAATTCCCCCAAGAGGGAAGCCACCCATCAAAAAGTGGCAGGTGCACTCAAATTCTCACCCCTCCACCTTTCCCAGGAATATTTCCCACAAAGGCTCTGTTCCACCAGTTGGGCTCCATTGCCAGGCAGAGAAACAGGACCGGGCCAATTACCGGCGGTGAGGTTCAGTCCGCCCTGGCGGCCTTGGCACCAATGAGGGTCCGAGAGTTGGGGGGAATGAATAAAAAGGAGAGATGCAGGGAAGCAAGATATTATCATTGGAGTATTATCAGGACATGATCATTACATTATCCTTCTTTACACTGCAAAACTTTCTTTCTGTACTTGTTTCTCTTTCCTTCTTTATTTTACTGCTTGCTCACTTTGCTTTGCTATGCTTGCTTCCTTCGCACTATTCGTTCTTGTTGCGCTTTCATTCCTCTTCACATCATTGCACACACCTCCACACACGTTGGAGACGACCCTGTGCACCTTCGCCTCAGCCAGGTTTCCCACCTCGCCAACTGGCCATGGCGGAGCTGTCCACCTCCCCTCGCCTCACCAGCAGCGTTCCCACCAAAACTGTGCAGTCCATTACGTCCAGCCAGATACTACTGTATCAGTGCCCCAGCGGAGAGGAGAATCCGGGAGGAAGCATGAAGGGGGATAAGATACAGACAATCAGGCCAGAGCCTTGGGTGGCTGCAATCCAGCCGGGTTGTGGCAAGCTGTGTCGGGGCTCGCAGATGACCCCGCACTGCTTCCTTCTCCGCTGTCTTCTTCTTCATCACCCATTTTCAAATCTCACACTTCTTTGGATGTATGTCTTGGCACCAATTTGTGAAAGTGCTAAGTGATTGATTAAGACATCCGATGGCGCAAATGACGTGGAAGGGACATAGGGAAATGTATATGTGCTGTAATATTTGTGTATAATTATTGTTTTGCCTGTGCTCACTTTCCCGCCATTTCTTGTATTATTGTCATTGGTGTGTTTTCCTGCCATTTAATATTTGAATTAGCGTTGCTCATTTTCCCAGCATTTCTCACCTTCCTTGCTCATTAAACCCTATGTGGTAAAACAAATTGTGTCTTGACTTGAGCTGTGGACTCCCATCGATTTGCTTTGTGGTCCGATGCCCGAGTGTCCTTACAGACTGCAAGAGGACAGTTGCACGCGTCACTTGGAGGAAGGCATGGAAATGGTCCATGCCTTTGTGTGCCACCAATTCTTTCTAGCGGGTGTAAGAATGAAGCGCAGGTATGACCACCAGAGCCAAGTGAGCGAACACTCTCCAGGGATAAATATTTGGTTCTTCAATCCCCAGAGAATCCCGAAGCTTACGTCACCTTGGCAGGACCCGGGTGTTGTCCTGGCACAAATTAGTAACATGGAAAACAAGATCAAAATGGGGCCATGGGCCCTTCCCTGGATCATCCATGCCGACTGCCTGAGACCTTACAAAGACGACGAAACGCCCTCATTGATCGTTCCAACATTAGAGACGGAGGCCAAACCGAGCACCTCCGCAGATGTGAGGGGCTCGGCCAAGGAAGAGTTGGGAGTATGGAACCCCAATGGGGGTGCAGGTGAACAACCCTCCCCCCCCCCCCCCACTGGTGCATAGGAGCATTAGTGAGAAATACAGAAGTAAGGGGGAGTAGTGTAAAAATAATTATGCCAATGGGGGCATTAGAAGTGGCCCCGATTGGGAAAAGGAGCACTAGGCGAGATTAGGTTATAAGGGCGGTAGTGTCAGAATATATCAACCCCACGGGGGCATTAGACATGGCCCTCCATGGGGGCCTAGGAATATTCATTAGAGGGAGGGGAGTTAGTTTAGAAATTATTTTCATAAAGGAGACAAGGACAGATATTGAACATGTAGAGGGGAGGTAGTTAGTTTAGCCACGTAGAGTTAAAAGAAACATGCATTTGTTTAAGGGATGACGGAGAGCGCAAGCTCATTAGGGGAATGTAGTTGGCTGGGAAGCACAAGTGTGAGTGAGAAAGAAAGAAAAAAAAGAAAAAAAAGGGGGGAATGAATGTGAGTCAGCAGGCCTGGTATGTTTGGAGTGAATGAGGAGTGCATGGTTCAAAGGAATGAATTGGGGGAGGATGGGGGGGGAGAAGGAGAGAGCCCCACCCAAGGAAACCCAGGGTTAGAGTAAAGTTAGTTAGTGGTTTATTCAATTTACAAATGGATTTCGTTTTGTGATTGGTGCTGTATGTATAACCAGAATCATTTTGCAGGGTGCAGGAGATGATTTACTGGCTGGGAGTGCTGGAGGCGAGTTGGCCAAAGTAAGCCATAGGTCCAGGGGACTGGTAGTGTGTGTAGTGGGCACTGGTATTTGGGGAAGGGGCCAGGTGCAACAAATGTCATGGTGGGCATTGGGGGGAGAGCCAGTGAGGGCCTCCCCCATAGTTCAATTAGGGGGCAGGTAAGCTTGGAGGCGGCATCGGTGTCCCGGGGGGTGCCATAGGGTGAGTTCAGTCGGTGGGCAGACCTGCCAGTGGAGCGACACTACCCAGCCATGAAATTGTGTGAGGGCGCCAAAGAAAATTTGTGGGCCGGGCTCAAACTTGTGACGAACACCAATGCAGACAACGGGAATAATGGTCGTTAGAACTGTGGGAAACTGAATTGTTAAATTTAATTTATAATGAGGTAAAATGCCAATTAGCTTTAGTTAGTTCTTTGAGAAATAATTTAATAAATATATGCTGGGAAAGCTTGTAGGGAGGTAAAATACATACATTCCTCTATTTTTCATCCTGTGTCCGATAACGGACCGTTTTTCATCCTGTGTTTGTGATTTTAATTTCCTTTGATGTATTTACCACGCCCTGGAGGGACGATCACATGTATACGCGCTATACTCTCTGCAAGTTTAAGTTTTTCTGTTTGTGATATTGCTCTCAGCTAAAAGCTTCTCCTTGTGCACAAATGTTTGTCTGATATTTGTTACTGAATAAACAGCTTAAACAGAACTAAAGGTTCTTTCTGTCTGAAGATGGCTAAACTGCCACGACAGAACTCATGGTTTAAAGAGAAAGGCATATTGAAAAGCCCTGGGGATAGTTTCAAAGTTGATAATGGATAGGATAGATTAGGATATGTGTACCCCTTCACACCATCCACCTCTTCGCTGATCGTAGGCTGCTGGACTTGCTCCCTTGGGAATGTAGGGAATCCTGCAGGAGTTATCCAGTATGACCACTCCTTGGCTTTTTTCACAAGATCTTGGCTATTCGTTGTTCACCTTGGTGTCTTGGCGTATAGGTTTTCTATTCTCATCGCTTTTCTGAAACCTTGTGAATTATTGGCTTTTTTCATTGACTCACCTTGGCATTTATGAAAATGAGGAGTGGTCACACTGGTTATCCTGAGCCTGCATTGGGGCTCTTGACAGGTCTACCTGTCTCTCCTCTTAGACTCTTGGAGGGATCTTAGGGGATGGGATAAGGAATTTCACCAGGGACCAGGAATTTAGGAAAGGGTAGGAATGGACAATGACAATTAGGGGGCTAGAGATTTATACTAAACATGAAAAAAATTACGAGGGGAGCAAGGGGCATATGGACAATTACAGGCACAGGCCAGAGGATTAGTGGGGATGTAGGATTGGGCCAAGTCCGCCTTCAAACCGGCTGACACCGCCATCCTCCCTCAGGTAAGAGACCATCATGAGGCCGGCCAGGCCAGTGTTGCCTGCTGACCTGGGTTGCCTTTGCCTTACCTGGATTGCCTTGTCTGCTTTTGCCTTGCCTACCACCCTCGTAGGGAGGTAAAATACATACATTCCTCTATTTTTCATCCTGCGTCCGATAACAGACCGTTTTTCCTCCCACAGATCGTTGCTCATCATTGCCACATCATGAAGGACTGTCATGCGGGCAGTCATCATTGTGATGGTTGGACGTCAGGAAGAACTGCCAATGGGCAGCTACGCCACCAAGGACTGCATGTGAGAAGCCCTGGAGAGTTGCACGTGCAAATGCCATTTTAAATGGCCTGTGAGATGGTGCATGGCCTGCTGTAGGGTAAGTAGGGTAGGGTAAGTTTCCTCCAGTCGCCTGGTGAGAAAGCCACTAGTGGCAATCATGACAATGCGTTACGCAAAACGTTCATCTGGACTCATGCTGACTTTTCTCTTTTGCAGATCCTGGTTTTCTCTTTTGCAGATCACGAAGCTGGCCGGCCTCGGTCTGGTCTCGTGAGGTTGTGGAGAGAGTGCGGTGGCGCCGGCCAGTCTGAAAACGGGCTCGGACTTACCCTACGGTCTCCCCCCAACCTATCGCCTGTGCCTGTCCATGTCCATGTCCATGTCCATATCCACCCCCATTAGCTTGCAACAAAAAAACAACGAAATTTAGACTATTTTTATTTTTATTTATTTAATTTTTTTTTATAATTACGTGTGTCCCTCACCCCTTTATTGTCTTTGTTCGGCTAACCTGTCCTGACCGTCTATCCCCAATCCCTAAGATCCTTTTTGAGGGGATTGAGGAAGAGACTAGTGAATCTGTCTCGAGGCCCAATGCAGCCTCAGAATAACTCCCTCAGATTTCAGCAATCTCCCAAGATGAGATGGATGGTGCGAAGGGGTACATGTTTCCTATCTTTCCTACCATTTATTAAACGTTAATCTATCCCTGGGGCTTTTCAACATGCCTGTCTCTTTAAACTATCGGTTCTAGCAACCACAATTCCCGTCGCCTGTGTTGATGTCCGTTATCAATTTGGGCCTGGCCCACAAATTTTCTCTCGTGCTCTTGCACAATTTCGTTGCTGGGCAGCGTGGCTCAATTGGCAGGGATTTCCATCTGCCAAACTCAAACTACGGCACCCCCGGGTCGCTGAGGCTGTCTCCGAGCCTACCTACTCCGTATGAATGTGGGGAATACCCATGGCAGTGTCCCCCTCGATGCCCACGTGGCATTTTGGTGCTCCGGGTCCTGTTTCCGTGGGCTGCCAGTGCCCATTACACTAACTCTGTCGCTTGGACCCACTCTGGCCGACTACTTCGGTGCCCAGGGGGCCCTCTACTCAGTGCGCACATTTCCACAGCCACGCTCCCAGCTGGTCAATAGATTCTTGCACCATACAAAAAAGGTTCGACACCAACAACAAACTGACATCCATTTTGGTTAATTTAGCTAACCCGCTAACTAACATTACACGAACCCCGGGTTCCCTTGGGTGGGGTTCACTCCTCCCCCCAATCATTCGTTCGCACCATGCATTCCACTCGCACTCGGGCCCGCTGACCCACATTCACTCATTGTAAAATTTTATCTCTCTCTTTTTTATTTTCTTCACACCAATACCGACGCTAACTACTTTCCCCTAACTACCTCGTGCTCCCCATCATCCCTTATCTGAATGCACGTTCCATTTAACTCTAAGTAGCTAATCTATGTCCCCACTACACGTACCATGTCTGTCCATGTCTCCAATCCATTTCTGAATTCTAACCTAGATTTCCCGAACTCGTGCCAGCGGGCCCCATGGAGAACTGCTCATGCGCCATGGGGCCGGTCTAACTAACGCTAAACCCTTCCCCTAAACTAGTGCTCCTTTGCCCATGACGAGGATGTTGCTACATCCTGGCCGGGAATCGGGTACTCGTGCAAAGGCTCGGTAGGCCTTGCATCACCAGGACGGCAGTTTACAATTTGCTCATCCCTTCCATTTGGCAGATAATTTAAAGCGTAACGTCGCCCTGTTGATTGCGCCAAGCGCTTGCTTTCGAGCCATCCACCATGTGGAGCAACGTGCTATATTCACATGGCCTTTGTGCCGCATGATCCCCGGTGACGTCACTTGCACACGAGAATATACTACTTCTTGCAGTGCAATATTGTCCAAATAATGCTTCAGAGGGTGTAGCAACAGTCTGTTCCAACACTGCTTTTATACAGACAGAGGGTTTGTAACTAATCAACAAAAGTTGGGACACCTGTAGGAATTGTTTGCATCAACTTTCAAGGATTAATTTAATTCCATTGCTGCAGAACAGCTTCATTTGCTAACCCATTAATCGTTCCCTGAAAAGGGATGTTGTTGTTTTTAACAACGCTGAAATTTACATTATTTTTCAGTTTCTGGTAACCTAAACTTTTCTTTTAACCTCTGGCAGTTTACCGCTTAGCTTTGTACCATTTCAGGTTATTCACTGGACTTGAACTGCTTAAATTTCAGTGAAAACTGATTAATGGGGGTGTTCTAAAACTTTAGACCGGTAGTGTATGTATGTATGTATGCATGTATATTGTTATGGCTGTGGAAATTCGCATTACACCATGAAGGGCCCGTAGGTGAGATATCTCGAAGTACATGTGTAGTTAGCCCAAAATCCGTTGTCTAGAGGGAACTAATGTGATTCATTCGGGCTGCGATGCTTTGAGTTAGGCGTTTTTCTGTTCTATCTTTATTTTGAACCAACCATGTCTCAACCGCCATCACACAACAACCACCAACCACAACCACACCTGCCTCTCAACAACCACGCCATCCTCACCACTCCGCCAGCAACCATCAACATCTCCACGAACACAAAAGGGGAACAACAACAACAACTCCCACCCCGATTTCCCTGGTAAATAAGAATGATGGTTGGAACTCAACTCCCACCCCGATTTCCCTGGTAAACAAGAATGACGGCTGGAACTCAACTCCCACCCCGATTTCCCTGGTAAACAAGAATGACGGTTGGAACTCAACTCCCACCCCGATTTCCCTGTTAAACAAGAATGACGGTTGGAACTCAACTCCCACCCCGATTTCTCTGGTGGAATGTCACCCCCCCCCCCGCGTTCCGCGAAGGGAGGGGTGGGGTGCCGGGGGAAATAAAAGGGCGCACGGACGCGCCGCTGAGAGGAAGTCAGGTCAGAGGAGGTCAGGTCAGGGCGGTCGGTGAGAGTGTCAGTGTCAGTGTCAGTGTCAGTCAGCGGTTCATGGTCTTCTGCCCGTCTGGGTCTTGGAGAAGCGGTCCGTAGAGCGACCCGCTCGTTGGAGCTTGCAGTCGGTGGAGAGTCCGGACGTCGCGGAGGGGACGCAGACTGGATGCGCCGCTCTGCCAGGTGTGTCGCGCGGACCTGCGCGTTGGTACAAGGAGCGCCGGAGAGAGCTCGCCCACCACCGCACCGCGAGGGTGCAGGTAACCTGCAACGGTCTCGTGTGACTCGTTCGGTCTGCCAAGTCCCACGCCATAAAGGCCCACGGGCCCCGTCTGCCCCCTTGTCTATGAGGGTGGCTTCTTTCCTTTGCTTTCTAATGAATGTGTATTGGCGCCGTCTGTAAAGTAGAACTGTATAAGTGTTGCCGTGTGTACGCGTATTCGGTTTAACTCTTGCTTTTGCTTTATATGTGCATTTTGATTATTGTGGCTGTATATACGTGCTTTCCGTGTGCCGCGGAATAAATGTGCATTGTGTTCAACTGTTTTCCCATTTCGCTTCGTCTCCTTCCTTTTAATTGACCCTCCATCCTGCTTCACGTAAAGGGTTCGTAGTGGGCTTAATACGCCCGATAATTAATCGGAACCGTCGAGGTCGACGATAACACTGCTCGGTTATCACTGCAGCACGGAAAGGACCATTAAAGCGGTTCGTGTCCAGAGTCGGCCTGTGGCGTGGTGCAATCGCCCGACCGACCATTCTCGCAGGTACTTAGGTAGATCGAATTTGGTGAACAACCCTATCCTGTGCGGGTGGGCAATTGGCACGATCATGGTGAGGTTAAACCCTCACCCGTGACTAGTTCCCGGCGTTGGTCTGAGAGGGTCATGACTGAATTGTCCGTCCGGTGGGCGACGTTCCGCGATTCGAGTCATGTGGCCGTCCGCACGCCGGCAGGCGCGAATTCGCAAATATATATATATATATATATATATATATATATATATATATATATATATATATATATATATATATATATATATATATATATATATATAGATATATATATGACCTTCTGTCAGGTCAGGTTTGATCTGTGACCTGCTACAGGTACCATGTAAACCTGTACTAACCTGTTCCATGGTCGGGTTGTGGCGACTAAACCGTCTCCCCCACCAGGTTTTCTGGTGAGGAGGGTGTTTGGATATGGACACCCAGCAGGATTAAAAACAAAACCTGTCAAAGGGCGGAGGAGCTCCTTGTGAGCCAACGGCCATCCATATCTAGTGCCCAACTGTGTCTGCGGACGTCCTCCTGCAGTTGGGTCACTTCTTATTAGGAGGTTGGTGGCAGGATTTGCACTCCGGCCACCGTAAAACCCTTCATTCCGCAAAACGCAAAAACGCAAAAAAATCTGAAAACCCACTCCGTGGGAGTACCTCCTATGTAGCTTCCCTTCGCAGGGCAGTTCACCGGATGACGGGATTGGGGCAAAGCCTTCGGGACCCCCAATCTTTGATAGGAGGGAAACCACGGGGTAACATCCCTGGGTCAGATTGCGGGAGAGTGTGTCGGAGTGGTGCTGAGGTGTCGTCCACCAGACGGCGGTCTCCTTGGGTTAACCTGAGGCGGTCCCTTCGGGTGGGTGCCTGGAATGTCCTATCCCGAAGAGAGGATGATCACCTGTCTCTGTTATCATCTGAGCTCAAGCGTTTGGACATCGGGATTGCAGCTCTCTCTGAGGTTCGGAGACCGGATTGCGGCGAGATAATGGTGGGTGGTTACACCTACTATTGGTCTGGTTGCTCTGATGGTTACCATACCCAAGGAGTTGCTGTAGCTGTGTCCAATAAGCTGACCCCAATGATAAGAGGTAACACCGGTCAACGAGCGTATTATGAGATTAAGGATTCGTCACTCCTTAGGTGTCATTTCCCTGGTCTCTGTTTATGCTCCGACTGAGGCGAGTGATCTCACCGTGAAGGATGCATTCTACGCCACACTCGAGTCTGTGGTTGATCGGTGCCCCAGACGAGATACACTTCTAGTCTTGGGGGATTTCAATGCATCGACTGGAACTGATAGGGATGGTTATGAGGTGTGTGTTGGTCCCCATGGGTCAGGAACTATGAACCAGAATAGCACTAAGTTCCTTGACTTTGCAAGAAGTCATGGACTTAGGGTGGCTGGTTCATGGTTTCAGCGCCCACAAGCTCATCGCTGGACTTGGTATTCCAACGCTGGCGGTGTGGCAAAGGAGATTGACCATGTCCTCATTGACGGTCGTTGGAGGATGATCCAGAACTGCAGGGTCTACCGGAGTGCTCAGTTCCTCAATACTGACCACAGGCTTGTTGTAGCAACTCTAAAGCTGCACCTTAAATCCTGGAGAATGGTACCATCCCAGCCGAGGCTGGATGTTGCCAAGCTCAGGGATGAGAGAGTAGCTGAGGAGTTTGCGAACAGGCTGAGTGGACACTTGGGGGTCTGGGTGCTTTGGGGGTCCTGAAGAGTTGTGGAGCGCCTTCAAGACCACCGTCCTTGATGTTGCCGGTGGATGCCTTGGAGCTCACCGCAGGGCAAAGAAGAATTTTGTCTCTCAAGGGACACTGGATACCATTGACCAGAGTCGCAGGGCCAGGCTGAATGGCAGAGCTGAGCTGTTCAGGGAGCTGAGGCGTAAAACTGTACGTGCACTGAGGGTGGACAAGGAGGCCTATGTGCGAGGAATCTGTGAGGGGGTAGAGCATCACCTGTGGACAGGTGATTCTCATCCCGCTTACAGGGGAATTCGCGCATTACGTTCATCCAAGCCCATCCCTCGGAGCACTACAGTTCGAGCAGAGAGTGGTAGGCTCTTGACAGAGGAGTCTGAAGTGAAGGCCCGCTGGGCCGGTTACTTTGAGCGGTTGTACCAGGCTGATCCCCCAACTGTCGAGTTGGACGTCAAGGGTGTTACAATCCCTGTTGCTGACCCTCGAATCAACTGTGGTCCACCTACGCTTGTGGAAACACGGGCTGCGGTGCACCAGTTGAAACGGGGCAAAGCTCCAGGGATCTGTGGCATCCATGCCGAACTTCTCAAGGCTGGTGGAAATGCTGCACTCGTGTCGTTGCATGCAGTTTTGTGCTCTGCCTGGAACACAGGCATCATCCCAACTGACTGGAAGAGGGGCCTTGTTGTCCCTCTCTGGAAAGGGAAGGGTGATCGCCAAGACTGCAACAACTACCGAGGGGTGACGCTGCTCTCAGTGCCGGGCAAGGTCTTTGCTCAGATAATTCTCGATAGGGTTCGCCACCATCTGCTTGAGCACCAGCGTCCAGAGCAGTCAGGCTTTACACCAAAGAGGTCAACGATTGACCGTATCCTTGCACTTCGTGTCCTCACCGAACGCAGACGAGAGTTTCGGCAAGGGCTACTTGCAGCCTATGTTGATCTCTGTAAAGCGTTCGATTCAGTGAATCGGGACGTCCTCTGGAGGATTCTTGGTCTTCGTGGGGTGCCACCAAAACTGATCGATCTGATGTCTGAACTCTACTCTGGTACTGAGAGTGCTGTGAAGTGTGGTGGTACCATCTCTGACTTATTTCCAGTTGTTACTGGAGTTCGTCAGGGATGTGTACTTGCCCCCACACTTTTCAGCACTTGTATGGACTGGATTCTAGGGAGGATGTCGGAGAGATCAAGTTGCGGTGCGTCATTTGGGAATGTCAAGATCTCGGACCTTGACTTTGCAGATGATGCAGTCATCTTTGCGGGGACTTTAGACATCCTCTTGGGGGCCCTCGAGGTGCTGAATGAGGAGTCGGAGCCGTTGGGATTACGGGTTTCTTGGGTCAAAACTAAGATCCAGGCTTTCGGTGACATCTTGGATGCTGCTGTCCTGTCTGTGTCTGTTTGTGGTGAGGATGTTGAGGTCGTGGAGAGATTCACTTACCTTGGCAGTGATATTCATGTCTCTGCTGGCTGCGAGTCAGAGGTCAATAGACGTCTGGGTCGGGCCTGGGGAGTCATGGATTCACTGGATCATGCGGTGTGGCGCTGCCGGTACCTGTGCGGGAGGTTGAAAGTCCGAGTCTTCAGGTCCTTGGTACTTCCAGTCTTGCTCTATGGGTGCGAGACTTGGACTCTGACCAAGGATCTGAGACGGAGACTTAATTCCTTTGGTACCAGGTCTCTTCGGAGAATCCTTGGCTATCGCTGGTCGGATTTTGTGTCCAACGAGCGGTTGCTGAGAGAGACTCGGATGAGATTTGTTACCTGCATAGTCCGTGAGCGTCAGTTGCGGCTGTATGGACATGTGGCTCGTTTTCCTGACTCTGATCCTGCTCACCAGATTCTCTCAGCGAGGGAGTCTCATGAGTGGAGGAGGCCAGTGGGTCGACCACGTGCCTCATGGTTGCAACAGGTTGACCATCATCTCAAGGAGATGGGGATGGGCCTGGCATCTGCCAGGGGGATGGCCAGACGGAGGCCCCTGGAGTACCGCGGAAAGTGGACGCAGCGACGTGCTGTTCTGGCACATGCTCCCATACCCGACCTATATATATATATATATATATATATATATATATATATATATATATATATATATATATATATATATATATATATATATATATATATATATATATATATATATATATATATATATATATATATATATTTGAAGACCACAAGGGGAAAACCAGAGATGTCACTTTTTTAAAATTTCAGGGTTATTGCACCTGCCAATAGTTGGCAACATAAGGTTTCCTCTCACAATATTACTTTAACAAATAACCAGGGGTGTCACATAATTTATATGGTATAAAGTTTAGCCGTGCAATGAAAAAACAAGTGTTGTCAAAGCTGAACAAGTAGAAACCCAGAGTTGTCAGTACTTTACTCCTGGTTATCTCCCTTTCATTCATGTTAACTGTTCCACCATAATATTCAGAGTTGAGAAACTAAAAAATGAAAGGTTGTAAAACTTTCACAGCATAAACTCTGAGCACTACAATAGCCTATTTGGTTATATCATGGGCTCCGTAGTTGGTGCATATCATGGTTCAAGCCTGGTCAAACCTTTATTGTGACTTTTATGGGACCCACGCCGTGGCTTAGTGGTTAGCGCGTCTGAGTACCCATCCTCATTCGATGTACCCACCGCCCAATCAACCTGCTTAGGTATATGAGGGAGTCACATGAGGTGACTTCGGCTATCGCGGAGTGGTTTATCCTTGGGTTCCTCGAGGTTTTCCATCATATTAAGTAGTACGGAGTAAGAAATGGAGAATCCGCCGTCATGTCAGCGAAATACCCTTGAGTATGGCATTGAACACCAATCAAACAAAAAAACAATGACCGTTTAATGTTGAAAAAAATAATCTGTGATCACCAAAGTCATGTAATGTATGCTAATAACCAACAAGCATGAATTTGCTACACATCCTGGGTTAAAATTGCATGGCAATTATTAAACAAGGGAATAACCAGTGATGCCAGTTTGCAACATTGATTTGTTCTTTGCTCTTAAATTAAATAACACAGAAGCTTGGCAAATGCTGCATGCTTAATTTGATCGGCCAATGATCACTCTTCCTTTTACTAGAAAAGAAATCTATATGACAGTTATTAAACAGTCCACCAAAGTCTTGAAACTTTGTTTTTCAGTTTCTTCAAAATTGACTTATCCTGACATCTCTGGTTTTCCCCTTGTGGTATATATATATATATATATATTTTTTTTTTGTATATACTTATCTTCTTCTTTTGGCTGCTCCCATTTGGGGTCGCCACAGCGGATCATCCGTTATGATCCGCATACTGATGTGGAACAGGTTTTACACAGGATGCCCTTCCTGACGCAACCCTGGTCGCCTCTTACGACACAGGGATAAGGATTGGGTTTCGCCATGATTCCGGGCTGCCCTACACCCTCTCAGAGCACGGCCCAGCGCAGAGCTTCCCGTCCTCAAGCGATTTTTTTTTTTTTGTATACCTTGTCGAGGCTCGTATGAGAGCTAACACACAACTCAGAGCAAGGGGGCACGAGACAAGAGGGGCGGGAGTGGGAGGGACAAAACAGTGGGGAACAGACACATTCGGTGAACTGTGGAAGGGAGAGGGATGGGGATGGGACGGGGAACATGGCGAAGAGAAGATGGACATTACAGGGACTTTCAGGAAGGAAAGCAGGGGAATTGAAGAAGTGGGCTTGGGTGGATTATCGGGGGTAGAAAAGATCGAGGATTTGGATGGGGGATGATAAGAGGTGGTGGTGAACAGCTATTGTGAAAGCCTGGAGGGAAGAATGGGAATATGAATAGAGTGAGGAAGTTTATTCCAAAGGCGGGAAAAAAGAGGAATGAAAGATTGAAGATGAGCAGTGATTCATGATTTTGGTAGTTTTACCAGAAGGGGGTTGTTGGCGGACCTTGAGCGCCCTGTGGAAATGTGGCGGGGACAAATCGCAGAGAGAGCAGGGGGGGCAAGGCTGGAGAGGAGTCGGTAGAAGAACCCCCTCAAATCGATCCTCCAACCCAAGCCTCCGAGTAGCCGGATTACAGGCGCACGCCACTACGCCCGGTATGTATTTGGATATGCTTATATATACAGTATGTATGTATATATATATATATATATATATATATATATATATATATATTTTTTTTTTTGCTACGAATTTGGAAGGCTTGTGCACACAGACATTCAGGTCCCCATAGCTCAGTTATTTCGATAAGTAAATGTGGATAGATAGCTACCTTTCTCTTGTTTAATAGGTAATTCAATGTTCATGCACTGCGGAGTTATATTTATAGTCAGGGTTTTCTTTCATTTTTACACCCCTTATAACTACAACAATACGCCTTCACCTCACTTCCTCACACCGACGCCATTGCCTACGTTCGTGTCAGCACGTACGTGGGCAGAGTTCATAAGGATCTGACGTCGCTCTCGCCCAATCAGAGAGATGCGAGCGAATTCCCCGGTGGTCGTCCAATGAGCACAGCCCACGCTGGATAATATTCCTCTGCCTGTTTGGGGGGCGGTCCGCCGCGACGGCCGTCATGCCCCCCCCCCCGGTCCAATCAGCGGACTTGTCGTGATTTGCAGCCAATGGGCGATGAGCGAACTGCGCTCGAAAAGGGGACGAAGGAACAGAGAACGAACGATCTGGGCCCGGTCTTCTGGAGCGCGTGCTCTGGTTCTCGGCTCATCTCACCACTGGCGTGGTCTGGCTCTCCGCCCTCATCTCGTTGCTGCCATGGTCTGGCTCTCTGCCCTCATCTAGTCGTTGGCGTGGTCTGCGTCTGACTGCCCTAGTCCGTCTTCTGGCGACCGGAGCTCCAGGAGGGGGTGGACGTCCAGCCGCGCGCTCGCGGCCAGGTAACCTGCCACGTTCTAATCCCTCAGCTCGACTTCCCTCCGAGCCGAAGGGATAATAAAGACCATTTGGGTCCGTTTCTTTTGGGTGTGCGTCTGTCTGTGGGCCAGTCTGCAAATAGGAATTGTTTAAGTGCTCTTTGCTGTACATACTTGCATCTCTTATAGTCGGATAATTCTGCTCTTATGTGTTCCTTCCCCACCTATTGGAAATAAATACCCATGTGTTGAATGTTTCAGCTCGTCCTCGTCCTTTCCTTCATTGGCTTTGCACAGTGCGTGTTGGGGAATTAAAGAAGGCCGTTGTTGCCGTAGTTGTGTGCATTGGGACCGACGGAACCTCGGTAGCCATCCGCTCGGGTTACGCAGGGGTCGAGCACGGAAACGACTCGTCCTTCGAGGGTGTGAATACTTGGTAGTTCGCCACGTGGGTCTCTAGGTATTTTGAAGTTTGGCAAATAACCCCATACCATGTGGTATATTTATTGACGATTCACGGTCCTGTAAGAGACCCGTACCCTCAGGGTTTTCCGAAAGGTACGATCCAGATTCCGGGTGTTCGTTAGAGTCGACCCTACTGCTCCACCTAGCGGTCGTGCTCGCAACCGACGCCCGGCTCCACAATAATATATGTATGTATATATATATATATATATATATATATATATATATATATATATATATATATATATATATATATATATATATTGTTATGGGTACCGGTTGCAACGCACGCCTTTGATTACAAACGAGACACCAGTTTGTTATTCAGGGGGTTTAATCCCCGTTTGTCCTTGGAAGAGCCGGTGTAACAGGATAAGTCGCCCCCTGGACAACTTTCCCCCTGGTGGGGTACTTGTCCTAGAATAAGTCTCCCCCCTCCCTGGATAACTTGCCCCCCTATGGCCAAAAATAGATTTATACTAAAAATATGGGTACATGGGCAAGTTATCCAGGATGGGGGGCGACTTATCCTAGGACAAGTACCCCCCCCTCCCCGGGGGAAGTTGTCCGGGGGGGGGTAGTTAAACTGTTACACCGGACCTTAGGCCACTGCGCACAATTAACGTTGTGGTACGTTGGATTGCTTTAGAACCACGAACGCCACCCAGTTAAACACGAGTTCCAGTGTCTGCCAACTAATTAAGCCGTTTAACTAGAGGTCACGTGGTTACCTGAACGGGGAGCGCGCCATCTGCAAAGCACCAATCTTATCTTGATTCGATCTGAATTCGGGCAGACGAGCGTTTAATCGCTGGTGTGTGCCGACTATTATTGTCAAGTCTGTGGTAATTACCTCCCAGTCTATCTCGGTTCGGACAATGCTGGATCAATGGAAGGAAAGGACAAGCACGCACAGGTTGGAACGTCAAAACATGCAATTTATTCGTAAGAAAATAAATAAATAAAAAGAATTTATTTCCGTGAGGTAAAAATAAATAAATTCCAAATCAATCAAAAGGATGGCAAGCTAATAAAGGATTAATCCAGCCATATCAATCAAAATGATGGAAAAAGAGACAAAGAGCAGATGCTTATCAGGGATTGACTTAACAACGAAACACAGACAAGGGTAACCAGCAGATCATTCAGGGGGGGAAGAAGAATCATCTCGCTCACCAAAGATAAGTCGTCCGTCCAAGGAAAACGTCCTGAAATGTGTGAGCGTGCCTCGTCCGTCACTAGAACCCAGCCTTGCCGTGCACCCACTCGCCAACGGGCTTGAACGGCAGTCGACATCACCCCCAATAAGCAAGTATGCCCAGGGCGGCCGTCTGACTGGAACAATGAAGCAACCAACCGTCTGACTGGCACGGCGCGTGCACCCCTCTGACTGGCACGGACGAAGCAAACCGTCTGACTGGAACTGACGAAACGCTCCCAAAGCTGTCAGAACCGCAACCAGCTATCGCCAACTGACTGACAAACGGACTCGTTGTCGACTGACCCGTGCCTCACTCGTTGTCGACTGACCTGCGCGCGCGCGCCGCTCTCACCGCTCACCAAAACGGACCTCTCCCTCTTTTTATCGGCGGCCTGTCTCGGTGGCACAGACTCCCCCCCCAAATTCACCCCGCCCCACTTGCGCGCCGTTACCGTGACAACCTGCATGTCCCGGGTTATTCCTCGCTTACGAGGCCATGTCTGTGGTGCTGGGCGAGCAAAAAACAGCCATTTGTCAAAATTACCGAGCGCAAACGTGAAGCGCTCATAAAACTGTCAACATCAATTATTACCTCACTGTTCAGCCCGACATGAACAACAGCCATCCAGCGTCCATGGAGCTGCTGAACGGGGTGTCGAGCGTCGATGGAAAAAGGCGGGTCTCAGCGTCATAGACATAGTCCAGGCAAAATAAGGTTTGATCGAGAACAAATTAAAACATAATTTTTTTTAGCACAACGCATCTCTATGAGGTCCCCACAACACCATACTAAAAGTCCTAAGAAATCCCTGTTTCGGAAATACGTCTAATTTGCATAAATCCAATATGGCGGCCAATCCAATATGGCGGCCAATCCAATATTGATAATTATCAATATTGTGCCATATCTTTGCTCACAGATGACATATTTGGGTGATTGCAACTTCTAGAATGGGTATTTTGTATACAAGGATGCATTTAGAATACTTTTAAACTTCCCTGGAACAAAAATCTTATTTGCATAAATCCAATATGGCCACCAAATATCAATATTTTGCCACATCTTTGCTCTTGGATGATATATTTGAGCCATTTCAAATTCTAGTATATATCTTTTGCATACAAGAATGCATTTAGAGTATTTAACAATTTTATTGGATGTATTTTGATACACATCTCATTTGCATAAATCCAATGTGGCTGCCAAATGTCAATATTTTGCCATATATTTACTCTCTGACAACAGGTTTGAGCGGTTTATATTTCTAGAATATTTGAGGGGATCAAAGGCTAAATTTGGGATAGTTTAATATTTTGATTGGATGGGTTTAAATAAAATGATGGATGAATTTAATAAAATCCAATATGGCCACCAAATATCGATATTTTGTGATCAAATTTATGAGTCACTTCTTTGGCTAGTGTTTCATTGCAGGCATATTAATACCCTACCGAAGATGCCCATCAAGGTCATCATTATAGTCATCAGTGAAATCTGGTAGCTGTGAGTTGGCACAACTTGTCCCCGGCATTCTCCACAAACAGCACTGCAACGCAGACGATACTTTCTGCATGTGCACCTCTTTGTATCACAGTCTGTTTTACAGTTACAGCAGATGACATCCAGTAGTTTTGATGGGGCTGCAAGCTGGTCAGTTTGTATTGGCAAACATTGTCCATCCACCATGTGCCATCCATCCCCACTCTTCCGGCTTCATATTGATGCTTCTTCCTTTCCACTCCATCATCTGATAATTATATACACGGAGGCTGTGATACTTTGCAGCTGCTGAAGTTGGGGGTAGAGTTTGAGGTTCTACATGAGATGTGCTCTTGGAAACCTTCTCACAAAATCGCCTGTATCGTAAAGTGTCCAGTCCTTGTTCTTTGGCACCACCATATAATGACGCAAGTGCTTTTTCTCCTGCTGCAATAATGTCCTATTTTGCCACATGTCCTTCTTGGCTGAACACCTCAGCTTGCTGACGGAACAGGGCAACACTCTTGATCTTCCTTACTGCTAAACCCTTTCCCAATCCAAACAGGTGAGAAGTTGTATCGCAGCCAAGGATTGCATGGATAAATAACACATGGTCACAAACATCAGGACCAAGAAATTCCTTAGACTGCTTTATGCACCATATCCTGGTCTTTTTTTGCTAATTGCCTGGGCTCTGGGGCCAGGAACAAGTCATGTGCATCCAGTTCAGCATGATGCAGTAGGAGGATGAGCAAGTCCGTGTCATCCCCTATCAGGACAGTGTCTTTGATTCTAGCAGATGCAACAGCTGTTTGGACAATGAGCACATCAGCATCATGCTTTGCATGATCTATATTACACGCAGCCCGCTCTAGTTTGTCACGAAGATAAACAATAAATCACTGTTTGTTTGTCACATTTTCCAAGAATTCCTCCTTCTTGGACTGTATAATCATTCCACCAGTGAAGTTTACTGTCATGCCTGAACAAGCCCCTATCCTTCCCATGTGCGTGGCATCTTTTGTTGTTGGACCGTCTTGGTATCCATCAAATATAATGGTAGCAGCCCCATATTTATGTGTAACATATGTGACATAAAGCTGACTGACACTCTCATATGTGGAACCTCTTGGCCATGGAAGACGATGAAGTAGCGCACCACCATCGAGAATATACTGGACATTTCCAATTGGTTCTTGTTGCTTCCAAATGGTCTTCCAGAGAACATCGGCAAGGACAGCCTTATTGGCCTGCAGGGGAAGGAAGGAAGATTCAAACAATGCTGGGGGGTAACTACACAGTTCATATTTGAAGAGAGACTGTAGATCTTCACAGCGCTCCCCAATGGTTACCAGTCTCTGGAAGATCAACTGTGGATCTACCTTCACAGATTCGCCTTTGATCTTGACAGTTGATCTTGAATTAAGTGTCACTGCTCGATCATATTTCCGGAAGGTGAACTCTTCTACAGATTTCCCAACCATGGATGCTAGAATCTTTTCTCCAACTGTTCTTGATCTTTCAACGTTGACTCCTTCCTGGGCTGTCATGCCATTTGCAATGTTAAACAGGGACGGATCTCGTGCGAATGGATCTCTCTCCCTGAGATAGCTGATAAGATCAAGGGTGTCATTGACATCTCTAGCTTGTCTAGCTTTTGACAGGTCTTTGTGCAGGTCACTGGTTTCAAATGAGATGCCACTGAGCTTCTGCATGGCCTTGTTGATATTTGCACATCCTGGCATGGAAAGGACCCACACCAAACGCTGAGTTTCTGTCATTCCTTTTCCTCTTGTCAGGCCTCCATGTGTCTTTATACTTCTCATCAGCACTTGCTCAATTGTAAGATCCGTGGATAGTCCTGCCCAGTACCTATCACTGCGCCTCACCACATGATATCCTTTCTCAAATTGCTGATGGACATCTGGATGACTTTCTGGCAGATTAAGCATCATTTGCAGGTATACATATGCAGACTTTCATATTGCGTGTGTCCTTGATGCATCCAATGAAATTTTAAAGTATTACAAATGCATCCTTGGATCCAAAGATCTCATTATAGAAATTTCAATCACTAAAATACATCATCTGAGAGCAAAGATTTGGCAAGATATTGATATTTGGCGGTGATATTGGATTTATACAAATGAGATTTTGTTCCAGAGAAGTTTAAAAGTATGTTAAATGCATCCTTATATACAAAATACTCATTCTAGAAGTTGAAATCACTCAAATATGTCATCTGTGAGCAAAGATATGGCACAATATTGATAATTGGCCACCATATTGGATTTATGCAAATTAGACGTATTTCTGCAACAGGGATTTCTTAGGACTTTTAGTATGGTATTCTGGGGACCTCATAGAAATGCATTGTGCTAAAAAAAAATCTGTTGCAATTTGTTGCCGATCAAGTGAAAAATGGGCTCGATTGCGTGGACTTTCAGTGAAAGAAACGTGGTACAACGTTGATGGAAAAAGGCGGGCGGCGGCGTCAGTGAAAGAAACGCCATCCATGAATGTGTCTGTCATCAAGAGAAAAAGCTTCCCATAAGAGAGGGGATCTATTCTTTACCCTTCTCAACGCATCACATTTAAAATCCCACCAGACATAGGATTGGGTCTACACTGGACATGCATTTAAGGAAATAACTATCTGATCACCTTGATGTTGGTATGCATTCATTGGATCGGATTCTGAAATCCATATATATATATGTATGTGTATATATATTTATATAGATATATATATATATATATATATATATATATATATATATATATATATGTATGTATATATATATATATATATATATATATATATATATATATATGTATGTGTATATATATTTATATATATATATATATATATGTATGTATATATATATATATATATATATATATATATATATATATATATATATATATGTATGTGTATATATATTTATATATATATATATATATATATATATATATATATATATATATATATATATATATATATATATATATATATATATATATATATATATATATATATATATATATATGAGGCCCCGCGAGGAGTGATGTAAGCGACATTTTTTAATAATATGATGATGATAGGGGAAGGGTTAAAGTAGTGCTATATGGCATTAACTCCAAAATGGCCGATGTGTCCCTAACATTACTCCTCCTCGCGGCACCTCATATATATATATATATATATATATATATATATATATATATATATATATATATATATATATATATATATATATATATATATATATATATATATATACGAGGTCCGTCTAAAAAGTAACGGGACTGAGCCTGCTGTGTGCTCCACTTACACAACTTGAATGAACGGGTTGCGTCACAGTCTTTCACAACATTCCAGCAATATATATGATTGGTTATGGTTGACTGCGCTCATTGCGTGATTTTTTACAGGTCGTGCTTTACACGTTGTCTAGTCTGAGTCGTCGCGCTATGAGTCGTTAGCAGAGAGCCAATCTGAAGTTTCTTGTCAAGCTTGGCAAAACACCTTCCGAATCCTTCGAAATGCTGCAGCAAGTCTATGGGGAAGAAACGATGTCACGTAACGTGCACTTGAATGGCACAATAAGTTCAAAGAGGGACGGGAGGAGGTTGAAGACGATCCACGGTCTGAAAGACCTCAATGAGCAAAACGGCGAACAACATCGAGCGTGTGTAGCAGATGGTGGGAGCAGATCATCGACTCATGGTGCGGATGATTGCTGAGCAACTTTCCATCAACAAGGAGACTGTCTGGAGCATCATCACTGAAAATCTCGAAATGCGCAAGGTGTGTGCAAACATGGTCCCCAAGCTGTTGTCCGAGGACCAGAAACAGCAAAGACGCACTGTCTGTCAAGACATTATCGAGCGCCTTGAGGACGATCCAGACCTGCTCAGGAGAGTCAATACTGGCGATGAATCGTGGATATTCGAATACGATCCCGAGACCAAACGGCAGAGTCGTCAGTGGAAAAATCCGACATCACCAAGACCAAAGCAAGCAAGGATGTTGAAGTTGAAGGTCAAGGTGATGCGAATCACGTTTTTTGACATCAAGGGCATTGTCCACTTCGAGTTTCTACCACGGGGTCAAAGAGTGAATCAATACGTTTACAAGGAGGTCCGCCGGCGCCTCATGAGATCAGTCCGGGACAAAGGAGGGATCTGTTGGAGAACAACGCCTGGGTGCTCCACCATGACAATGCCCCTGCTCTCAGTGCCTTGAGTATCCGACAGTTTCTGGCGGAGAGGAACGTGCCAACTCTGGAGCAGTCCCCGTATTCACCAGACTTGGCCCCTTGTGATATTTTCCTATTCCCCAAGCTCAAGGGGTGATCAAGGGGACCCGATTTCCTGATGTGGAGACCATCAAAAGGCCCGTGACGCCGGAGCTCCGGAGGATTCCAGAAGAAGCCTTCCAGGGGTGCATGGAAGCATGGAAGAAGAGGATGGACAAGTGTATGAGACGAGAGGGAAACTATTTTGAAGGGGACAAGCTGTGATTTCAACATATTTTTTTGGAATAAAATTTCTGTAAAGTCAGTCTCGTTACTTTTTAGATGGACCTCGTTTACACTTCCAGTCGAAAGTTTTAGAACACTCCCATTTTTCCAGTTTTTTTTCTGAAAATTAAGCAGTTTAATGTTTCAATGTACTCTGAAATTAAAACATAGAACAAATAAATAATTGCAGATAAAAAAGAAATCATGGAATCGTTTTGTTGAACAAAATTTATTCTAAACTTTTTGACTAATTGATGTTTCCACCTTTCGCAGATATAACAGCCAAACATACTCGTGGCATTCTTTCTGCAATGGAAATCAAATATTGTTCGGAAAATTTCTTCTCAACACTGTTGCAGAAGTTCCCACAAATGTGTTGCACTTGTAGGTTGCTTTGCTTTCACCCTTCTGTCCAGTTCATCCCAAACCAGCTCGATGGGGTTTAAGTCTGGAGACTGTGCTGGCCATTCCATGATTTGAAGCCGACCGTCTTGTTCTTTTCTTCTAAGGTAGTTCTGACAAAGCCTGGAGGTATGTTTTGGGTCGTTATGTTGCTGTAGGATGAACCCCAGACCAACTAGGCGTAGACCAGAGGGTATTGCATGGCACTGCAAAATGTTGTGGCAGCCCTTTTGGTTCAGGCTGCCAGTCACTCTGAAAGTCGCCGACTCTGGATCGAGCAAAAGAGCCCCAGATTATCTCGCTTCCTCCTCCATGTTTGGCAGTTGGTGTCACGCTGAGGAACCATCCTTTCGCCTACTCGATGGCATACAAAAACCATGCGTGATGAACCGAAGATTTCAAATTTTGATTCATCGGTCCATAAGACCTTCCAGTTTTCAGTAGTCCACTGGCGGGTGCTTCATGGCCCAGGCAAGCCTCTTTTTATTATTTCGCCATCTTAGCAATGGCTTTCTCACTGCCACTCGACCTGTCAAACCTGCAGCTCGAAGTCTTCTCTTCACAGTTGAAACTGAGACTTCCTTACTTCGACCAGTGTTAAGCTGTGCTTGAAGCTGCTGTCCTGTGAGCCGCCTATCACGCAAGCTGTTGACTCTCAGAAACTTGTCTTCTGATTGTGTTGTGGCTTTGGATCTGCCAGACCTGTTCCTGTCAGTTTCCTCCAGTTTCCAAGTGCCTTTTGATGGTGTCAGAAACTGTACTCACTGATACCTTGGCTCTTTGCAATTTCTCTAAAGGAAAGACCTTCACTTTTAAGGGTTATAATGGTCTGTCTGTCTTCCTTTGTTAATTGTCTTTTTCTCGCCATTATGAGAGCAATATACTACTTCCTGCAGTGCAATATTGTCCAAATAATGCTTCAGAGGGTGTAGCAACACAGTCTGTTCCAACACTGCTTTCATACAGACAGAGGGTTTGTCACTCATCAACAAAAGTTGGGACACCGGTAGGAATTGTTTGCATCAACTTTCAAGGCTTAATTTATTTCCATTGCTGCAGAACAGCTGCAGTTGCTAACCCATTACTTGTTCCCTGAAAAGGGCTTTTTTAACAACTCTGAAATTTTCATTATTTTTCAGTTTTTGGTAACCTAAACTGTTTTTTATCCTCTGGCAGTTTACCACTTAGCTTTGAACCATTTCAAGTTATTCACTGGACTTGAACTGCTTAAATTTCAGTAAAAACTGAAAACTGTGGGTGTTCTAAAACTTTTGACTGGTA
Source organism: Eptatretus burgeri (assembly GCF_056783735.1). Taxonomy (NCBI): domain Eukaryota; kingdom Metazoa; phylum Chordata; class Myxini; order Myxiniformes; family Myxinidae; genus Eptatretus; species Eptatretus burgeri. The sequence continues at coordinate 21,746,616 of NC_140967.1, read as the reverse complement.
GTGTATACACACACACACACACACACACACACACACACACACACACACACACACACACACACACACACACACACACACACACACACACACACACACACACACACACACACACACACACACACACACACACACACTGTTGGACCACGGTATTCGCAGATTCGCCATTCGTCTGTCATGAAGTGTGACCTGTTTCTACATTCGCACTTCGTGTATTGGCAAGTTTTTTTTTTCAGGACTTATCTTTATCCACCTGGGAAATTTGAAATCAGTTGTCACAGCATAACATAAAAAGGTGCAAAAATGGATCCCCTTAACTACAGCCCATTTCGCTTCCTTCACTTCCAATCATCAACAAGGTCATGGAATCCATCATTGCAGTTGACATAAAATCATTCCTTTTCTCCAACAATCTCATCCCAGATCATCAATTTTAATTCAGACCTGGTCACTCTACTTTGGACCTGCTACTTCTACTCTCCCAACAAAGGAGGCCCTCAATACCAGACATGAGATCAGGGCTGTCTCTCTGGACATATCTTGAGCTTTTGATACAGTCTGGCATCCTGCCTTGCTCTCCAAACTGTCTGCTTATGGATTCCAACACCAACACCACTCTTGGATTGTTGACTTCTTCCCCTCTCGTGACAACGTGTGGTTCTCAACGGAGCCCTTTCATCTTCTCTCCCTGTCAAGGCTGGAGGCAGTGTTCTTGAGCCCATATTATTCCTAATCTTCAACTGATCAAGCACAATTTTGCTTATGTATCCATATTGTCCACCCTTTACGTTCTCCCTTACCCCTCATCATTACCTGCCTCCCTCAATTGTTTGTCCATTTCGGTCTACTTTCTCCCTCTGCCCTCCTGTTGGTGCTTCCCCTTTCTCCTGCTGTTACCTTTGTTATGTTGTGTCCTGATATGTTCTGTGTCATCGTTCTTGCACGAGCCTAGACCATGTAAAAAAAACCCTCCCCACTCGTAAAGTAAACAAGTGGTTCCCAAGTTATGGCCATCTATTTACCAAACCAATGACAGGACACGGTGCTATGATGTCACAATTGGCGTCACAATTCTTCTTCTTCGTTTGATATGACGTCACAATTGATGCTGGGGACCTGAGTATGTGCCTTTTCAAGGTTTGATATCGTTGTCCTTCATCCGTTTCAGCTGTTTCCCAAGTGTTTCCCAAGTTATGGCCATTTATTTACCAAACCAATGACAGATCACGATGCTTTTTTTTTTTGCACGTACGGGCATGCACCAGTCTTATAAAAGGGAGTTTTCAACATTTCCAGCGAAAGGGGCAAGGCATGCACACGTCACGTAACCGGTCATATGATCTTCATTATTCGCAGAAACAACACAAACAAGGGAAAGGAATGGACGTGTTCCCTTCATCGTTATTTATTTATTAGTCGTTCTGAACTCTTCTACAGCAGCAGCTCGATGTGTCTGCAAACACTCAACACTATTAACATATTATTAAGTATACATACGATATAGTCAACAGTGTTAACGCAGATTTCAAACTTCCTTTGGGAAGATAAAATGTTGGCTTTCGTGGAGGTGATATCATATTGAAGTGATTGCAGTATGAAGCAAACATTACTTTAAAAAATCTTTAAACTTCACTGAATATTGAATTAAACTCAGCAAAGTCAGAGTGAAGAAAACAACACGAAAAATATAATAACGCTGATAGAAAATGAGAGAGAGAGAGTGAAACTCGAGAAAGAAAATCGTCACAATACACGAGGTAAACAAAGCTTGCTGACGTGTGTGACGTCAGTCGAGCGGCAGCAAGAGGGAGGGGCTGCTGTGGTCTGACGTAATGGTGACGTCACTCGCCCGCTTGCTCGCTTTGTCACCGCCTTGTTGACGGGACTTCTGAGGGGATTTTGCAGTTCCGGCTGCAGGGCTGGTTTCGCCGAGCGGTTTCGCTCCCCGTCCCTCTCCGTCCCTCTCCGTCCCTCTCCGTCCCTCTCCGGCCCTCTCCGGTCCTCCTCGGTCTTCCCCGTCCCTCATTGGGTTGTGCCGTCCGGATTGTCCCGGCGGACGGCTCTGTGTGCTCGCCGTTTCAACATGGTTCTGTCATGAGAGCCGCTGCAGCTCGAAGGGAAACGCTGTCGGGAAGTGACGCCGGAGGTTGTGATTTAAAGCGAGGTGGGTTTGAAGTCTCCTCTTCACTTCCTCTCTCTCTCTCCCTCTTTTCTTCATTCACCTCGTTCCCTAACAGCTTCTCCTCATTCACCTCCCCCACCTCGTCCCCTTCCTCCGAGCACGACGCCCCCCACCCCCACCTGGAGAGAGACGTCCAGTTGGATGTGTTGTGGTTAACTGGCTAAACGAGAGGTGGATAAAGTGTAGGAAAAAGAAGGAAGAGGTGGGTAAAGGTGGAGGGAGTCCATCATGACCTGGGGATGGGAAGATGGGAAGATGGGAAACGTGGAGACGCGGATGGAATTTGTCGATGTTGGGGGAGAAACCAAGGACAGCTGTGTGGGGTTTGAGGGATGTTCAAAGTGCAATTCCACGAACTGTTGAAGTATATAAAAATGGCAGGAGTGTGTGTCAGTGTGTGTATGTGTTTGTGTTTGTGTTTGTGTTTGTGTGTCAGTGTGTGTTTGTGTGTAAGTGTGTGTGTGTGTGTGTGTGTGTGTGTGTCAGTGTTTGTGTGTCAGTGTTTGTGTGTCAGTGTTTGTGTGTCTGTGTGTGTGTGTCTGTGTTTGTGTGTCAGTGTGTGTCAGTGTGTTTGTGTGTCGGTGTGTATCAGTGTGTTTGTGTGTCAGTACGTGTGTGTGTGTGTGTGTGTGTGTGTGTGTGTGTTTGTGTGTCAGTGTGTGTCAGTGTGTTTGTGTGTCGGTGTGTATCAGTGTGTTTGTGTGTCAGTACGTGTGTGTGTGTGTGTGTGTTTGTGTGTCAGTGTGTGTCAGTGTGTTTGTGTGTCGGTGTGTATCAGTGTGTTTGTGTGTCAGTACGTGTGTGTGTTTGTCAGTGTGTTTGTGTGTCAGTGTTTGTGTCTGTGTGTGTGTGTGTGTGTGTGTGTGTGTGTGTGTGTGTGTGTGTGTGTGTGTGTGTGTGTGTGTGTGTGTGTGTGTGTGTGTGTGTGTGTGTGTGTGTGATAGAGACGATGCGATTATTTGTTGATAAGTTCCCCATTTTGGGACCCATTATGTTTTCATAGTTTTGGTATGGAGAGTGGGTTGAGTGTGGTAAGGAAGGAGTACATTTTCTGGAGTGTCACAGTCGTGGGTTTTAGTCCAAAAAAAAAATGGTTTGGTCGGGGTCTTGTCCTGCAATATTTATTTATTTCGATGATCCAAAGAGTGGTTTTGTGCTCTTTATTATAAGTATCTGTAACAGTTGTGGTCTTTCATGATGGCATGACGTTAAAGTACGGTAGTGCTTCAATCTACAATAGTTATTTGAGGGACCTGAATATTTTAGCATTTCGGCAAGTCTTATGGACACTCAGCTGAGGTCACATGGACACTCAGTTTGGATCATATAGGCAAGTGTTCTGAACATCAGGCTAAGATCATACAGGAAAGTCATGTGGACACCCGGCTTCGGTCATATGGGCAAGTGTTCTGAACATCGGGCTAAAATCATATAGGCAAGTCATATGGACATCAGGCTCAGATCATATGTATACGAGGCTAAGAACATGTCCACCAAGTTAAGATGTAGGCAAGGCGCATGTATACTTCCAGGTTAAGATCATGTAGGCAGGTCATATAACAATAGGCCAACATCATGTCGGCAAGTCATATGTATACGAGGCTTAGATCATACAGGCAAGTTATATGTATATACGGTGAAGATCATGTAGGCAAGCCACATGTATACTACCAGGCTAAGTTCAACACAATTTCACCCACTTTAGAATATTGACTTAACATTGCTCGGATCGAAACCCGAGCCTGCATGGTAAGACTCGTGTGAGGACTGCATGATAAAGTTATACCTTTGTTCTACTTCACATCTGATTACTTGTACATTTATATGATCCCCGTATACATTGTTCTCTGTGCTTAATATGACAAAAAAAGTTTTTAATCCTGCGCAGCAGTGTACTTGTGGTTTGTTAGGTGTTTATGCAGTTGGAGATTGAAGGGAGTTTTCGGTTTGTCGAGTGACTCATTTGGAAGGAAGACTTAACTTAGTAGTCCTTCAAGCGAGGTAAACATGCCAGGCCCGTGGGATTGAAAGACTTTCTACATAATGTTGAAGCACATCTTACTGATTGATAACTACAGTATTTTTCAACTTGTGCTGAGGTACACCTTGGCAGAAGTAGAGCCCATGTCATGCAGTGGTCGACAATTTAATATGGATTACATCCGTTATACAACACCCTGCAAATGGAGTTTGAGCAGTGGTCGTCCGCCTGTCTGCAGAACTTTCTGTATCAGTTTCTGTAAGTTGTGTTCGTCCCGTAAATTCTCAAAAGATTTCAACACATGAGAAGTGTATGCCTTAGGCCACAGAGGCCAGCGTTCACTACAGGCCAATAAACACGTCCTGGTGCTGATGATTCAGCGCCGGCCCGCATTCCTTTATGACGTCGGTGCCTCTGGGCTGTTTTTGCGGTGTATGGTCCGGGGGAGACTGCTCCTGTCGTTCCGCGTGTGGCACATTCAGCCACTGCTTATAGTTCTATCAGTGCAGAATGACCTGCATACCCAGCTCGACAGCAACCATCACACCCATGTAGCTCGCAACTTGTCTGAAAGGGCATAATTGAATGGTCTGCAGAGTTTTACATTTTCTCGAGCTTTGAAATGTTGCTTTCATCGTAATGATTATGGCTAACTGTAATAATCCTTCAATGATTCAATTTTAATAATTAAAATCCTTCAAGAACATGCTTTTATGAGTCGCAGTCGTTTTGCTTTTTACTCTTTAAAAATGCCTGTAAACCGGGGGGGGGGGGGGAATTGTCTGAATGTGGTGACATTTGATCGTGAAATCGCAAATACAATGTTCTTCACAAGTCCTCTCGGAGGTTGGGTTATTTTGGACAGGGATCGACAAAATACAAACTCTGGATGTGTTATCTCCGTCGCCCTGAATTCTAAATTGGCGTCGCCATTAGTCGAACGTCAAGCCCGGCCAGCCGTTTCTTGAAAGACGTGCACTAAAAAAAAAGTTTCCCAACCAACTCGATAAGAAGGTGGGAATAATTGTGGTCGATCTACAAATTGCAAACATACAAATTTGCAGTAGATTCACACAGTGCACGCACACACACACACACACACACACACACACACACACACACACACACACACACACACACACACACACACACACACACACACACACACACACACACACACACACACACACACACACACACACACACACACACACACACACACACACACACACATACATTGTCGACCTTTTGACCCTCTGATCCACCCCTTCTCCCATTCCTCGTATGTAATATGTATCTTGTAGACAAACTGCAGTTGAAGTGTTTGCACAGGGGTTAGATTGAAACATGTTACCCCGTGCACGTGAAGCAATTGGTTCATGTCCGTCTGTCCGTCCTTCCATCCGATCAGTTTATGATTGAGGAAGAACTCATTTCAATCGAAGATTATGTTTTGAACATTAATCGGAAGACGAGTCTGTCGTTGAACAGTACTTTGGCTCTGAATTTGTCTCGATCGCACGTGCGCAGAGAGGAGCGAGGTCATTGCTTGGCAGTCGAGCAAAATGGGAAATAATAGGAAAATTACTGTTTTTAGAGGATAACCCAAACTCTCAGACTACCCTTGAGGCTCATCTATCCCTCGATACCCTACACAATGGATATGATGTTTTTTATTGATTTCCGAATTCAAAAGTGGGTAAATTTGCGATTACAAGTCAAAATCTTCTTATTCAGATTAGCTGTGACGTCGCATCAGGAAGTTGACCCTCATATCCGTACTGTCTCCGTCCGGGTTACGTACGCGGTACGATTTAACTCAAACGGTGAATATTTTTCGATTTTTCCACAAATATGCCGAGTCGATGCATCCTTGTTGCTTGTATAGGAATACAAAGCGAGACGGTTTCATGCTACACCAATGGCCGAAAAATATCCTAAGTTTGCCAGAAATTGGACGAGGTTTGTCCGAAATACCCGAGTGTGGATCGGGCCGAGAAAATGTTCGCTTTTGTGCTTCGAACATTTAACAGAGCGCTGTTATGAAACAACAGATATGGCTAGATCTTGTGATTATCTGCCACGACAGAGACGATGCCATCCCCACAAAGTTGCAGAAGAAACGGCCGTCGCTCGAAACTGTAACACCATCTCTTCCCATCTTCCAGTACATGTTCACGGGCGATTTCAGCGGTGAATCAAACACCTGTTGCCATTGCCCAGCAGTTACCACAAGAGCACCTGAAAATAATTATCTATTATTATCAACACATTTATGCAAGTCAAGTGAACCACCATCTATTTATAGTGGAGAGGATGTATGTATGTACCATCATCTACTCCGAGAGGATTTGACCGAGGATGCTAAAACTTTCAGGGTCCCTCCTCCACCCCTCTACCCCCTCCACAATCCACCATCAACCTTCACCCCACAATACCCACCACCATACAATCCCACACCACCCCCTCCTCCTCCTCCTCCTCCTCCACAATCCCCCATCCACTGGGGCGGGACATTGACACCTCATGGACATGACGGTGGGACACGGTACAGGCACGTACCCAAATGGCATCCAGCAGTTCCCCATGAACCAAAGCACGTTCTGGGCTTCCCACACTGCCCTCCTCCACACTATGGGCTTTCTGCTCCTCTCAGGACAAGCTTTTTGGACAAGGACGAGTTCTTTGGCAACTCTGTCCCATACACCTGCACTTCTGTCCTCTTATCTCCTCCTTCTTCATCTCACTCTGCACTCTGGTCCTTGTCCTTGCGGGAGAAAGCTCAGCTTTGAGCACCTTTTTCCTCACGTCTCTTCTCGTGCACTTCTATCCTCTCCTTCATCATATCACTTTCTCCCCGTCTCGGCTCTTGCGAGCCTCCTCCTTATTGGTCCACGATGCAGACTGGAAAATGCCTCGTCATTCTGAGGGAACTTACAATGCAGCCCCCACCCCTCCCTTCACTTGCCCAAGGCCGTGGCGAGAGTCCCCACTCCCTCCGTTGTGTGTATGCATCAATCGTACAGTCCTCACTGTATCATGCCTGCGAGCTGTTCCGGACCCCACCATGTACGTGAAAAGCGCCACACCTCATGCCACGAACATGCGTGTGAGAATGGACACATTCCCATGCGGTAAAGGTAATCCGATTGACCCGAAGGATTAACGACCACAGATGGACTGAACGTGCCCAATTAAGCAATGCACAAATGGAGTGAAAACTGTGAGGGATGCTGCCAGACCGAGGAATGGCCGTGGGGCCGAAGGTAAGACCGATAGGGTGAAGGAGGGAAGATTGAAAGTTGCAGAGGGAGGAAAGGAAGATGTCACACTGGAGAAACACAAACTAACCAACTCGTCCACCTAAACAACCCCTCGACAAGGGACCAAGGACCATCTACACATAGACTAATGAAATAACTTATCCTCGGGTCACCTACGTGTCCATGTATGCTCTTCCCCTGGGGTACGTTTTCAAAACCGTAAAATATGTATATATATATATGTTTTTTTCTAAATAATTAGTGGCATGTGAGTGGATGAAGAAGAGGCCGCCGATTATGGCTATGCATGTTGCTGATTGACGCTGCGTTTTATGTTGATCGATTAAAGTCTCCATCTCCTAAACTGCGGCTCAACATCATCTTCTTCCAGTGTGTAAGGGTGGTTGGTGTGTAAGACTGCTTCTGGATTTTGAAACTATCTTCAAAATCGTTATTTTATTAAAATTGAAGTACTGTGCTGTATATACTTGACTGCTGTGTGGGATATCATGTTTTATGAACACACTTAAAAAAAAAAATTATTTTATTTATTTATTTATTTATTTATTTATTTTGCACCAGCATTTTGCGGAGGTTGATATGTGTAGCTCATAGCTTTGGCTCCAAGCGAAACCAAGAGTGCAATGCAATTAACCTTTTTAATGATAGGTTAACTTAACCTTTTTCTGTCACTTGGGACGGGTCCTGTTACCTGTGTCATAATAATCTAATATATGTATTGCTTGAAGTAGCTGGATTTCTTAGTCATCCTGTCCCTCTGTCTGTCACACTCTTTTCGCTGGGACGTCGTTACGTATAGCGCGCTAGGTTCAGCCTCTACGGATGTGCACATCATCCCGGCTTCCAGCTCCCAACCCGTCCCGTCACTTCGCTGATGACATTTGAATACCATAAATCATATAGCTGACACTCATAGGAGACAGGCTGAATGCCAGATGCGAGGTGTCGGGATGACGTATTTAGTAAGATGGCAGTGTAGTAAGACGGTGTTACATCTGGGACGTCATTACGGCGTTACATCTCGCCCTAGGCTAGGCCTTTATGTATTATGTATTGTGCATGTTTCAATGGGAATTGCATTTTGCATCGAGAAAAAAAAAGACGGAAAATCTGATCTCTAGGAACATAAAACAAATTCATAATATTGTTTTTTGGCAAATAAGTATGCATGTTACTAAAATTAACACTGGTTTGTTAGCGGCAGGAAACAAAATTCTTCTGGAATAAAAAATTGTAAATATTGATTGGCAATAAACTATATGATTCAACTGTAAGATATTTTGTTATGGACCGGGGGTCAGTGGCGAGGACAACCGCTAGACGGAGCAGTTGGGCCATCACCCATCGAACACCGGAATGGAAAGGTCGTCACCCCAGATAACTCCGGAGTCGACGGGTCGCTTAAAGGACCGTGGTCGCCAATATTTCGACGGCGTGAGGTAGGGTCCACTTGTCTATTCCAATTTACCTAAGTCCCCACGCCGTCTAACTACCGGGGAAGCCACACCCTCGGCCGACTTTGTCCGAACCGAGTCGCTGTTACCGACTCGGATCCGGCGTAACCGAGCGGAAGTTACCAAAGCCGCGCCGGACCAAATGAACAATTTATGGCACAAACGGTCTCATTATTTCTCAAGCCCGCACCATGCTAGGTCAATGGCAGAAAAGACAGGCAACGAGCGGGTACATTTAACAGGGGATTTATTTTACAATGGGGAGGGGGAGACAGAGCAGAGTTATCATGAATATGCAGGCAATGAACAATCAACACTTACACAATTTCTACCCATAGGACGGCGCCACCACAGACACGCACACACCAAAAGAAAATGTACCCGGGTGGTCTTTATTTCGACCCTCACAGCCAAGGGGATAGACAGGCTGGAGGTCAGAGTTTGGCCGGGTACCTGGCCGCCTCGTGCAGTTACACCGACTCCAACCCACCACGGTGGGACTCGAACCCAACGAGCACCACGGTCCTGGCTGCCATGACCACCACCACCACGATGAACCCCGGAAAAGACCACAGACCAAGACCGCAGACGACGACGATTGCAGACCAAAAGACCAAAGGGCAAAGAGAAAAAAGCCCAGACGACGACGACTACCAACGACGCACACCGAGAGCAATGGCGACCCCTTTCTCCTCCGCCAATTCCAACCCAACTCCAGCAAACACTCAGGGGAGCCCAGCGATTCTTATCCCTCTCCCGGACGGGGTGGGGTGACCGGTCCCCTGAGGTAATCTTTGCCCTGATTGGACAGGGTTTCGTGGGGTGATGTGCCGGCTATCCGTGATTGGGCAGGGGGGAACCCCCTCCTTTCCTGGGCAGAGTCGGTGTTCTGAGGGGAGGAAACCTCCGCCCACGTCCGTGGTCAAACGGACGTGGGCAATGGCGTCGATGGTGCGAAGAAGTGAAGGATTGATTTGTTGGCGTTGGGTATTGCAAAAATCTAACTAAAAAGAAACCTCGCAGCGCACACATGTAATTCCCTTTAGACATAGGGACGGGACCCTAACTATAAACACATACTTATCGAAATAACTAAGCTGAGGGACTGCTGCCTGTTTGTGTGCAAATGGCTTCGAGATTTGGATATATATATATATATATATATATATATATATATATATATATATATATATATGTATATATATATATATGTATATATATATATATATGTATATATATATATATATATATATATATATATATATATATATATATATATATATATATATATATATATATATATATATATGTATATATATGTATATATATGTATATATACACGCACGCACGCACACACATTATGTTATTCTTCTACCATCAGCGAATTGAGGGTTCAATGCTCGTGTCTTTGTAATTCAGCGAATGCTCATTTTCCTACGCATGATATATGCACAAGTTCTCCCACGAGCCTCAGATGACCGTTAGAAAAAAATGTTTCCTGTACTCCGGCTTATCTAGCACATCCAGATGGCATTGACATTAAAAAGTTTTATTTATTTATTTATTTAATCTCCATATTCAAAATTGAAGAGTGGATGATGATTCTTACAGGTATTATTTGGAGCCCACCTAAGTTGCCTTGACAACATGATGGGCCTTTTCTTTAACCAGCTGCAACCCCTGTGAGCTTGGTTCATCTGTGATTGTACTTGGTAATATTCTCCAGGATTTTGATCCAGCTATGATAGAGCAGTGATGTACATACAAGTAGGGTCCAGCGATGTATCGATATAATTTTTCATATCGGTATTCCCGGGATTGGAATTTTGAATATACCCGGTATATCACCAACAAATCGAAGAAAGGTATACTTGCAATGTTTAAATACCGTACATGATTTTAAAAGTTTTGATGCACTCGACATCTCGGCTAAACATGGAACGGGAACAGTGAAACTTGTGACGTCAAGACGTAACAAGAAGTACGTACAGTATGTTTTAACTTTTAACCCTCAGCATCCGACCACCCATGCAAGCAATCACGTTTTTCTTCGCCCTCGTGGCTGGTTTTAAAGCAATTGCCAATTGGTTATTACTTATATGAATCAGGTGTGCTTTAGAAAACCTGTGTCGAGTGAGTGATCAGTGATACCGGTATTTAAGCGATACGGGTACAGTGTTCCATGATAGTCACACTTGTATGGAAATGGATTCCGACCCGTGTCGATTCCCAATACAGATCTCGCTTTAAAACAAATTTTTTAATACAAGTTGAAGTTAGAAGTAAAATAACCATTCTCATCATGGGGGGGGGGGGGGGAGAGGAAAGCCCCGTGTGGGAATACTTTGAAAAATTACAGTGTCAATGATGTGCACGTCATATATGAATACATATTTTTGGACCCTGCATCAAAAAACAATTATTAAATTTTTTATTTTATTTTATTAATAATATCAATATATCGATATGATCCCCCCAACTGGAATACCATAAAACTGGTGGAGCTTTATGGTAGTGGTGTTTATTCCCAGCCTGATGCCCTTGTGATTCCTGATGGGACTGGTGTGCACACTTGTCTTTAAGATGTCTTGCCTAGGTTTGTATCTCAGCCTAGCGATAAACTGTCATCCCGGTGTTTCACAGGCAGGGTGATTCATCAACGTGTGTGCCGTCCCTCGGATGGACGTTAAACTTGGCGTCCCGTCTACCAGCATTAGTTAGTGGGTGTTGAAGACCTCACGGTGTCCATCTCGAAGAATAGGTGAGATATCTCTGGCACCATGGCCAAATTCCAAATTTCTGCCTTTATCTTAGTCGAACGTCAGTCCTGGCCAGCCGGTTCATGAAAGATTTCGGCCATGCTTCCCCCCAGCCAACCCCACAAGCACATGGGAATGATCGTGGCTGTTAAAGAAGTCTATATCTGACATTTGAGCAAAACTTTGGTCTGCCCAAGAGAGGCCACAACTAATAGTGAGCGAGGTGCAAAATTTTGAGAGATTGAAGTTCTTTCATTGACTGATTAAATTATCGAAGTAAATAGGTGGGTTCGTTTGTCAATCTTTCGTAGAGACACTTCAAGATTGAGGGTTAGATGAGAATGTTCCAAGTGTTAGACCAGGAACTGATCTTTTCTGAGTCAACAAAGAGGGAAACCGTTGCTGCCGGCCTGTTTGGGATGTGCAATTGTACAATGGAGGGTTTTTTTCATAACTATGGAGATGTTAAGTCTTACTAGGAAAATGACTCTGCCCAGGATACTGCCTTCGGGAATTCTTGCCTCCTCTGTCAGAGGTTAGAGAGTTAGATGAGAACTCTGTGCTTTTGTTGATGTGCCAAAATTTTGGTGCATTCGAGTCTTAATATATTTCGGTTCATTTAAATAGTCTGCTGTGGTTCGGAGGCCATGAATGCAAAAAAAACTAGAGGGGGAGTCGGGGAGCACTCGGTAGAGTGCAAAACCTCCGCCGCCAATACTGCTGGGTCACTTAAGTGAACCTGATATCCTATTCATTGTAGGTCAAAACAGATCAGACTCTACTGAACCACGATTGAATAAATTAAACGAGATTGACGCGCATGTAGAAATGCCCCCCCCAAAAAAAATCGATTTTTGAAAAAAAAGTTGCAAAATTTGTTTTTTTCTCTAACAAATTTTTTTGGGGTTGGAAATCACTTAAAACATGTAGAAATGCAAAAAAAAAAAAAAATTCAAATATTTTTCAAATAAAATCGAATTTTTTTTTGAAAAAAAGTTGCAAAATTTTGTTTTTTTTTTTTCTCGAACAAATTATTTTTTTTGGGGTTGGAAATCACTTAAAACATGTAGAAATGCAAAAACAAAAATTCAAATATTTTTTTCAAAATGGCCGCCATAGCGGCCATATTGGACTTTGGACCAAATCCAAAATCTAATGGTATGATCCTTGGACCAAGTCCAAAATCTAATGGCATGATCCTTGGACCATACCTAATCCCCCCACCAAGTTTCGTCGAAATCCGTCCAGGAGTTTTTCCGTAATACTGTTCACAAACAAACAAACAAACAAACAAACAAACAGACAGGGGTGAAAACAGTAACCTCCGTCCATCTTCGATGGCCGAGGTTAAAAAAAATATTAAGGGGAGTTAAGCACATCAATCAAACCCAGGTCTGGGTGGGGGGGGGTGGATGTATATATATATATATATGTATATATATATATATATATATATATATATATTCCATTAATTATAATATGGGAAGAGGAAACCAATTTGGATGAAGTAAGATGAAACTGAGCTGTTTCAGTTTTTATTTTATTTTATTTCTATTTTGAAAGCAAATGTGCAGAACAACATCATATTAATGCAGACTGACAAACAGGCACCTACACAACAAAGTGAAATCTTTCTTACTTGCCAGCTTTACCAGTTTGTTTGTACTCTTGTTTTCACCCTCCTTCAAATTGCTTACTGTCTGTCTGAATGCTCCACCTTCGATCAGTTTTCCACATGTCAGCAACTTTCCTTGTGATATACTTCTTAGACTGCATTACTTCGACCCTTACATTTTTTTTTTCTCTTCAGAAGGTGCGGGAGGCATTATGTTTTTGTGTTCTCCGTGCGTGCGCAGCAGATTTTTCGTTACAATGATGACTTGTGAAATGCTTGAGGTATTTTGATCAAACTTGGTATAAGTTTGTACTATGACGCAAAGATTAACTGATTAGATGTTGGGGTCAAAAGGCTGAAGGTCTCTGGTCATGTGGCCTTAAATTGAAAATCTTTCTCATAACAATATCTTGTGAACCACAGAAGGGTTTTCAACCAAATTTGACCAAAGTATGAACCGATTCAATATTGGGTTCAACAGGTCAAAGGTCATGTGCCTTTTGCAAATCATAACTCCAGTTTGGGACATCTGATGTTTTCTCTCTTTTACTTACCTCTCTTTTCTTTCTCATGTCACATTTAATTACCTCCACTACCGAAGGTGTATAAAGGTTATGTTTTCACCCCTGCCTGCCTGTTTGTTTGTTTGTTTGTCTGTCTGCACGATATCTCAAAAAGTTATGGATGAATTTGGACGAAACTTGGTGGACAGGTTGGGTGTGTGATGGACAAATTTATTAGATTTTGGTGAAGATCTGAATCCAGATATGAAAATTTTGTAAGTGGTTCTTTAACAAAGTGAGTGATGGGCCAAAAACGATACATAGCATGATATTTCAAAACGTTGTTTACAATTTATGACAAAAACTAGATGGATGAGTTGGTAGGTGGCAGGAACAAGCTGATTCGATTTTTGTTAAGGTCTGGATCCAGATCCGGTCTATCAGTGGGATACAAAGCATAAACTGTTCAGCCTGTCAGAGGTTTGCGTTCGACCGAGCGCTGTTCTGGTGTTGCTGCGATAACTTGTGAACCACTGAATGGATTCTTACCAAACTTGGTGCAAAGGTGTTTTATGATGTAAAGATGAACTGCTTCGATTTTGGGTTCAAAGGATGAAAGGTCATGTGACCTTTCGTTAAAAGTAGCAGATTTTAGTTTCCACGATGGCAGCACCAACGCTCTGCACAGAGTATGGTCCCAATGGATGGATGGATAACTAGTGAACCGCTGAAGGGATTTTGACCAAACTTGGCTCAACTATTGACTGTAATACAAAGATGAACTGATTTGATTTTAGATTCGACATCCTGGCAAAGGTCAGATTATGAGCCCATTGAAAATCATTTTGTAGACCATAACTTGAGTTGGAACCATCTGATATTGTGTCTCTTCTACATGTCTTTTGTTTTTTATCTCTCTCTCTCTCTCTCTGGACCTTTAATTTTTATTGTGACCTTTAATTGAGATCAAATGTAACAGTGGGTTGACATCCCATTGACATTTGTGTCAAGTTGTACTTTATAGTTTTAATTCTTAACTGAAACCTAGTGAGTTGTAATTTTTTCCCCCACAAAATTGAATACAATAAAACCTCCAATATCGCAGGGGTTAGGTTCCTGGAAAATGCCACGATAGATAAAACCGTGATCGTGGAAACCAAGGGCCAAAGGGAAGAGGGGGGTTCAGTTCCGAGACTTTGAGAAAATATCAAGGTAGATTGATGGCAGCCAGAAATATACCCATTACAATTGAAATAAACACGTAAATAAAATACATACAGTTTAAATGAATCAAAAACACAAGAGTTTTCCCTTTTTTAATTTATTACAAAACAGTGAGGTGGGTGAGGTCGTAAGAGGTGACCAGGGTTGGCGTCAGGAAGGACATCCGGCCATAAAACATTGCCTCAAGAAGGGAACCATGATTGCATGGAGCCCGCAAACAGCTCACCCCTTCTCAGCAGGGAAAAATGGCTGTAAAAAGGCTGTTTTTTAGTGAGGTGGGTGAGGGTAGATATCTTACGAACTTGCACTGTACTCTGTCGTAAATCGAAAAAAACAAGATTTAGCTCGGGATGATGTTAGAGGGGGGAGGGTGGAGTGTAGCGGGGAAGGGGTGAGCGGGGACAGGTGAGTGGAAAAGCAGCATTAGCTTTACGTGGAAGGTGCCAGCAGCATTGCCACAACACGCAATGGGGAATGGTAACACGATCCTTAATTAATCACCTTACTTACCTTGAACTACAATCTTCCTTGCTTGGAGACCAAGGTACGAGATTGCATCGTCTTCCAGTATAATCCCGTCTCATCAGTGTTTAAAACCTGCTCCGTCATAAATCCCTTGACCCCTCGATTTAGTTTCATGAGATGGTGTTTGAGAATGGGGGTTTGAATCTGGGTGTCGGAAATTAAGGGTTCAGTAATTAGGTTCGAATACGGAGTTGGAAAATGAAGGTTTGGTAATGGGTTTAAAGAAAAATTAAGGTTTCGGAATAAGGAAGCGCACAATGGGAAAGGTTCCACCGACAATCGTTGATCCCGTATAAATGACGGCCCTTACAGATGCCGCATTTTCACCTCGAACCACCGTCAAACCTTTCTCTGCCTTTTGGCACGACTAACTTTACCCATAACTTTACATTTGGACTCATTAAAAACGATGCACAGAAACACCGCAAGGCTTGTAATGGGAGGTAATTGTACCCCTACTGGACACAAACGATGAATCGTCTCGGCTTGAAAACCGCGATTGATTGAAATGAAATCCCGCGATAACGAAATCGGAACAATAGGTTGCCCGTGATTGGGCGAAACCCGCGATATTATGACCTGTGATGTTTGAGGCTTTACTGTATATTTTTTGCACAAACTATAATGGGTGATTGCATTTTCTCTCCAGCTAAAAGCTGTTGTGTACACCAAGTGTGTTTGCTCTTCTCTTGCTCCTTTTTGGATTTTCTCTCATCTCACTTTCACTCTCCTCTGCTTCGTTGCTTAAAAAAAAAAAAAATCATAGAAGCTCTTATTTTGTTCCTATAATTATAAGCACGTGCCAGTAATGATGTGGTTGGCCTGTTCGTGTTCCAATCTGCAAGTAATGATCGACTGGGTTTGGTTGTTAGTGTTCTTAAAATAACATACAGCATGTTAACATCATTAGGACCAAACGAGACAAATTTTTGTAAAAATGACATTCTAATCAATGTAATGTATAATGTATTTGAGAAATATTTTTGCCAGTTTTCCTAAACTGCTTATTTTCATTTTCAAGGACCAATGAGTAACTTTACTTGCCAAAGATTTCTGCATTAGTGTACTTCCCTAGGCCTTGCAAAATGGAGCATTTCACCATCTGCTGCCTATTTACCCCCATTTTCAGCAGATTGGTCATTTTTTTTTGTTTTAGACAGAGTTCCACATGTCCGGTACAGCCGATGCTCGGCGACTTGGTATGGCATCTGTTACACTGGGTGCACTGTCCTCATGGATGTCCTGCTTCGATGAGTTCCAATTTAAACTGTTCGAGTAATTTATATCTAGACTTGCTTCCTCATTTTATAGATGCTTTTGCTTGTTTAATAGTGTAAATTGAGCAAACGTTTATTTCGGGACGAGCAATTGGTTAGTGTGTTACTTTTTATATGTGTGAAGCTTTCCCGAGGTCATTAATTGAGCCTTAGTTTAACTCGGAACTACTTTCTACAGGAATGTTGGCCTGCTGGTCTTCCCATCTGAAGCACTGGTTCATGATTCATGGAAGCAACATATTCATGAAATGTGTTCATCCATTGTTTACTATTCTCCTTGTAATTCGTGTAAAGGTACACCGATGTCTACTGTCATTGTCACACATGTGATTTATGTCATGCTCTTCCACCATTTATTCCATTTATGTCATGCTCAGCAGGGCCGAGGGGACACCCAGTTTAACGTCCATCTGAGGGACTGCACACATTGATGGCCTCGCCCTCCCTGTGAGACACCAGGATGACATTTTATAGCTGGGCTGAGATTCAAACTCAGCCTTGATGGCTCAGAGGCGATTGTGCATACCTCTCGGTCATCCTACTAGCATCTTTTTTGTGGATGATTTTGACCTTTTCCCAACTTGACTTTTTGGGGGGAAGGGGGAGGGGTTTAAGTCAATACCGGTCCATTCCACCTGGCAAATGCTACCATCTTTCTGCTCCAAGGCCATAGTTTTGTTGTCGTCGTTCCAGCTGTGTCATTGTCTTGTGTCCATAAAGCAGGTGCCTGTTTTTCAGTTGTTTTTTTTAAACTTTATTTATTTATTTTCTTTCTGTTATATGACAACTTCCGGGCAATTTGGATTATGCATAGTTCAGAAATAAAGGTACATCCAACCAAAAAAAATCATACCTTGACCTACCCTACCAACTTTGTAACAAGCAACACACCTCAAGTCCCAGGTACCGTTTAATCTGCTACCCAACAGACTTTTTCAGGCCAAAAGATACTGTACGTACTACACACGCTGCACATGCATTAGTTTACACAATATTATTTGCTTATCTGGAATTTAAATTCCAGATAAGGTATTGTCATCGTGCACCGTCCGTCCATCCATCTTCTATTTCAACTTTTCCGACCAAACCGCTGGGCCGATCCGGCTGAAATTTGGCAGCAACGTTCCGCTCCTGACTGGTAATGGGGATTGCAAATCTCGTTCCGGTCACATGACTTCAAGTCGGTCAAAATTGCCAACTTAGTAAATTTCTTCGAAAGTCTGCTTCTCCAGATCCACCAGGCAGAATGCTACCAAATTACGATCGCAACGTTAGCTCAGGGTAGGGATGTTAAATTACAGAGTTTATAGCGATCACGTGACCGGTGTGTCGAAATGGCCGGCTGAGTCAATTTTTGGGAAAATCGCATAAATTCCTTCAAAAAAATCTTCTTTTTCCGACTCACCACTCAAAATGCCACCAAATTTGGGTTACAACATTAGGACAAGGTCCGGATAAGCTGCAGGTCCAGTGGTCCTATTTTTGTATGCACTATATTACTTTATGCACTATTAGTTTACACACTTATTATATGTACTATATTATTATTGTTTTGCACTGTACAATTGGTGCACAGTGTACTATACCACACACACACACACACACACACACACACACACACACACACACACACACACACACACACACACACACACACACACACTCACACACACACACACACACACACACACACACACACACACACACACACACCACGTCTGTCAAATAATCATGCAATAATCGTTTGATGTAGATGAATGACCAATACTTCATTAGAAATGTCTGAGATGGGAGGTTTGCTGTTGAGCATATTACCGAGTATTTAAATTTCACGAAGTTTCATCTAATTTTAAATTGCAAGTCTGCTCTGGCTCTTTACCTTGAACCTTTTTGCCCATGGCCATTATTTAGCAGCACAGGCGTGCCTCCACAAATGATGCAACTCGTCAGCCAGCGACTGCATACAAATGAATACATGTACTGCATGTAATACGCAGACAAAACTTTTTCTCTTCTTGTTGTATGTTATTTAGAATTCAGCTGTTGCAATGTGTGAGTTTGAAATAGCAGATTATTGAAGGTACGTCAAAGTTCCAAATCATTTTGTTACTCTGACTGCAAATATAACGTAGTATTGGTCCTTTTCGACTGTTTTCATTTTGTAGTTTTCCAGATATTTTCACCAAAACATGGAGCTTCGTTTGGTTTTCTACTTCTTTTTCATTTCAGTTAGTTAACAAAGGTATAAATTGTATATAATGCTCTATCCATTACATGACCAGACCCAGTGATGTAACTGGTAGAGCATCCACTCAAGAGTCTGGAAGGTCGGCAGTTTGAACCCGACCTCGATTAAGTCATACCGCAGACTTTGAAAATTGTACGTGCTGCTTCTTCGCTCAATGGTCAGCATTTAAAAAGACAGAGCATGGAAAAACAACCATTGCACATGCTTGATGGGCTTGTTGGCCTTGTCATGTGTTGAAGTTCCTTGTGAGGGAACTCATATTAAATTGATACACTTGTCAGTCTACCACAATCAAATTTGGCAAGGGCACCTGCTTAATAGCTGACTTTTGCAAAATATCCCACGTGATGATTTAAATAGATAAATAAAATTAAATTCCCAGCCAAGTGAAAGATGTCTGGCTTAACATTCCCTTTTTAAGATGCGAAGGATGATTTTGTCGGCCATCTAATTTTGTTCAATTTCGATACAAAACAGCTGGGCGATTACCACAATATTGCTGACCTATCCCGTTCGTCCTTGAGATACATCTGGTATTTTTTGTATTATGTAGAAATTTCTGTTTTCAAATCTAAAACTTTCCTCTGCAGCAATCTTAATTATTTATTTATCTTGAAAGTAGCTTGAACAAAGTGTCCTTGTAGTCTTGTTCTTGGTCTATTCAGTTTATATCTATATACAGGGTGTACTAAAAATTACCACAATTTGTGTCATTGTCATGGTCATGTGCATGTAGTATTCTGTTGTATCATACAGAATTTTTTTTTTGTGTATGCATGTATAATACAATATATATATATATATATATATATATATATATATATATATATATATATATATATATATATATATATATATATATATATATACACATAATTTTTCACAATTATTTCTCCATTTCTTTACTTTGATCGAAGTCATTAACAGAACAATTGTGTATTCAAAGCCTGAACTTTATTGGTGGTTTCATAAATAATGATTATAATTATTAAGTTTTATTGTACGAGTCCGGTTTCTGTACAAGACTGAAGTGACGGGTAAAAATCCCACAAACTCTGTGGGGCCGAATGACCAAGAGAAGGAAATGCAGAAACTTGCAATACGGGACTTTAGAAATGACGTAATCTGCCCCAGAATGCTTGGCGCACATGCGCAGAGACTCCTAGAAAATAGTGATCTTCGGGGCATGTGAACTTCCTAATAGTGTGTGTGAGCACGATGAGGATTGTTATCTAAAATAGCTCATGGAGCTTATAAAAGAAGCTGAAAATACTTGGGAAAGTACCCGAGAGAAAGCTGGATGTGCTTCTGCTCAAAAAAATCGTTGGAGGGATACAACCAATCTGGTTTGCATGCTTCTGAACACCCATTGGAAGATCATTATCTGGGGCTTGTGAATGCACAGGGTAAGTTTAAAATCAACTTTTAAATGATGATATGTACTAGTAGTCATGTTTGGGGGAGGGTTGCAGGGAGTGGGTGATGTGAGGGCTTTTATAAGTACAGTATATTGTTTGTTTGGTTCTGGTCCGCAGGAGAAATTGTACCACATTTTTGCATCTTTTTACTAAAAGGAGAAGAGAGTGTGCGTATGTGCATGATGTCTGCTTCTCTTAACAGGAAATGATAGGAACTCGACACCTCTCATCGACGGATATTTCTCGTATTTCCTATATTTTTGAATCCGATTTGCTTCCAGGAACAGAGCAATTATGGTTAACCCTTTTGAAATTGCCGCTCTTTTGTTTAAATGGTAGAAATTATGTTTAAAAGACTATTTCACTTGCAGATTTTTTGTGTTAGCAATGGCCGGTTAAAAGTGCCCATGCTAGCGAACGGCTTCTTTATTAAGAGCGTTAGGTTACATAGGTTTAAAGGCAGTATAAAATATTGTGTGTATGGATGGGGATCATTCCCCTCAACCCCTCCCCACAATCCTTACATGAGAGTGGTCAACCACCTGCTTAAAACATGAGATGTAAGAGTGGGTTTGAACAGCATCAGGAAGTTTAATCACTCCTTGTGCTTTTTCAATGATTGGATGAACTGTTGCAGTAAATATAGATGGAGCTACTTGAAACTTCCGAACCATCTTGGTATTTTATATGTAATAATGGCAATGGATTCCTTTATTACCCCATGCATGTAACTCAAAGCGAGCAGGGTAAAGCAATTGGTTCACTCTGTCTGTCTACGAGTATATTTCTATGATCGAGGAACTGCTTGATTTGAATTTAATTTTATCTTTTGAACACGAGTTGTAGAACCTGAAACGGGACACGAACCTGCAGTTTCGTACTTTTGCTCTGAATTTGGCAAATTGTGCGGTGTTTCTTCCTGAGCGCGCACACATGTACAGTGTGGTTCAAGCAATGGCTTTAGTCTGTCTGTCTGTTCAGTTAAACAAAATTTAAAATCATTCCAAACAGGAAACTTACCCTTTTTGGAGATGTCATAAAGGACACAAACAACAGGCATGAATAACTAATTTAGTGTGTGTGTGTGTGTGTGTGTGTGTGTGTGTGTGTGTGTGTGTGTGTGTGTGTGTGTGTGTGTGTGTGTGTGTGTGTTGAAAACATAAACAAAAGGGTATGTTGTAACTAAACACGATTAAAAATAAAACAAAATAAGATCACACCAGTGCCCAAAGGAAGCGGTTCAATTTGGCATTTTTAATATGAAAAGGCAAAGCGGAGAAATGACCGAAACCCTTTGGAATTGTCCTTGAGAATCACCCATGGGGGTAATTTCGTTCTGATAGGACAAACTTTAGTCGTGTTATGATTATAAATGTTAAAATGTCGATAATTACATAATGACCTTAATTAGGAAATTTCTTATATTAGGAAAGGAAATTTGGTCATGGCCACATTTTATATTCGCATTGTTGATGCAAAATTTAATTCCGAAAATCCCAGCTGACTCCAAGATACAGCTCGGAAATTGGGAGTGTTGGGAGTGCAGGAAAAAAAACGTAAACAATTTTTTTTTTTTCTAAATGGTGGTTTAGTACTTCATGGGAGTTAAGAAACTCTGTGGTACCATTAAAAATTGAGGGTGCCAATTGTAGAAACAAACCCAACAACATCCTGACAATTTTGCACAATCAATCTCTCTCTCAAAAAGGACCATCTGGCAAACTCTCCTCTCTACTTTCTTAACAATCCTCTTGAGGAAATTCAGTCCCTAAAACTCTTGGGGCTCACCTTCAGCCATGATCTTTTTTAGGCAAACTACATTTCAATGTTTGCCTCCAAAGCCAGCCACCGACTGGGCATCCTCCATCATATAAAGTCCTTCTTTGGCACACCTGAACTCCCATCCACCGACAAGGCCTTCATCCACAGCTTGATGGAGTAATGCTCTCCCTCTGGCCCAGTTCCCCTGTATCTCATCTTACTCAGCTTGATGCCGTGGAAACCAAGGCCTTCAAGATTATTGGAATCTCCCACGATGAGGCTGAGTCTATGGGCTTATCACTTTGCCATCGCAGACAACTTGGTGACCTTTCTGTCTTCTACCTCCTCCCTTCTGGTCTTGGACCCTCTGCTCTTGTCGTGCTTTGTCCCCCCCCCAAAGGGCTCGCACGGTCCATCATCAACCCTCTTCTGGTAAAACTACCCAAATCCAGGATCACTGCTCACCTCCGCTCATTTGTTCCTCTTTATTTCCCACCTGTGGAATCAACTTCCATATCCTCTTCAATCTCATTCTTCCCTCCAGGTCTTCAAGACAGCTGTTCACCACCATCTTTGATCATCCCCAATCCAAAACCATTATCTTTTCTACCCTTGTTAACCCCACCCAAATCCCTCCATCTAATTCTCCAGTTTTTCCTTCTTGGAGTTTCCTTCTCCATACATGTGTGTGTTTTTTTTGTCCTCTTTTTATCCGTTACTTCCTGATCCGTTCAGTGCACAAACTCTTCCCCGAGCCTTGACTATGTACAAAAAACCAGCAATAAGCCTTCCCCTATGCTATGGGGGAGGATTAATAACAACAATCAGTGAAGTGGGGACGTTTTCACGCTAATGTGTCAAATTTGATGTCAAATAGTCACCTCGGTCCCCATGCATTCACTAATGGTTGCAATCTCTGGCAATAATCATGTGTCAGATCATCTCTGAGATTGTTCTGTGAAACAAAGGCCCTGTGTATCTGTTTTACCCATGCTTTATCACTTAATTTCCAAACACTCCTAATCGCTTTGTAATGCTGTGAAATAGAATGCGAGTCATGTTAATATCAATGACCATTGAACAAATGCTTTATTGCTCTTTGGGTCGGTAATCTGTATCTATGATTGGCCATTGGTTAGCCAATGACTGTTTGTAATTGTGCTGACCTCTGATTGTAATGGCCTGGATCTTTCGAGAGTGCGTGCTGCATTTGAATGGCAATCAGATTGGACGGTCGAAGTTACAGACACTATAAGTTTTGGATTGCTGAAAAATATTCAACAGCAAAAAGGTGGAGGTAATCCTGTGATTTTTTTTTTTTATCTTTGTTGATGGTGATGTCTAAAAAGTGACTGCTTGTTCAACAAATTTTAAGTACATCACAAGTATGTTAGGCTTGCTTAAGCTTTTTCAGCCTTTTTTTTTGTTAAGCACATCATGACTGATACATTTCAGTGCTTTGGCATAAATCATGATGTATACTCCAAATTCATCCTGGCCAAGACCAATCTTTAGATCAATGGATTCTTTTGTTGGACCTAATTATCTTGTATTATTAGTATTATTATTATTATTATTATTATTATTATTGACGGTAAATTAACAGGGAATTCATTGGTGCTGTTTTTGGCAGATGCAATTATGTGATTAAAATTCCCAGCCTGATAAGACCAGACCAGCGAATGCTAAGCTTGCAAGAGTTACTAATTCTTCAACACTTTCCATAAGCTGCATCAAGGGGACTCTTGAAGTAGTGCAGCAGGGCCTTGACGTTGTAGCCTCGTAGCATTGTGAAAACTGGACAGAATGTCAGGAAGAGCTGAAGCAAAAAAAAAAAAACACTCAGAATAATTGCTATCGATCTTGAGTATTGGTGCTGGGAAATTGTAAACTTGAAATTGTTTTAAATTTGCAATTGCCAATATGGATTGGACTTAACAACTTGTATTAAAGTGATTACAAAAGTTTTAATGGAATATCTTTACCATGTGATTGTTATGTTTGTGGCAACAACGATGCATTTCAAATTTCCTAAGATCTTACTGACTTTAGATCTTGTATAATAGTAATAATCGTTGCCATTCGTAATCGAAGATGGCCGGTCACATTTGTCATACGAACGTCGAGGAGCGTGAATATGTTTATGGTGTTGGGGCTGCTGCCTACATGGCAACCACATCCTGAGATGGCAAACAGTGTAATCTGACATCAAGGAATATCCGAGAAGACGGGACCACTTGCTAACCTGCAGTTGGAGAATCATTGTCCCCGAAAAGCATATCCACCAACCTATCGAACAACAACCATGCTCCCAATTGTTTTATAGTCAAGAAAAGTACTTGAAGTCATGAAACTTGTTTTAGGTTTCATCTCACCTGGGAATCAAAGTATGGTTCTCTCACTTGCGAGACGAGTGAACGCTCCACTGTTCCACTGCATTAACTTATTGTTTAAAATAATTGTGAAATCTTTTGAATCTCAAATTATGTAATTTTGATTCATCTATTTTTGACAATTGTCTATGAGGGATCTGACCAAAATATACCTATGCAACCATACGTACCAGTCTTCCATTCCATACCAGCTTTGCACAAACTTTTTGAGATTAAATTTAAATTATTTCGTTTAATAGCATTGCTTTGAAATGAGTGTTTCTTAATATATCCAACCAAGCCTTTTACATCTTTATAATATTGACTAGCAAATGCCACCCGTCGCTTCACTGACTGGAATACTAAGAGAGTGAGAGAAGGAGTGAGAGAAGGAGTGAGAGAAGGAGTGAGAGAAGGAGTGTGCATACCTCCCTCAAGGCTATCAGAAAAAAATGATTGGACTTTTTCCTCTGCACTCGGTGGATTTACCGTTCCTGCAGTGTGATTGGCATAAAGATGAACGAATTGTGTATTCACCTGAAAAACCTGGATTTTTACCTCCGCCACCGAAGGTGAAGAGGTTACGTTTTTACCCCTGTCTGTCTGTTTGTCTGTCTGTCTGTTGTTTGTTTGTCTGTATACAGGATATCTCAAAAAGCTGTGGATGGATCCAGATGAAATTGTGGACAGGTTGGGAGTGTGACAAGGACAAACTGATTAGATTTTGATGAAGGTCCGTTTCCGGATCCGACCACTAGAATTTTCTAAGTGATTCTTCACCATTGAGAGATGGGGCCAAAAACGATATATTTATTGGGCCTGATATATTTATTCTATTGGATCAGTCATTGCATGGTGGAGGAATGCGCTCTACCAAGTACCCTTCTAGTTAACCTCCGCCATCGAAGATGGACGGAGGTTACTGTTTCACCCCTGTCTGTTTGTTTGTTTGTTTGTGAACGGTATTACGGAAAAACTCCTTGACGGATTTCGACGAAACTTGGTGGGGGGATTAGGTATGGTCCAAGGATCATGCCATTAAATTTTGGACTTGGTCCAAAGTCCAGTATGGTCGCTATTGCGGCCATTTTGAAAAAATATTAGAATTTTTGTTTTTGCATTTCTACATGTTTTAAGTGATTTCTAACCGAAAAAAAAAAATTTGTTAGAGAGAAAAAAAAACTTTTGCAACTTTTTTTCAAAAAAATTTCGATTTTATTTGAAAAATATTTGAATTTTTTTTTTTGCATTTCTACATGTTTTAAGTGATTTCCAACCCCCCCCCAAATCTGTTAGAGAAAAAAACCCAGAAATTTTGCACCTTTCTTTTCAAAAAAATTTCGATTTTTTTTTTTTTTGGCATTTCTACATGATAGTTAAAGGTCGATCTAGTTAAAGGTGTTTTACACAAGACGACTCACAAATGTAACACATTATGATGGCTCTAGCTTTTTAACTCGATTGTCAATTTCATTTTGAATCACTGATTGCATCATCACCTCTAAACAATGAGTAAACTTAAATGGGTATTCCTCATGAACAGCTAATTTTGTATTTATTACTCTTAACTGGACATACCATTTAATTGTTTAGAAAGATAAAATGTATGAAAATATCGAAGAGACAACAGCACTTTTTGCACGTTCATAAAATGTTTGTTTTTGTTTATTTTAATGATGTATAATGTATATATATGATATTGAATCAACCAATCACCAATTTGTACGAAGCTCTACACTACTGAGTTTGAATCAAACAGGAAAGAGCGGACTTATCCTTGGGCAACATTTTTTTTTTTCATGGTGCATGAAGTCTGAAGCCTAATTATTTTTTATACTTGACAGAAGTTTCCCCCAGACTGCAATTAAAGCCAATAGTTTCATTTTAACAAGGAACTAGAATGAAGTCTATTGGCGTGCCATCACAAATCCCAATTGAAAGATGGCAAAAAGTTCCACCAGGAATGATCCAATATCAAATTTTAAGTTAAATTGTTTTCCCCGTTTTGACCTCTGTGACCCCCCCCACTTGGGGAATGAATTGGGGCAAACCCAAAAAATCGTGACATATTTCATGCGTCTCCCAATGTTGACTGCATATACAAAGTTTTAAAATTTAAAATTTGCCCGTAATTGCATTTTTCGTTATTTGACCTTTTGAACTCGCCCCAGGGTGTTGGGGCCAAAATGACACTGCTCTTGCACCTTCTTGCCATGTGGTTATCATAACTACCAAGTTTGGTGAATGTCAACAGTGCTCATAGAGTTATAGTTTGCCCAACCGTTTAGGAGGAGACAGCGTGATGGACGGACAAGCTTGGGGATATTAAAATGGAACCTTGATGCAGTAGGAGGTCATTCGGCCCATCATGCCTGCACTACATCAACACTAGAGTGAAAAAAAAATCCATCCCTCACAGGATTGCCTTGCCAGGTCATCTCCTCGAGGAATCCACTCTGTTGATGACTACTAGTAGACCAAAAACACATCTGTGAATTGATTCCTTTCCTCGGATTGCGGACTGGTGATTTGCTGATTCTTAAGCCATGTAACATGTAACTAGCGCTGGTAGTCATCAGCTTCTAAAACCACGTAAGCTGACTGGCAGTGCAGCAGCTAACACTTCTTTTAGCAGTGGATGGTTCTGTGTTTTTCACAGACCGCAGCTAAGTCAGAATTGGAGTTTAATTTTGATATTTTTTATTTTTGGCTGCAATTTAGTGACCTCGTCATTTGTCCATCATATACTTAAACAGGGTGAATGTGTGGCAGGTACCCTTTTTTTGGTTAGGACCCTTGCAGCAAGTGCTGGTCAGCAAGTACAGGGGTTTGTGATCCCCATTCCAGTTAAGAGGTGTTAATGTGTGTGAATGTATATGTACACTGGCATGTATACACTGTACATGCTTAGAATGGTCGTTATCAACTTTGGTTTGGGTTTCCCTGAGTTTTGGCAACCTGATTGGACTGAGTTCAGCACTCTATACCAGATACATCCTGCATTATTTATTTTTGTGGCAATGGAGCTTGAGCATGACAACTTTTGAGTCTCATTGCAGTAATCCACGGACGCAACACAACTACAGGAGTGGAACTTTATATGTTGGTTCCACATGTTCTTGTTTCCCTCTTCACAGTTGTCGACCCTGCTTTGTTTTTTCCAGAATCACCACACCTTGTAACCCCACTCCCCATCCCTCATATCCACCATGATCCATCTCTGATGGAAAGAAACATGTTGGCTTGTTGTTCTTCCAATTGTCATCACATGATTGTATTGTGCCTGCAAAGCATTTTCTCATCCCACACAACCTCATATCTCGACACCCAGGACACCTGAGATTGTAATTAATTTCAAAAAGGAAACGAGAGTTTCTGTTTTATGTTTGTCAATCTGAAAAAGCATTCTGCACTAATGAGAAATGCTTTGTTGTTGTTGGGCCAAATGTCTTGCATAAAAGTGACGTTTTTTGTATTCTCTAATTGCTTTATTTCGCTGTTTGCTAAACCCATACGAGAGGTTTGTCTGTTTTTGCTGAATACTCGTACATTTTGAAAGCTGTCTGAATAGGACGCTTGTACTTCTGCTTGTACTTTTGCAAAGAAACAAAAATAGCAGCATACCGGGGAGTGTGCACATGGGCTAGGTGCCAATGCATTGAAAGGGAAGGGTAAATGATGGGGCTCGGGGAGGGGTGGGGTTTTTACTGCCCGTACAGCCACTGTGGTTGTGGTACTTTCGTGCCAGAATCCTTGCATTGCAAGCGTCGACTGAGCCCCAGCCATTTCCTGTTGGGTGCTGGACAGGGGGAATGTGACTGTGGAAGGAGAAATGCATTTGAAATACAAAACTTTGAAAGCTGCAGTGAGTTCACAGTTTGGTCCTTTTACCTTTATCTGAAGCCCTTGTCTGCTATCCGTGCTCGGGGAAACGGTTGTGTAATAGTAAGCTCGATTTGGCATCTGCCCAAGCTGCACTCATAACAGCTGTTTCAGTAGCTATTCAGGATTGACTGTCATGATGGAATCACCATGGCATTCATGGTGTTTGAAAAAGAAAAAAAAAAATTCTGCCTTGTTCACAATGTCTTTTTCCGAACGTATATGTAATGCAAGCATTCCACCATGTAATGTGGTCCTTATGCATTGCTTTTTCAGGCCCCATAGTCTCCTGCAACCACAACCGTAAGACTTTGGCAATGGAGTTGCCTGGTGCAGCGAGTGTGAAGCATTAGACACGTCCATCTCTGTTTTCGGACATGGGGAGGGGAGGTTGTTCTGCTTATAGTCATTGTTTTGAGACATTCCCACATGGGATACGAAGACGAATATTTCCATGGCTGAAAGAAAAATCAGATTCTTGTGCTGTTCCAAAATAAATTAAAATCTATGTTTCTGCATTGTTCATTGGTTAAGGCCGCAATGTTTCCCACGACACTTGGTTCTCATCATTTGACGATTCAATTGTAATCATAAAGTTTAGCCAAAAAAATGAAAGGCTTTGGTGCTTAACCGCCGTGCCACGTTTCGCACGAGTCTGTTCGCCTTAACACAGGTTGCGAACGTGATGCGGGCCCATAGGTCGGACGGATTTCCTCGTTGCTGTTAGAGGGGGACACGTGGGGCTGGCGTGTGCACCGAAGTGGCGATGGTACTGAAACGTGATGGCAAATTGGCACAGCACGTGTTTCTGTTGCTTGACGTATGTTGCCACGAGGCTGCACACGTCAGCTAGACAAACTGTGCTACGAACACCAGTCCTCCGATTCTGCCAACATAACAAGGTTCCTTTTATTTGTATGTTTCCACCAGCGTCAATGATATACTGTCCTGCAAGGAAGAGCTGGAGATGCATGCAGAGAGGGAACACGTCATCCGTTTGGGGGGCAAAAAGAGGGGGTGGGGGGGTTCGGGTTACGTCTTACAAATTTGCAAATGTTTTTTTTTTTCCTCCCTTTTCACAAAATCACAAATTTAGGTCTTTATGTACTTTGCCAAGTCGAAAGAGCTAAATTTGAATCATAGTTGTGATTAAAAACTCAAATGTCACACCTTTCACCCAGCATTGGCTCGCATGGAGCTCACCACTAAGCTTGCTGGTGTTTGGACCACAACATGTTGATGTATGCTTGGTGTTGGCTTAATCGTTAGGGTGATGGGCTTGGGATCCTGGAATCCCAAGTTCAAATCCCACTCGGCTGTTGAATTAATGCCAGGTGGGGTTGACTCTGCCTGTCATCCTTCCGAGGTTGGCAAAATGAGTGCCTGCTTGCTGGAATCCTGTGTTGGAGTGGCGACCCGTCCAGGATTGTGCCCAATAGCCAAGGTGACTGCTGAGGCAGCACCAACTCTCTGAACAGAGTATGGTCCCAATGGATGGATGGGTGGCTCTGTGCTCGCTCTTTGTTCATTTTATCATTGGTATTATTATTTATTATTTTCATTCGATGGACCAGCACACTTTCTTTATGGATGTAAAGTCTGCGATATTGACTATTGAGACTTCTGCATACTCTAACCTAAGACCTTGCTGCACTAACCTGTGATAAGCTCCATAATATTAAATCCCATTGGAAGTGATGCGCAAGCCTTTTCCTTTCTCCTCCTTAAATGTGCCTATAATTGCATTGTTTGGTGTTTCACTTTTTGACCCCTCCCCAGGGGGGCAGGGCCAAAATGACTGCCGTTTCATCTTCTTGCCACAAGTTGATCATAACTATCAAGTTTGGTGGATTTCTGCCCAACTGTCTCGGAGGATATATCATGACTGACAAATACATGGAGCCGGTTACAATATCCCCCCATCCCCCCCCTTTTTCTTTTTTTTTCAAAAAGCATGGGAATAATGAGGAAAATGCTTATTATCCATAAGATGTATTAAAACTATTGCATCACAAAACCGTACTTGCCAAGATGTGAAGGAAGCAGTGGCCTCATGGAGTTGAATCAGTTGCATCAAAGAACAGTATAGGATTGGTCATATATGTAAAAGCTCAAAAAGATGGTTAAATAAATATTTTAAATGAGCATGTAGAAAGCAAGCCCAATCCCGCCGCTTTAACTCGCCTTCATGATTAGAAATGACCAACAACAGGTATAACTAGAGGGGGAGCACTCGGTAGAGTGCAAAACCTCCGCCGCCAATACTGCTAGGTCACTCAAGTGAACCTGATATCCTATTCATTCAATTTGATGTCAACAGTGCTCATAGAGTTATAGTTTGCAACTTTCCCTTTTACTTTTAACTTTTACATACTCAATTCATTCGTCATAACTAGCTAGATTCCTTGAGACAGAAATTGATTTTACGTGGGTATATCCACCTGAAGTTCCAAAATCAGCCGCAATTATAATTTTGGCATGTTTTTTGTTGGAAATCACTTATAACATGTAGAAATGCAAAAAAAAAAATCGAAATTTTGTTGAAAAAAAAGTTGCAAAACTTTTGTTTTGTTTTTTTTCTCTAACAATTTTTTCTTTTCTTTGGTTGGAAATCACTTAAAACATGGAGAAATGCAAAAACAAAAATTCAAATATTTTTTTCAAAATGGCCGCCATAGCGGCCATATTGGACTTTGGACCAAGTCCAAAATCTCATGGCATGATCCTGGGACCATACCGAATCCCCCCACCAAGTTTCGTCGAAATCCGTCGGAGTTTTTCCGTAATACTGTTCACAAACAAACGGGTGAAAACAGGTTAATGAGAAAATATTACACGTGGAGGAGAAGCAACATCGAACACAGCTCGAACCATTGCAAAAAAAAAAAAACACCTTCAAGGAAAATTGTAAGATGTAATTTAACGAATGCTTAAAAACGGGTGAATAATATAAGAGCAGGAAGATTCAACAACTAATTGGAGAGGCTGCAAATGTGCAAGAAAATGGCAGCTGAATTTTGATGGATAACGAGTTGTGATAAATGCTCATATCAAAGACATGACGCAAGTGGCTTTAAGAAATTGTGATGACGAACGGAAATGGACAAGTGCAAGTTCTGCCAGGTCAAAAGAGCATCGTGATGCAGTACACCTTCAGAACACCTGTACGCAAAAGGCATAACGGATGTCTACAGAGTAATCCCATTGGCATAGTTTTGACCAACCTCAACATCTAGGTTCCAGAGTCCTCAAAAGGTCTTGGCAGAACACCATCTAAAATAATATAACTCTCATGTATGGCTTGACTGCTTCGTCAAGCGTGAACGAGGAGCGATAAGGTACGAGGAGCTATGAAGTTAATAAAACTTGTCAACTGGAGTAACGGACATCGTGCTCGTAATAAGTGCAGCAATTGGAGTGATTAAATACTATTTTGCGCAGTTTCTTAAGCGGACTTCTGGAATTCCTATAACAAACAATCTACAGCCGGAAGCTGTCTGTGGTTCGGCGATACCTCATGGAGCAAAGATGTTTTGACATTGAATACCAGAAATTGCTTTTATGCACAAGCTTGGGGTGGGGGAATCAAAACCCTATTTTCAAAATGCAAGCAATAAGAGGAAAATAAAAATTTTGGACTTTGTGTGGGCTCTGGAAGTGGGCCCCCCATTACACCTTTTTGGATGTCTTCCGAATGAGGATTGCAACCACACAACTGAGCAACGCAGTGAGACTTCCTGGTGGATAACTTTTTCACGAGTGGAGTCAATGATGATTTCGAGCCATATCTGAACATATGCTCCAGGAGTTACGACGACTCTCCTGGGTTATAGCATTCTTTATGACGAACGGTGCGTTCTGAGATGCAGTGTTGCTTCCTGTGAAATTCTCGATTAATCAAGCCAAGAACTGACAGCTTTGAAGCAAATACGCTACCATCTGGTCTTTCAGTGTAGCTAAGTGTCGAAGTCATCTTTAACCACAAGCAGTCTGTTTTAGAATCGGCTTTTTTAACGGGCACAATCGTTTTTAAGATGTAGTCTGGTTTTCTGTCCATGAGAGTTTCATCGCTCGTCATGTTGGCATTTATTGTAGGTGTTGTTGCTGTGATCTCTACGATAATTTGTGTCGCTGTCGTTAAACACTTCATTTTGTTAGTAGTTTGAAGTGGATCGTTTGATTTTGTTGGTATATCGGAGCCCATTCCTTTCGATCTTCTTCCTCCCGTGTTGTATCTTAGCTGCCTCTCTTCTTCCATCCCCATCTTCCACTGCCTTCTTTCCCTATTCATTTGCAAACAGCTGCGTAAAGACAGGGCAGCCGCAGGGCTCGAGGGAGGTGTGGGGAGCGAGGCGTGACATAGCGGGCCACGTTTGCCTGGGTCTGTGCCGTGCCACCGCTGCCTTTGTGTCATACATTGCCTCGTTCGGCTGCACACCCTGTGCCATTTATTGCAGACGCGAAGCATTCGAGTTTAGCATCTGAGCTGTCCGGCCTCACAGCCACCACACAGATGCACATCGCCGACTCGTGCTCGGCCCGAGCCCGTAAGTGCCGAACTTGAGCCGCACCGTCTGTAATCTCGTCCATTTGCCTGCTTGAATCTTAAGTGCTATTCTTTGATGCCCAGACCTATTGTGCCATCTGTTGTTGACGGGACTTTGCTTTTAAAGATGAATCCAGCTGTGTGTGACGGATCTAAGATGCATGTGAAGATGCTGGGACCTAACACACTGTACTACACCAATACAACTAGTCGTATCTTTACTCGGTCACATTATGATCCGTGTGCGAATAGACTTGTGTAACCATTTTTTTTGGGGGGGGGGATTCTCCTCTTTCTGTACATGCTGCTTCCGAGTGAACTTGAAAACGCTTTCCCGCTCACTTTTATCGTCTTTATCTT
Source organism: Eptatretus burgeri (assembly GCF_056783735.1). Taxonomy (NCBI): domain Eukaryota; kingdom Metazoa; phylum Chordata; class Myxini; order Myxiniformes; family Myxinidae; genus Eptatretus; species Eptatretus burgeri. The sequence goes on along the minus strand of NC_140967.1, from coordinate 21,713,228 downwards.
CATTGGTTTATTAAAAAGGAAGCGAAGGTCTCGCTTGTTCCTTTAATTCAAATCCGAGTCTTTCCCTTTAGACCCTGTAAACTGCAACAAAGCCTTGAGCAACTTTTAATCGAAGTTCACGTATTGTAATTTTCCTTTAGAGGAAAACGTTGATCCATTCTATAGTTTAATCGATGTGGCTATACTACAGCATGGGTCTTGATAGTTCCCGACTGAGATCTCGATACACAAATAAGGATCATTCATCAAGGTGAAGTTCCTTGAAGAACACTCATTGATGTAAAAGATAACACCGATGATGCCTCGAAATCAGTCGATGGGTTCTTCAAATATCAGTGCTTTCATGTCAATTATAATCCGAGTCCATTCCAAGATTGTGAAAAAGTAAGGCACGAGTGCTGAATGGTTTTGAAATGCACGTCCAGTTTTTGGAGATGATTGGATGTCACCGTCGTTGATCCTTGGAGGAAAAACACTTAAAAAATCACTTTCAAATGCAAAGTTGAATCCAACGTCGTCGTCATACAATGCACTTGAGCATCGGCACTGCAAGAAGCAGTAACTTGGCAGGGGGTTATAATGGGTAGGCTGCCATTGCCTTCTCAGTCGTCAGTCAGGTCAGTTATTTTGTAATTCGTTCAGGGTGCCGGTGATAGCTTGCTTACTCTTGGTGAAGGACACCGTGGGATTGCGGAATCCTCTCATCTTCCTCATTTCGGTCTTTTAAGTGTGCTTGCGACCACTATCCTCATGCGCTCACCCATCCATTGTCCACACTCTCTACTACACACACTGATTCTTTCATATTCTGTTCCTCTTCGGACCATTATTTCTGTGTGTGTGTGTTGTGTGTTTTCCACAAAACATTACTAAATTTTCCATGGAAATGTGTATCGTGTAGCGCCGCTCCTGGTGGGAAAGTGTATGACAAGTCTCCGAGTAAAGTACTACACTGTATTATAATATTGTGTCTGCATGAAAACCTCAAATAGAATCAAACACACTTATAGGCCAATTTACTTGTGTGCTCTGTATTTTATGCACTTTTAAACCGTTGGATGGAATAAGTTCAAAGGTGCTGGTTGTACTTGTGGTGTGTATGGGAACGGCCGACTAAGTTGGGATGTCCACCTCCAACTTAGATTTTTACTTTTATGTTAAAGTGGGGAATTAACATACTTGCTAATGCACTCCCACACAGTTCTCTGTTATATTATAATGAAAACTATCGTCATCTCAGATATAGGGCTCATGCATTGGAACTTGCATGTCTGTTTGCTCGTTCATTTGTGGGAATAAATGCATTGAAACTTGGTGGTTGTACTTAAGGTGTGCATGGGGATGTTGTATTTAGTACGGATGACCACCTCCAACTTAAGTTGCCCTTCCTTGCCGCTCCCGTACAGAGTGGGTGTTTCTCATGCTTGTCGTACTACTAATTACACAGTCATGCATTTCTGGCATGATATGAGCCAGGTGGGTGCCATTCTGTGATCGGAGGGAATATTAGGTTTTTCAAGAAAGGTATGAGATGGAAGGCAGTATGTCGCGGGTGGAGTGAAGCGATGAGGATGGTTGAACAGATTAAGGAGTTGAAATGAGGGATAGTCACGGGTTTGGCAATGGAATTGTGAGCAAGGCAGATTGTAAGGATCTGATATTTTATCATCCCCATGCTTTTTGAAAAAAACCCGGAGATATTGTAATCAGGTCTGTCTGTCTGTCTGTCTGTCTGTCTGTCTGTCTGTCTGTCTGTCTGTCTGTCTGTCTGTCTGTCTGTCTGTCTGTCTGTCTGTCTGTCTCTCCATCACGCTCTCTCCTCCTAAACGGTTGTGCAGAAATTCACCAAACCTGGTAATTATGATCACCACATGGCGTGAATGTGCAAGACCCTTGCCATTTTTTTTGTCTCTGCCCCCCCTGGAGTGGGGTCACAAAAGGTCAAATACCAAAAATTCAATTATGAGCGCACTTTTATAAAAACTTGTTTTTAAAAATGAAACTTTGTATATGCAATCAACATCAGGAGACGCATGGAATATGTAACGATTTTTTTGGATTTGATCCCAGGTACCTGCCCCAGAGGGTGGGGGACTTGGGGGTCAAAATCGGGCATGAAAACGGGGTGGAGGGGGTGAAAAATTTCAACAAAATTTGATATTGGGTTATTTCTGGTGGAAGCTTTGTCATCTTTCAACTTTGATTTGGTTTGAAGCGTGGGGATGTTCACATCCTTTTTTGGAAGGACGGGGGTGGGGGGGGGGGACTGATATGTGGTTTAATAACTATATTTGGATTATAAATTATGGTGCAATTAGTGAATTTTTTTGGGATTTGTATATTGACTGTAAACTTGTTCTTATATTGACCGAATGTATATACCGTACTGTCGAACCCCATTATTAGCAGGGGATACGATCCTGAAAAATGGTGCAAATGTCAGGGCATTTATTTTATTTTATTTTATTTTATTTTGACTTGGTCTCGGCTCATCGAAGAGCCATGACAAAACATAAAGGGAACAGCAGGAGAAAGGGGAAATACCTACAGCAGGGCAGAGGGAGAAAGTAATCGGAGATGGACAAACAAGGAATGTTGGGAACGATGAGGAGTCGTAAGGGGGGAGAACGCAAAGGGTGGACAATATGGATACATCAACAAAATTGTGTTTGACCATTTTGTGATTTTGACAAGGTCTGAGGAGAGGGAAGAGGTTGCTGTCTGGCTGTCAGAAGGATGAGAGATGTGGAGTCAACAGCAAAGAGATGGAGGATTTTCCAGAGTCAGTGAGATCATTGATTAAGATTAGGAATAAGATGGGGGCCTAGAACACTGGGTTGGGTACTCCATCCTTGACGAGACGAGATGAAAGGGTTCCTTTGAGAGCCACTCATTGTCTACGAGAGAGGAGGAAGTCAGTAATCTAACAGTGGAGTTGGCCTTGGATTCCATAGGCAGACAGTTTGGACAACAAGGCAGTATGCCAGACTGTATCAAAAGCTCAAGATATGTCCAGAGAGATGCCCTAATCTCATGTCTGATGTCCATTGTTGGGAGAGTCGAAGAAGTATGTCCAAGGTTGAGTGACCGGGTCTGAATCCGAATTGATGATCTAAGATGAGGCTGTTGGAGAAAAGTAATTATTTTATGTCAATGTGATTATGGATTCCATGACCTTGCTGATGATTGGAAAAAAGCGAATTGGGATGTAGATAAAAGGATATGTTTTTGCACCTTTTTTTGTCATGCTGTGATGTTGGCTGATGTCTAATTTCCCAGGTGGATATAGGAGACCAGGCCTGAAGTGTTAAAAACAAATAAACAAAACGATCACGAATATGTAGAGCACGAATCTCGAAGCAGGTCACATTTTATGACCCATGAATATGCGGGATCCGCGAATGGCGAATCCCTGAATTAGTGGGGTCCAACGGTGTACATTAATTTTTAAAAAGGCTCTTCTGGCTAAACAGTTGCAGAGGCTCTGCTTATTAGGCATGAGCTCAGCACACACAGCTACAGCCCCCTACATCCCTGTAGGATTGTACTGCAGCCAATACCGGGAAGAGATTTTAATTCTAAATTTTATAGATCGGTCCACCCCAAAGAGGGAACATCCATGGACACGTGTTTTGGGCTTCTTGGCCCCAGTCAGCATGTTGTAGAAGCGTACGTCTGTATGTCCGTCCGTCTGTCCGTGCCAATTACCTCTGCCACCGAAGGGTGAAGGAGGTTATGTTTTCACCCCTTTCTGTTTGTCTGTCGGTCTATGTGCAGGATATCTCAAAAAGTTGTGGTCGGATCCGGATGATTTTGGTGAAGATCCGAATCCGGATTTGGATACGATAATTATTTAATTTTCAAAGTGATTCTTCACCATTGAGTGATTGGGCCAAAAACGATACAGTACTGTATGGCATGATATTTCAAAAATGTAATGGGCCCGATATGTTCTCGTAGATGAAGTATTACGTGGAGGAGGTATGCGCTCTACCAACTGCCCTTATAGTTTTCTCTGTTTTCTCTGCTTTCTCTGCAACCACTTATCTGATTGACATGAAATTCTCACATCGGTGCGATTACTCATGTCGAATGTTTTATTGGTGATTATGACGTCACAGGTCATGTGGTGCGGCAGCCATGTTGGAAAAATGGAAAGACTGTACCTCCATCTCTGAAACCACACCATGGAAAAAATTGAAACTTTCCACATGTGAAGTACTCCCCATGGGAAATGAGTCGAGCGCTTTATCCGATCGGTATGAAAAATTTTGAGGGTCATTTAGAGCTAAATTGTATTGTGGGAAAAAATTGATTGCATCATCAGTCATGTGGTTTGACAACCATGTATTTTTTTTAACACATAAACCTTCAAAAATCTTCTCTGAAATGGCTGAACAGATCATGGCAAAACTTTACAGGTATGATCACCTATCCATTAGAAACAAAAAGTTCTCCACCTATGATGTCGTTACGTAGGTCACATGATTTGGCAGCTGAGTTATTTTTTTTTTTTTTCTTTGAAGAATAAACCTTAAAAAATCTTCTTCTCCAGAACGGCTTGACAGATCGAGGGAAACTTTACCCACATGCTCCCCAAACCTTGGGGATACCAGGATGTTCACGAAGAATTAATAGGTCATGTGGTCTGGCAGCCATATTTGATTGAACAAATATCTTTAAAAAAATTATTTCTCTTGAACCGCTTCATTAACCGATATGAAGATTCGCAATTATGATCTAGTAGTCATGGTGAGTATACGTTTTCACTTTCAACCTGGTTGGACGCATGGTCTGGCAGCCAGAATTATTTAATATCTTGAATTTGGGTTCAGGGATTGAAATCAAACTTGGTACAAGTATTTATAATGTAATAATGTTGGCAGGCATATCTGGAGGTCGCAACATCGAAGAGTGCCCTTCTAGGTTTTTGTTGTTGTGCCGATCCAAGTATTACCCCTCAGCATATCAAGTATTGTTACGTCCAGTTTGCCAAAGTTTGTCCAGTTGTTTTTGTTTGTTTGTTCGTTTTTCTATACAAAAAAAAATACTCGTGGAAGTAATAATAGTTATACAATAATACTTTGCTTAATGCTGCCTCATAGAATGCCAATTCGTTATCGGGAACTCTTTGTCCTGGAGAATTCTTTTTACTAAAAAATAAATAAATAAAGAAAGAAAAGAAAAAAGAAATTAGGGAAAATCCATAGCACACACTGCTCGCCGAGTGAATGCACCCACCACCATTGTTTGTACCGTATGCACACATTCTGAGCCATTCAGCATCGTTTACTCCGCCTTTGTTTTGCAGCAGGTTGAGCCTCCTCCCATCTCGTCTCCCACCGCTGCAGAATGGGAGTGATGGCAGTGATTCTTTTATTGATGTTTTGTTCATCCTTACTGATGTTATTATAATGATAAATTATTATTTTTAGTGATGAAATAATGTTTACCATCTGTATTATTATTATTATTATTATTATTATTATTATTGTAAGTGCTATTACCGATACGCCATTGATGTACCGCTCATGCGTAAGAACGCTGTCAGGTACGCATCTCCAGATAAACAATGGCATAATGATCACTTTCAGCACGTTTTTGATTTGCGCTCTCTTTTCCAGGAACGGTGCCAAGCGAGGTATTGCTGTATAACACAGAACATCACTCGTAGAACACCAATGGGAAACACCAACAGTTGCGTAGAGGGACACTTGAATTAAGAACTAGAACGGGCACTCAGTAGAGCGCATACCTTCGCCAACGCTACATTTTGCCCCCCCCCGCCCAGAAACCGTTGATTGCGAGGGTATTTAATCCCATACCACATCTGCCATCTCATATGTGTTATGATGGCTTAAAAACATTAAATTTCCTGTGTCATATCGTATATCACAAGATTGGGCATTGAATTCACAACATTTTGGCATTGGTTACATGCAAATTGGATAAAAATCGACCGCACTATGGCAAAATGACGATTTTGACCTTTTCATGACCTCGACCTTGACCTTTGTACTCTTAATTTTGTAATTGGTATTAGAGTGGGGAACAGAACAGTCAACATTTTGGTGTTTGTTTCATGCAAATCGGATAAGAATTGACCGTGTTCTGACTAAAACCGCACATTTTGCAATGTCGTGACCCCCCCCTGACCTTTGACTCCCAACCGCTAATAAGGGTTATTACGTCATTGTGTCATGTCACATATCACAAGATGGGGCATTGAATTCTGAACATTTTGGCATTAATTGCATGCAAATTGGATACAAATTGACCGCGCTATGGTAAAAAGACGATTTTGACATTTTCATGACCTTGACCTTGACCTTTGACCCGATCACTCCCAAAATCTAATCAAATGGTCCTCGGATAATAACTAATCATCCCACCAAATTTGCTGCGATTCAGTTCAATACTTTTGGAGTTATTACGAATAACAAACAAACAAACACACATATTCACAAACAAATAAATAAATAAATAAATAAATACACAGCAATCAAAACATAACCTTCACAACAAAGTTTGCAAAGGTAATAAGAAAAGGAAAAAAATATATTTTGTGGACTTTGTCTCAATTCTTCGTTGCTGTAATAATTAACTGGAAAATGCAGTTGGTGGGGTGGGGTGGGGAGGGAGGGGTGGATGGGTGCATGCATGTACAGGGGATGGTGTTGTGTCCCTGGGCTATCAGGAATGTGGAGATGACGCAAGCTTGATGGGCCAAATGGCCCCCTTCTGTGTCTGGGTTTTCTTGTGTTTAATTGCTTTTGATGTGAATGGTCCGGTCATCAAGGTTTTGTGCAGGGATTCCTCAAAATGCTCTGAACACAAGATGGATTGTTTGAAGGATGCATTTTTGGCTCTCTATCGTTTTGAATCTTCGGATGACGTCCCAGAATTCTGAAGTTGAAAACGCAGACGTAATCACCGATGAGTTTGTCGCTTTAAAGGAAACAAGATGCCACTTGGGTAAAATGAAAATGTGCGTGCATGTCAAAGTGTAGCACTAATTTAATGGAGTGAGAAAGCAGTTCATCTTGTGCAGGAACAAAAATAAGCAAAATTGATATGTCATTTAAATGAAGCCGTTGATGTTCATCTGTCCCAAGAGTTTGAGGACGATTAACGAAATGACACCAGAAATTCCTCATCGTACTTGAGGCTAACAAAAGTAATTGGTAGCTTGATATTGAAGTGTTCTCCCCAAATGTTACGCACAAATATTTACAAATACATTGATGGCTCTGGAATCTGCTCTCGTAAACAATTGGCATAAGAGGCCATTTTGTGATGGGGAGAAAGTCAGGCACCTTAGTGATTTAGTGTTTATGTTTTGCTGTTTCATCTTAAAACAGGAAATTGCAACAAGAGTTAACTGTTTTGACATTATGACCATTGATCAGCTCTTCTTGATCTGTATCGCACCGGATGCTTGAACATCCCTTGTTTCGTCGACGTGGATCTTGTACATTCGGGTCGTATTTTCTCCTTCGGTTCCTTTTTCCTCGAGGTTCTCCATCCGATATTTATGGGATGGTTGGTTTCTGCACACTGTCCCGTTTCTCCAAACCACCTGATCAGTTTCTACATCTTACCTGTTGAATGGAATTTTTAAAAGCCTCCTGTACCTTGTCATGTTCCCTTAATTTGGCAGGTATCATTTACCTGGAAAATGTAAAACCAAAGGTGATGCACTGCAAACAGGAAACCATTATGGTACCTTGATTTTACCCCCTCCTCCGATATATTACTCAATAAAAAATGATGGATTTTGGTATCCTCTCTCCACCCGTACACACACACACACACACACACACACACACACACACACACACACACACACACACACACACACACACACACACACACACACACACACACACACACACACACACACACACACACACACACACACACTTCTTCTTTTCTCCATGCGTGCCCCATGATGTTTCACACCACTTCCTCATACCATCCTTACTTTATATTTTGTCTCCTCTCCTCAACGACCACTTTTCCCCTTCACCCCCCCCTCACTCCATCTTTTGTGTATGTAATAAATAGATTCGTGTGGGTTAGAATGTCGACCCAGGTATAAAAAAGCAGTGGGATGCATCAATGTTTGTGCAGTTCACCGGAAGGACATTAAGTTGGAGGACCAGTCTGCCAACCGTGGTCAATGGACGTTAAAGATCCCCTGTTGTCTTTCGTGAAGAGCTGTTGTCTTGTTTGGAGCGATCCTTCGACAACGGGTCTCATCTCCAGTTGATATGTTTGTATCTCCCATGGCTTTGAAGTACAACACTGGAGGGACATTAGCAACCACTGAAAGAGGCCATGATGATTAGGTGAGTTGTTACCGGCATCCTGGACAAAAATCCAAATTTCCTGCCCAAATCGTCATCGGTCGAACGCAAGGCCTGGTCATTTAAGCACGTGATGTAGCATTTTAGGGGACCAAGTCTTAGCATCAAGTGTAAACTCGCCCTCTCCCTCGCCCACCCAAAACTTTTAAAAGGAGGGTGCTGGTGAGCTCTAGTCGTCACCCACATTGCCTCTCCTTAAGGCTGGCCCTGTTGTGATCTTCAGTGCATCTGCCTGAATCTGTTTGGCAGGCACTGTAGATTGTGTGGAAATTACATTCCTTACATACTGCTAACGGTGCATTTTGTTCCCCCTTAACTGTACAAAGTAAATGTCGCATGTTATTGCAACATCTAAACTTTTTTTGCCAAGGATCCCAAAACAAACAATTGTCGGTTGCCTGGAATGTTACGCGTACTCTTGTCGAAACTTTTTTTTCCTTTCCAACGTGGTTCCACCGAGTGATTGTAACCGTCGCAGTCCTGCATCGGAGAAGCATATGTGAAGAACGCAGAACTCTGTTTTTCCCAACTGCTGTACATTTTACTGTTGCTTTTACAGTGATCCCACAACAATATTTTTGCACTTCATGTTGTGATTATTTATTTTTTTTTAAATAAGAGAAAATACAAGATATAAGTGGTAATCTATGCGATTGGTGTTTGGTTTGCTTGAGAAGCTAATTTGTTATGGGGATAGAACTGGGCATGTCTGAACTGGTTTTTGCATTTTGTTAAAGAGATTCCAGTTGTAAATTGGGTTTTGATATGTGCTGATTTTTGCATATTGCATTTGAGATTGCCTGTCTGACAACTAATTAAGTCAACTTATCAGTACTTTCTTTCTGTATTTTTTTGTCATAACGAAAACGACAAAGGATGGTGGCATCGCATGTCGTAAATGTGTTTAAGGACATGATGTAGACGGGTAGTTATCATACGTGCCAAGTTACAAATTGCCTCTTAGGGCGTAGTGTTCCTTCTCTGCTGCGTCAGCCTTCTACAACCCATTATATATCTAATATAATATAATTAATATGAATTATACACACACACACTGAAGTAAGAGTTATTTAGATTTATTATTTTATATGTTACTTGTAAAGTGTGCAACTAGGAAATAATTCTTCAATGTCAAGACATAACAGAAGCGTTTTGAATCTAGGAATGTCATCGTCATTAAGCATTGGTCATCGGTGCATATGCCTGGTGTTGGCTTCAAGGTTCGGATGGCAGGCTTTGGATCCTAGGGTCCCGAGTTCAAATCCCGCTCAGCTGTTCAATTAGTACCAGGTGGGGTTAACTCGACCTGTCATCCTTCCGACGTTGGCAAAATGAGTGCCAGCTTGCTGGTATCCTGCGTCGGAGTGGTGACCCATCCAGGATTGTGCCCAATAACCCAGGAGACTGCTTAAGAAAGCACCAACGCTCTGCGCAGAGTATGGTCCCAATCTCCTCATCCTCATCATTGGTGCATGTTTAAGATCCCACCGTGTCTTTGGCGAAGAGATGGTGAGTTTCAGCTGGCACCCTGAATAAATTACAAATCACTACCCTGGTCTCTCCCTAACCTGCACTTGGCAAGCATGGCGATGATGCCAAACACTTCTCAATATGAGGGGAGGACTTAATCCTGCGGTGTGTGTGTGTGTGTATGTGTATGTGGCCTTTTCTTTGATTTCTATACCATTACATACGATTCCACATCAATTGACCAATCTCTACTAAATTTTGCAAACATGCTGGAGGTATCTAGAGTCAGGTAATGGGCATCAAAAAAACGAGCCGGTGTCCTAAGATGGGTAGGACGTTTCATAAATACCTCAATAGAATTATGATCTTGACTTTGGATCTGAATGTAACTCATTGGAATCTCCCACGATGAAGCTGAGTCGATGTGCCTCTCACTTTCCCATCGCAGACAGGTCAGTGGTCTCTCTCTTCCAGCGTCACCTTTCTGCTTTCTGCTCTTTCCATGCTTTCCACTCCCCCCCCCCCGTCGCCCCCCCCCAACCGTGGTTTCCATAGGGAGATGCTCCTACATCAACACCTTTATGGTGAAACTCTCAAAATACAGAATCACTGCTCACCTCTACACATTCGTTCCTCTTTTTACCCCACCTATGGAATGAACTTCCACATTCTTTTAAATGCCCTCCTTCCCTCCAGGTCTTCAAGACAGTTGTCTACCACCATCTCAGATCACCCCCCCTTCCAAACCATAATCTTTTTCTACCCCTGTTAACCCCTCCCCCTCCCCCACCACAACCCCACCTCCTAAATTTTCAGTTTTCCTTTCCTGAGAGTTTGCTTCTGTATCCATCTTGTCTACCCCGTGTATCCGTCCCTACCCCTCATTCCTCCCCACTTCCCTTATTTGTCCAAGTCTCCCTCTATTCTGTCCTTCAACCATGCTGTTGGTGTCCCCCCTCCCTTCTTTCCACTTAATTTTGTTCTATTATGTCCTGATATGTTCAGTGTCCCAGCTCTTCCATGAGTCTTGACCTTGTATTGGCATACAACAACAAAATAAGAGTTGAAAAGATCCTTCCCTTTTTCTCAGTCCTTTTTCTCAAGACTGCATGGGGTTAGGTGTTCCATGAACTCTCTTGTTAACAAATATTTGACAAATTTTCGTCGTTGACAAATTACACTCGAGGCTTACAGCACGAAAATCTCCAAACAATAATGCATGGTATCAAATTTGATTGGAAACAGACTGGTTATTGTGATGTACAATACTGTTGCTATGACCACTTCAGTGGTTGTTTTGGCAGTCATTTTGCTGTGGTTGGTGTTTGAACAAACGATGCATGTTGTAACTCTCTTGGTTACTTTTCTATTACCATCAAAATAAAATACAACGGCTCAAGAAACAAACATATCAGGACGATATATATTATCTTTCCTGTTAGAATATAACAGAATAGTTGTCTTCCGTCTATTTTGACCCCGCTTTGATCTAATTTTACAGTCCGTCTGTTATGATGTCGTAACTTGGTGTGAAACGGTTTTCTACCCTGTCATCTTGGATCTTCTTTTTCCTGGGATCCTAATGATTATTATGGTGATATACATAGTGACCTTTGTTCATGTTCTGATTTATTTTTTCAAAATTTGAGGATTCTCTTTTTTTTTTCCTTGCTCGCATGTAAATGTCATGCGTAAAGTTGCTTGTGTTCATGTACGAATACAAAGAGTTAATTTTCAATTTTCATTTCCTACCTCTATTGACAGAATGTTCGGCAAGGGTGTGAAACGGAAGCACACAGAGGTGTCTGAGGATGACGAAGAGACAAAGGTGGGGAGATCAAGACAAGCACCGGAAGAGGACGAGGAGACGGAAAGGCGGAAGCGTACAGACGATGCAGAGAAAGGAATTATAAAAGGGCTGGCAAATGAAGAAGAGATTCCACGAGTCGTGGTTTGTGGGGATGAAGTTCCATACCATGACTACGCTGCACAGCGCCAGCGTGTCCTCGGCCTATCACTGGGAAAGCTGCAGATGTGTCGTGGACGTTCAGAATTGTGCTTGCGCTCTTACGTGCTCATCACAGGCACTCTTCGCCTTATCCAGGTATCTTGTTTGTCACATCATGGTGGAATATTTTGTAATGAAATTGTTTGTTGTATCTGCCTGTGTTCTTCTTCTTTGTCTTTCACGGGTAGCATGCGTTTGCTGGGGGTGCAGCTTTGCCGCTGATGCATTTCCTCCTGTAGGTTAGAACAGGAATTTGTAATTTGTTCAGGGTGCCGGTGATGGCTTGCCCTACTCTTCAGAAATGACAGTGGGATCTTTAACGTCCACCAACTAATGCTAGCAGATGGGACCCTCGGTTTAACGTCCATCCAAGAGATGGATTACATACACATTGAATCACCTTGCCCTGCGAAACACCAGGATGGCAGTTTATAGCTGGGCCAAGATTTGAACCAACGCTAGACAGCTTGGAGGCGAATGCTCAACTCTCGGCTATCCTGCCAGATGAAGTTACTCTGATTTACTGTTACTGTAGTCCATTCATTCATTCATCTCTCTTTACAGGTTGAGGCTCATTGAAGAGAAAGGTAGAACTAACAGTGGGACAAACATGAAGGGAATGAATGAACAGGAAAAGAGGAGAGGGATGAGCGGGGCAAACGAGATGGTTGGGTTAGGAAAGGTCAAATGTGGCTAATGAAGGTTAATGGTGGGGGGGGGAGGGGTCAGAATTTGAGATGACAAGAAGGTGGTGCACTGCATGCTTGAAGTGCTGGAGGGAAGAGTGAGACAGAACAACCTCTGGAAGGTGGCTTAATAGACTGGAGAAGTGAGGAATAAGAGTTGAGGTGTGCAGTCAGTATGGATTTTGGAAGTTTAACCATGAGAGGGATACTGGATGAATGGAATAGATACATACATCCTGGATAGGTAAAGAATAGATACATCCTGGACAGAAAGTGGAGGGACCAATGTTCGAGACTACACGGTTTGTTCGAGAAATCAGAGAGACCACCAACCTGCCTGCGATGTGAAAGCAATAAACCTTGTGCTTTGTCCTCATCATGGGAGATTCCAATAATTTTGAGAGCTTTAGTCTCAGTTATGACAACTGAATTTGCACTAGGCTTTTTAATCGTGATGCTTTCTCTTTTTTTTGTGTTTTAAGCTTGTGCACTACTCTAATTTCGATCTTTCTCCTTTTTCCTTTATGCTTTTTCTCTTAATAATTAGAGCTGTCATACTTATTATTCTTGTTAATGCCTGCTCATCCTTTGTCTCTGGCCAGGAGGAGTTGCGCTGTGAGGGTTCACAGCGCCCCGTTCTTCCTCCGTGGTTTGGGGTGCCTGTTACTGCAGCCGATTGTGAAGACAGCAACAGACAGTCACCATCCCTTGTAAACCGTGGTGCTTCATTGCCCACTGCCCACCTTGATGCTGGTGATGGCTTATTGCCATCCATTCTGCCTGAAACCAGTTTACTGAGAGCCTCGTTATCCCAAGAATCTGCCGTCAGCCGCTTGAAGCTAGAGCCACGGCTGCTGTGCACTGAAAATATTCCTAGCTCGGCCAACGGCGTTAGGGACTTGCGTGCTGGTTCAAGTGCCACCGAGGACGCCCAAGCAAAGCTGGCAGAGGCGCGGAATCCCACAGACCTCCTCCTCAGTGGCTTTGAACTTCCAGACACGCCTGTACTTCTGCAGGACTTGTGCCTTGATGATGATTTTACTGATATTGACACAACCATGTGCGACTTTGATCTGTTTGCACCAGCTGTGTTGGCCAGTAGTCGCTCCTCTGTTAGCCAAGTGGCTTCCGTGCCTTCTCCGGGTGTGCCTTCTACCCACGCACCGCCACCCATCGAGGAATGGTCTTCCCGTTCACTTCCCTCTGCTTGTGGGTCGGTTACAAGCTCTGGCCAGCAGTTCAAGACGGACCTGAGTGAACTAGA
>NC_140967.1:21649431-21691931 GCF_056783735.1 Eptatretus burgeri | reverse complement strand
TTTGTTTCAAAAATCGTGCTATTTTGTGAGTATTTTTGTCGACGCTCTTACCTGGTGTTTGAGGCCTAGGCCTTAGCCTAGGCTTGAGGCCTACAGGTTCCACTCGGTCTTCGATCGTTTTTTTTTGTTTGTTTGTTTTTTTCTCCCCATTACCTTCAATTTCTATCCTCCCCATTACCTTCAATTTTCATCCTCCCCACTTTCCAAACATTCCCCATTCTCCCAACTAATCTTTCTTATCTCCAAAAAAAAAAAAAAAAACCCAACAACAACACGCTAACCTTCTCCCGATTCTGCTTCTTCTTCTTCCTCTTATCTTCCTCCTCGTCTTCTTCCTCGATTTTTTTTTACACTTCCATGACCTAATCTGTTGAACTCTCTCAAACATTAATATTAACAACAAAAACGATCTTATAATGCTTCATCTTCCTCTCTCACACATGTGGTACTCTTTACTGTTTCAGAATGCACTACTCTTCTGCTATTTTAACAGACTGCTCTCATTTTGACCTTTCCTTCATTCCTTGCCTAAAAAATCCAACTATTACAGCGCTTCTTCTCTCCATGCTCTGAATTCGCCTTCATTGCATCCATCAAGAATTGTGTTAAATCGCATCTCTGACCTAAAACTTTTAAAAACCACAGTTGCTATGAATGCTCGCTTTCCATCAACCATTCTCTTTTTCCAACTTCAGTGCCAACTCACCCCCCTCACCCCTCACTCTCACTCTCAAAGCAACCATCCCACTCTTCTCCCTCCAAGCCTCCTTCTCACCTCTCTCAAAAATTCCCCCCTCACCTTTCATCCCCCTCACTCATCCTTCTCAAAGTTGCCCCCCCTCTCATCCACCAAGCTGCCTCCCTCCACTGCCCTCTCACCTCCATCTCTTCACTCCACCTCAAATCCTCAACTGCCTTCTTCCTTGTCTCTTGTCCCCCCTCTCCCCCAGCACCACAGAGCCTTTCTCCTCCTCATCCGGCCCCCTCCCCTCGCTATTCTGCAATACCCCACACTTTCAACAACCCTCCTTACCTCCCCCCCTCGTCCCTTGTCCTACCCTCCCTCCCCCTCCCCTCCACCTCCTGCACCCAAAGCCTCCTCCCCTACCTCTTCATTAAAAGTGTGGACCTCAAATATCCGGGGCCTTCGCTCAAACCTTTCAGATCTTTCCATACAGGTTGCCACTGACAAACCAGACATTATCTGCCTAACAGAAACTTTCCTCTCCCAAGACGTGTCTGACTCCCAAGTATCTCTCCCCAGTTACTCCCTCTTACGGTATGACAGACCTGAGCCTCGTCCTGGTGGAGGTGTTGCTCTCTTCATCAAAGACTCTATTCCTCACTCTCCCTGCACTGCTCTCACTCCCCCACACCCCCAGGAATACCTCTGGCTTCGGCTTCCCCTCCACTCCCACCTCATGTTTATATGTGTACTGTACCGTCCACCGAACAGTGATGACTCCATCTACACCTCACTATCCGAAAACATGGACCATCTTCTATCTTCTCATCCAAACTCTCTCTTCCTCTTATGTGGCGACTTCAATTGTCATCACGCCAGTTGGCTAGGTGTGGGTACCTCTCTCACCTGCCATGGCACCTCAGCAAAAGCTTTCTGCGACTCATTGGGACTGACTCAATCGGTCAACTTCCCGACCCGGATCTCAACCAATGGTACTCCATCTCTTCTGGATCTGATTTTGACAAATTTCCCTGACAATATCTGCTGCTCTTCCTTCGCTCCAATTGGTTCTTCTGACCACGTCCTTGTCAAAGTGGACATCTCTCTGGCTGTTATCAGAGAACCACCTCACCGCCGTCGAGTCTGGCATTTCACTCAAGCCGACTGGCAGGGTCTCCAAGAAGCCATCAAACTTATAGACTGGTCTCCTATCGCTACTTTCTCCAACATCAACTCTTCCAAGGAATTCTTTCAAAGAAACTTGCTCTCCCTCATGCACAGATTTATCCCCTCTCGTCGTCAGTTATCCTACCCTTCCTCCCGCCCTTGGTTTACTGAAGCTTGTGGCGAGGCAGTTGTCCTGAAACAACTTGCCTTTGCCTCATGGAAAGCAAACCCAACTGAGGGCAATCTCAGTTCCTTCCACAAAGCTCGGAACAAGTGTGTATCTACCCTCAGGAGAGCCAGAAAACAACATCTTTCTCATCTCAAGTCTGAACTCTCAAACCTCTCTCCCTCCTAAAAATCCTGGTGGTGTTTAATCAAATCTGTTTCTGGTGTATGTTCCCCCTCCATCCCTCCCTTACCTCAAACGGCCGCACTGCTGATACCGCACATGATAAAGCTGAATGTGTAAACTCGGTGTTTGCAGCTAAATCTTGTGTCCTCAACCCATCACTATCTCGACCCACTTTACCCAGTCGCACCCAACTGTCCCTGGACTCTGTATCCTTTTCTCCTGACAAGGTGGAAAGCTTGCTTTCAAACCTCGAGTCAGATTCTGCAACCGGTCCAGACGGCATCAGCCCACGTGTCCTCAAAGCCTGCTCTTCTGCTCTTGCTCACCCTCTCTCTGTTCTATTCACCCTCTCATTTGCCCAAGGTCATCTGCCATCTGCTTGGAAATCTGCTAACATCACTGCCCTGCATAAAAAAGGTGCAAAAACAGATCCCTGTAACTACAGACCAATCAGCCTTCTCCCAATCATCAGCAAGGTTATGGAATCCATCATCGCTTCAGACATTAAATCCTTCCTCTTCTCCAATGGCTTGATTTCCAATCATCAATTTGGTTTCAGACCAGGTCACTCTACCCTGGATATGCTGCTTCTGCTCTCCCATCAATGGATGGAAGTCCTCAATGCCAGACAGGAAATCCGAGCCGTATCCCTGGACATATCACGTGCTTTTGACACAGTCTGGCACCCTGCCCTACTCACCAAACTCTCATCCCATGGTATTCAAGGCCATCTCCACTCATGGCTCGCAGACTTCCTCTCCTGTCGCAGTCAACGTGTGGCCCTAAATGGAGTTCTTTCATCCCCTCTTCCTGTGCAGGCTGGAGTTCCTCAAGGTAGCGTTCTGGGCCCTGTTCTTTTTCTGGTTTTCATCAATGATCTCTCCGACTCTGGAAAATCCTCTATTTCTCTTTGCCGACGACTCCACCCTCTGCCATACCATCAGTCATCCCTCAGACCGGCAAGCAGCAGCTTCTTCGCTCACTGCAGATCTGGATAAAATCACAAACTGGTCCAACACGTGGAACATGTCTTTCAATCCGGACAAATCTCACACTCTCACTATCTCTTCGAAAGGACCGTTTAGAAAACCCCCCCATCCACTTTCTCAACAATCCTCTGGAAGAAGTCTTCTTTCAAGCTTCTGGGTCTCACTCTCTGCCATGACCTTTCCTGGGAGTCACATTTCCAACCTCGCCTCAAAAGCCAGTCGCCGACTGGGAATCCTCCGTCGTGCAAAGTCCTTCCTCGGCCCTCTTGAGCTCCTGACCACTTACAAAGCTTTTGTCCGTAGCCTGATGGAGTACTGCTCTCCCCTCTGGGCTGGTGCTCCTGCCTCCCCCCTTTCTCGGCTTCACGCTGTCGAAACCAGGGTATTTAAGATCATCGGCATCTCCCGCAATGAAGCTGAGTCTTTGGGCCTCTCACTCAATCACCGCAGGTTGGTCGGTGGTCTTTCTGTCTTCTACCGACTCCTCTCCAGCCTTGCCCCCCTGCTCTCTTTGCGATTTGTCCCCACCACATTTCCACAGGGCGCTCAAGGTCCACCAACAACCCCCTTCTGGTAAAACTACCAAAATCACGAATCACTGCTCATCTTCACTCTTTCATTCCTCTTTTTTCCCGCCTTTGGAATAAACTTCCTCACTCTATTCTTTCCCATTCTTCCCTCCAGGCTTTCAAAACAGCTGTTCACCACCACCTCTTATCTTCCCCCATCTAAATCCTCGATCTTTTCTACCCCCGATAATCCACCCAAGCCCACTTCCTTCAATTCCCCTGCTTTCCTTCCTGAAAGTCCCTGTAATGTCCATCTTCTCTTCGCCATGTTCCCCGTCCCATCCCCATCCCTCTCCCTTCCACAGTTCACCTAATGTGTCTGTTCCCCACTGATTTGTCCCTTCCACTCCCGCCCCTCTTGTCTCATGCCTCCTTGCTGTGAGTTGTGTGTTAGCTCTCATACGAGCCTCGACAAGGTATACCAAAAAAAAATACCCTGTCTGCATACTCTTCGAAAGTGTTGCCCCATGGAGTGGGAAGGCAATGGACAAGGTCGGCCCCATCCATGAGTTTGCAATCATGTCACAGGTGCCTCTGGTTGCCCGTTTTGCTCGTCACACTTCAATAATTGAGACAGTGTTGTTGGTAAATGAAACTTTCCAAACTCTGAAAGCGAAGGAGGATAGGATTGTAACTTATGGGGGAAAAATTCCTCTCGATCTCCATCCCGGTTCTGCGAAGAGATACACAGCTGGTCAAAGAGTTTAACATTATCTCGGAGCTTTGATCTTCCCTTACTGAGAAGTTACCTTTGATTGGGGTTTCTTAAACAGGGATAGAGATTTTTTTTGATTGGTTCATGTACAGAACATGTGCGATCTTCTCGCACATTTTTGCATAGTCCTGGTATTGCTTCTTGCTCAGATCTTCCAGGTTGCGTAGTCCACCAATGACTGATTTGTGGATACAGTTGGGACTGTCGAGAGTTACGAGCTCTGGGAAATCATCCAACAAGGGGTTTCCCATTCTTCTGAAGGTCTTGGAAAGACTGTCAATCTGCATATGAAACGTTTGTGTCAAGAGACCCTGTTCATGTTTGAACTTGTTCGGATTCTCAGAATTATTGTCAGGAAGATATTCGCGCTCAAACTGTTTGAGAAGTCAGGAGAGCTCTGGCCCTGAGACCACCCAACGTCTGGAAGCAGTCGGATTATGTCAATCCAAAGCAACCACCTCAACGTTTAACAAGTTTGTTCTCTGCTCTTGAACTAGGTCGATTGGGACGGTAGAAAAATAGTCGCAGGTCTTAGGAACATCTTGGTGGCCATCTTGGATTTTTTTGTGCCACAGGAACGATGGTAAAATAGAAGAGGACTCCAGGCTAAAATTAGTCAGTTGGACCCAAGGAAACTTCATGTCAAATTCGGTGCTTTTATCCGCCATGTAATGATAATTTTAAGCCACCTGACTACTACTACGACCTCTACTACTACTACTACTATGGGAAATGCAAACGCTTTACCACTGAAAAACCCTACATGATTGACTTTTGACTCCATATCTGACCTCATTTATGATTGACTATTTTCTGCTCATTGGTTAGAGTACGTTTTGCACATGCTGTAAAAGTTTCACTTCGCTGGAATTAACCATTGGTTTGTAATCTGCTTTGTGGGACTTGCAGAGCCAGACAAAAAAACAACCACCGCCCTCCCTGTACCTCGAGCATGCCAACTCTGATCAATAATTTGCTCGTGGATTCTCAACCAACATGTTATCGGCTTCATTTTGTTACATTTGACAATTGGTGTGCTTTTTGGAGCCAACTCAAAAATTCGCAGGCTTTTGGGACCTTTGTTCCCCTACTAATAGAGGTACAAGTCCCTCAAATACAGTTTCCATGCAACAAGCATGGAGATTACTTGAAATATAATTTATACGAGTTACAAATACATACGCGAGACGAAATCACCTTATTGTCAACCATGCAGTCTCCGCTCAAAAAATTTCTGGCCAATTCATGAAAACCCATTGAAACAAGAAGGTAAATGGAATATGGAAACCATACTTGTTACAAAATTGTTGTATTTGAATAATTAAGTTGTGTAAGTAGTTGGAAGTACCTTGAGAATTCCCACCTTTCCGAGGGAAGCTTGGCCCGAGTCTATACGAACCAGCTTGTCAGGCCTGATGTGACTGGTTAAGGCAGGAATTTGTAGTTTGCTCAGGGTGCCGGCGATACCTCACCTATTCTTCGTGAAGAACACCATGGGACCTTTACCGTCCACCAATGAATGCCGGCAGACAGGACATCCAGTTGAACGTCCATTCGAGGAACGGCACATACATTGAACAATCACCCCGGCCGCGAAACACCAGGATGACAGTTTATAGCCGGGTCAGGATTCAAACTCAGGCTTGACTGCTTATAAGTGAGTGTGCGTACCTCGAGGTCATCCTGCTCGCCCCCCATGTTACAATACTGAATAAATCAATATTCTTATGAACAGGCATTTTACCATTTGGAGATTTAAAAAATAATAATTTATTTTGTGGTTCATTAATTCCTCCACAAGTGGGATACAATTGGAGGCCAAGGTGGTGTTGAAGGTTGGTTTCCACGAATCGGCAAATTCATGACCAAGCGCAGCATTGTAGTGTCTGCAGATTATTTGTGTCCGTTATGTGCCGTGTTGGAAGAGCTCGTTTCTGTGCATTTTGGTCATCTTACTCATCAGTGGAGCTTTCAGCAGATATGGAGTTGTCAACCAGATCCTCTGCCAGAGTTTCTGCTGAAAGGGTTTCTGGAAAAAAACTACAATCGCTCATTTGATGGTTGGCTGGTTTCAGATGAGCTGGGGAAAAATTTCTGTTCCGGAAGCTTTTTCTTCCATGTTCAATATGGAGCATCGATGCCTTCCACTTGCTTAATTGTTCGTATGAAGAGCTTGATGGATCGCAACTCAAGAGCTAGCACGTCACCATCAATCTGAGGAAGTAGAATCGGGTCTTCTTTATGCGGAATTACTTGCAGCAGTTGACCTCCATGACTCTGTTCACGTTTAACCAACCCCACCAGTGGTCTTCCCGGAAATGTGATCTTGTTTATACTTGTTGGAATGGCCGGGTACACATTCATCTGGAAACGTGTACCGTCCCTTCCAAGTTCTTGCACCACTTTTTTTTTTTGTATACCTTGTTGAGGCTCGTATGAGAGCTAACACACAACGCACATCAAGGGGGGCATGAGACAGGAGGGGAGGGAGTGGGAAGGACCAAACAGTGGGGAACAGAGACATTTGGAGATCTGTGGAAGGGAGAGGGATGGGACGGGGAACATGGGGAATAGAAGATGGACATTACAGGGACTTTCAGGAAGGAAAGCAGGGAATTTGAAGGAGGTGGGCTTGGGTGGATTATCGGGGGTAGAAAAGATCGAGGATTTGGATGGGGGATGATAAGAGGTGGTGGTGAACAGCTGTTTTGAAGGCCTGGAGGGAAGAATGGGAATGAAGAGAGTGAGGGAGTTTATTCCAAAGGTGGGAAAAAAGAGGAATGAAAGAGTGAAGGTGAGCAGCGATTCGTGATTTTGGTAGTTTTACCAGAAGGGGTTGTTGGTGGACCTTGAGCGCCCTGCGGAAATGTGGTGGGGAAAAAAATCGCAGTGAGAGCGGGGGGGAGGCTGGAGAGTAAACGGTAGAAGACAGAAAGACCACTGACCAACCTGCGGTGAGAGAGTGAGAGTCCCAAAGACTCAGCCTCATTGCGGGAGATGCCAATGATCCGAAATGCCTTGGTTTCTACAGCGTGAAGCCGAGAAAGGTGGGAGGCAGGAGCACCAGCCCAGAGGGGGAAGCAGTACTCCATCAGGCTATGGACAAAAGCTTTGTAAGTGGTCAGGAGCTCAGGTGGGCTGAGGAAGGACTTTGCACGACGGAGGATTCCCAGTCGGCGACTGGCTTTGGAGGCAAGGTTTGAAATGTGGCTTTCCCAGGAAAGGTCATGGCAGATAGTGAGACCCAGAAGCTTGAAAGAAAGGACTTCTTCCAGAGGATTGTTGAGAAAGTGGACGGGGGGGGGGGGTTCTAAACGGTCCTTTCGGAGAGACATAGTGAGAGTGTGAGATTTGTCCGGATTGAAAGACATGTTCCACGTGTTGGATCAGTTTGTGATCTTATCCAGATCAGCAGTGAGCGAAGAAGCTGCTGCTTGCCAGTCTGAGGGATGACCGATGGTACAGCAGAGGGTGGAGTCATCAGCAAAGAGATATAGAGGATTTTCCAGAGAGTCAGAGAGATCATTGATGAAAACCAGTAAAAGAACAGGGCCCAGAACGCTACCTTGAGGAACTCCAGCCTGGACAGGAAGAGGGGATGAAAGAACTCCATTTAGGGTCACACGTTGACTGTGACAGGAGAGGAAGTCTGCGAGCCATGAGTGGAGATGGCCTTGGATACCATAGGAAGAGAGTTTGGTGAGCAGGGCAGGGTGCCAGACTGTGTCAAAAGCACGTGATATGTCCAGGGATACGGCTCGGATTTCCTGTCTGGAATTGAGGGCTTCCATCCATTGTTGGGAGAGCAGAAGCAGCATATCCAGGGTCGAGTGACCTGGTCTGAAACCAAATTGATGATTGGAAATCAAGCCATTGGAGAAGAGGAAGGATTTGATGCTGATGGGAGATTTGATGCTCCATAACCTTGCTGATGATTAGTAGAAGGCTGATTGGTCTGTAGTTACAGGGATCTGTTTTTGCACCTTTTTGTGCAGGGCAGTAATGTTTGCTGATTTCCAAGCAGATGGCAGATGGCCTTGAGCAAATGAGAGGGTGAATAGAACAGAGAGAGGGTGAGCAAGAGCAGAAGAGCAGGCTTTGAGGACACGTGGGCTGATGCCGTCTGGATGGGTTGCAGAATCTGAGTCAAGGTTTGACAGCAAGCTCTCCACCTTGTCAGGAGAAAAGGATACAGAGTCCAGGGACAGTTGGGTGCGACTGGGTAAGGTGGGTAGAGAAAGTGATGGGTTTTGGACACAAGATTAAGCTGCAAACACCTAGTTTAGGCATTCAGCTTTTTCACGTGCTGTATCAGCAGTGCTGCCATTTGAGGTAAGGGAGGGGATGGAGGGGGAACATACACCAGCAACAGATTTGATTAGATGCCACCAGGATTTTGAAGAGGGAGAGAGGTTTGAGAGTTCAGACTTGAGATGAGAAAGAGGTTGTTTTCTAGCTCTCCTGAGGGTAGATACACACTTGTTCTGAGCTTTATGGAAGGAACTGAGATTGCCCTCAGTTGGGTTTGCTTTCCATGAAGCAAAGGCAAGTTGTTTCAGGACAGCTGCCTCACCACAAGCTTCAGTAAACCAAGGGCGGTAGGAAGGGTAGGACAACTGAAGACGAGAGGGGATAAATCTGTGCATGAGGGAGAGCAAGTTTCTTTGAAAGAATTCCCAGGAAGAGTTGATGTTGGAGAAAGTAGCGATAAGAGTCCAGTCTACAAGTTTGATGGCTTCTTGGAGACCCTGCCTGTCGACTTGAGTGAAATGCCAGACTCGACGGCGGTGAGGTAGTTCTCTAATAATAGCCAGAGAGATGTCCACTTTGACAAGGACGTGGTCAGAAGAACCGATTGGAGTGGAGGAAGAGCAGCAGATATTTTCAGGGAAATTTGTCAAAATCAGATCCAGAAGAGATGGAGTACCATTGGTTGAGATCCGGGTCGGGAAGTTTACCGATTGAGTCAGTCCCAATGAGTCGCAGAAAGCTTTTGCTGAGATGCCATGACAGGTGAGAGAGGTACCCACACCGAGCCAACTGGCGTGATGACAATTGAAGTCACCACATAAGAGGAAGAGAGAGTTTGGATGAGAAGATAGAAGTTGGTCCATGTTTTCAGACAGTGAGGTGTAGATGGAGTCATCACTGTTAGGTGGACGGTACAGTACACATATAAACATGAGGTGGGAGTGGACGGGAAGCTGTAGCCAGAGGTATTCCTGGGGGTGTGGGGGAGTGAGGACAGTGCGTGGAGAGTGAGGTCTTTGATGAAGAGAGCAACTCCTCCACCAGGACGAGGCTCAGGTCTGTCAAACCGGAGGAGGGAGTAAACAGGGAGAGATACTTGGGAGTGAGACACGTCTTGGAGGAGGAAAGTTTCTGTTTGGCAGATTATGTCTGGTTTGTCAGTGGCAACCTGTATGGAAAGATCTGAAAGGTTTGAGCGAAGGCCCCGGATATTTGAGGTTAACACTTTTAATGAAGAGGTAGGGGAGGAGGCTTTGGGTGCAGGTGGTGGGGGGGAGGGGGAGGGTAGGACAAGGGACGAGGGGGAGGTAAGGAGTGTTGTTGAAAGAGTGGGGGATTGCAGAATAGCTAGGGCAGGGGGCCGAATGAGGAGGAGAAAAGGCTCTGTGGTGCTGGGGAGAGGGGGACAAGAGAGGGGGAAGAAGGCAGTTGAGGATTTGAGGAGGTGGAGTGAAGAGATGGAGGTGAGAGGGCAGTGAAAGGAGGCAGCTTTGTGGATGAGAGGGGGGGTAACTTTGGGAAGGATGAGTGAGGGGGATGAATGGTGGGAGAAAGGTGGGGGGGGAGTTTTTGAGAGAGGTGAGAGGGAGGCTTGGAGGGAGAAGAGTGGGATGGTTGCTTTGAGAGTGAGGGGTGACAGGGGTGAGTTGGCACTGAAGTTGGAAAAAAAGAATGGTTGATGGAAAGTGAACATTCATAGCAAACTGGGGTTTTTAAAAGTTTTAGGTCAGTTATGCGATTAAACACATTTCTTGAGGGATGCAATCAAGGCGAATTGAGAGAATGGAGAGAAGAAACGCTGTAACAGTTGGATTTTTTAGGCAAGGTATGAAGGAAAGGTCGAATTGAGAGTATTCTGTTCAAATAGCAGAAGAGTAGTGCATTCTGATACAGTTAAGAGTACCACACGTGTGAAAGAGGAAGATGAAGCATTTTTAGAGATCGTTTTTGTCATTATTATTAATGTTTGAGAATTTTCAACAGATTCGGTCATGGAAGTGTAGAAAAAAAAAATCGAGGAGGAAGAAGAAGAGATGAAGAAGAAGAATAATCGGAGAAAGGTAGCGGGTTTTTTTTTGTTTGTTCGTTTTTATTTTTTTTAAAGATAAGAAATAGAGTGATTAGTTGGGATGGGGGACGTTAAGAAAGTGGGAAAGATACAAATTGAAGATAATGGGGAGAAAAAACAAATAAACACGATCGTACACCGAGGGGAACAAAGGGTAGGCCTCAGGCCTCAAGGATAGGCCTCAAACACCCAGTCAGACAAGTTCGACGAAATCTCACAAAATAGCACGATTTTTGAAATAAAACTGAACTGGAAACACACAGTAACATGTAGGTGAGAAAATAAACAGTTAAAACGGGACAGATAACGACCGGAAACTTAACTTTGAGATCGTCAGCAGAGAGCCCCGAAGGAGACCTGCCAACGCTCCAAACCCAGAACCGGAAGTCCACTTATTCCTTTAGACCGAAGCACTCATTCACTGTGGGGCTCTGCGGTTTTCCGAGTCAATGTGGATCGCTCCCTTAAATGGCTTCAGTTGCTTTGGTAAACAAGAAAGAGTAATTGGAGCGTGCAGACTCGATAGGACAATGTTAAGGTGCATTTGAGTACTGGTGTGTTATAGAATTAATACATTCCAATCGGTAATTAGGACGAAATTAATAGACGTTCTCACATTCCAATTCTTTTTTTTGGGGGGGTATTTAAAGTCGAGGCTCATGGAAAAGAGCGACACCACACTGATCAGGATGCAACATAAAAAATAACAATATCCCCCTTCCGCCATACGGCGGGGGATAAAAAAAACAAAAACTAGAGGGGGAGCACTCGGTAGAGTGCAAAACCTCTGCCACCAATACTGCTAGGTCACTCAAGTGAACCTGATATCCTATTCATTCAATTTGATGTCAACAGTGCTCACAGAGTTATAGTTTGCAACTTTCCCTTTTACTTTTAACTTTTACATCCTCAATTCATTCATCATAACTAGATTCCTTGAGACAGAAATTGATTTTACATGGGTATATCCACCTGAAGTTCCAAAATCAGCCGCAATTATAATTTTGGCATGGTTTTTTGTTGGAAATCACTTAAAACATGTAGAAATGCAAAAAAAAAAAATTCAAATTTTTTTCAAAGTGGCCGCCATTGCGGCCATATTGGACTTTGGACCGAGTCCAAAATCTAATGGCATGACCCTTGGACCATACCTAATCCCCCCACCAGGTTTCATCGAAATCCGTCGAGGAGTTTTTCCGTAATACTGTTCACAAACAAACAAATAAACCAATGTCACCCCCAGGGTGACCAGTATCTTGCCAAAATGTGAACATGAGTGACTTATTTATTCAATTAAAGTTACTCAAAAAATAAGGGTTTCGTCGACCTTGATGCTTGACCTTTTTGTGACCTTGACCTTTATATTTTCGTACGATTAATGGTATCTCTCCAGGACCGTTGTACATGAAATATCAAGAGATTTTGATGAGAACTGAGGAAATAAAATTTTCATGAAAAATCCGTTTTTTCGTCATGACGTCATCAAATGACGTCATAGCGTCAAACTTTTGACATATCTGGAAAGCACTTATCAAGCACTTTCATATGAGGTATTACTCGATATGGTATCTAAGATTTCAAAATTTGACCTTGGGGTCAAAAACTTTCGACCTCCAGCGCTAACCATGAAGATCAAGGCCGATCACCACCAAAAAATTAATCAGCTGAGCACCAGACCATGAACTATATTCCCATGAAGTTTGAAGACGATCCGATGAAAATTACTCAAAAAATAAGGGTTTCCTCGACTCCCCTGATTTGCGACAAAGTGACCTTGACCTTGAAAATTTTATGCGCTGAAAGGGACCTCTATAGGACTCTGATATGCGAAGTTACAAAAATTTCCAATGATAACTGTGCTCTGTAGAGTGATCGATAAGTGATTACAGACAAACAAAAAAACAAAATAAAATAAAATAAAATAAAAAAAACATACAAGCTGACTAACGTATCTTGCAAAAACTTCGTTTTGGCAAGATAACAAACAAACAGAAAGGGGTGAAAACAGTAACCTCTGATCTTCGATGGCGGAGGTAAATAAAGAGGGATGAAACACCAACAGCAGGGTTGAAGGACAAAATAGAGGTCGAGGGAAGTGGGGAGGAAAGAGGGTTAGGGGGAGGATGTAAAAATGGATACAGATACAAACTCTCAGAAAGAGAACACTGGAAATTTGGAAGAAGGTGGGCTTGGTTTAACAGGGGTAGAAAAGATCATGGTTTTGGATTGGGGATGATCGGAGATGGTAGTGAACAGCTGTTTGATGGATGGTCTTGAAGACCGACAAGAAAGAACGAGATTGAAGAGTGTGGAGGAGAGGAGAGGAGAGGAGAGGAGAGGAGAGACAAATGAGCGAAGGTGAGCAGTGATTCTGGATTTTGGGAGGTTCAACAGAAGGGGGTTGATGGTGGACCACATGCGCCCTGCTCTATCAAAGTTATGGACGGATTTGGACAAAACTTGGTGGACAGGATTGGTGTGGGTAAACGACCAGTTGTATCCAGATCTTCACCAAAATCTAATCCAAGGGGTAAAAATGATACATTATATAGCCTGACATCGCAAAACATTATGGATGGGTTATTTATGATGAAACTTGGTGGATGAGTTGGGTAGGTGACAATAACAAGCCAATTCGATTTTGGTTCAGGTCCGAATCTGGATCTGGTCTATCAGTTGGATAGCAAAGGTAAACTGTTCAGCCTGGCGGAGGTATGCGCTCCACCGAGTGCCCGTTCTCGTTGAACTTGCCACTGGCACTGCCTGTAAGCTTACATAGCATAGCCTTGTTACCTTGGCTGGCCTTGAGTTGAACTTAAAAGAAATTTGTTTCCCATTTCACGTTGAGAATCAGGGGTGTGTTCAGTTGCCAAGCTTCTTAGACAGTGGAGCGCTTGCCAAGTAGCTCAACTCAAGCAAGTACTCCATTTAAACCATTGATAAGGAACGGCTGGCTTAGCAACGAGTTGCTTGGTAACTAAACACACTTGGCAAGCACTCGCTAGTAACTGTTACCACAATCTATGTACAGATCCCCCTTCCACGTAATATTAAATGAGAAGAGTTGAACGTTGATGTTTTGAATGATATCTACACTGAATTTATGCATCAACACTGGCCAAAACATTCTGGGTGAAACCAAGATGGCAGCCAAGTCAGATTATATGCTGTTGAACAGAGGTATATTAGAGTTTGAGAAGAATTTCAAACCAGCATTTTTGCTCAAGATCACTCTACAATTAATGACCTAATGCACCGTGGAAAAATGTGAAAGTTAAATTTTGGAAATCTCCGGAAGAGTAGTCCAAGAAGAACAAACTACAGCGACCTATTATGCAATGAAGGTGGACGAGCAATATAGACGACGACCAAGTAGACTCTCTCGGGCATCATTACTGGATGATTGGACTCGCACTCACATGGTGAATGCGACTGCTACCACTCTAGCAGCGACTACAAAAAGTTTATTGCCTTCAGATTCTCATCTCTGGCCACTCACAGAATATCTGGATGTCATTAAATTTACAATTTACAAACGACATCGAAGCACACATGCTGAAGTGCCTGTGAACCCGCCCCGAAGGTGCTACCACATTGATGGCACCAGTACCGTGATTTGATCCGGAACCGGCAGAGTACCGTGACGAATAGGGGGGAAGCTTTGACTTCTGATAATAAGTCCACATGAACTCTGAACCACCTTCCCATCTGCAAGCTCAGTTAAACAAAAGTCCAGTTGTAAACAACATTCCATCCTAATACCAATGACAACCCACCTACCCTTCCCCCCAACAATCAAAATCGACAAAAAGCCAAGTTCTTCAAATTTAGAGAATTTTTTGTTGTTGTTGTTAAAGAATGATCTTTGAAAAACTGAACCAAGTCGATTAAAATTCAACATCAACACAAGGGTGACAGGAAAAATAAAATAAAACATCCAAGCTCTTTCCATTTAGAGAAAAGTACCAGCCTTATATCGACATCTAAAACAGGGCCAAAGTACATTTAACACGAGAAAAAACACTCAGGATGAACCTCACATGAAAGATTTTACAACATGGGGCAAGGGGGCAGGGGAGGGGGGGGGCAAGTTAGATGTTCATATCCATGAAGAGCCAATTACGATCAACTTCGTCCACATTTTCATGTAAATACGACGCATCTTCAGACTTTCTCCGTCCAGCAAGCTGTTAGCTCTGTGATCGGTTTAACATGAAATCAAGAGATTGGAGTCGAGGCACGAGGAAAGATTTACAATTTTATTCAGAATGAGATAAAGGCAGATAATAAAGTGCCTGCTTTCACGCAACATAAATATTTAACCCACCATCCCAAGTCAATCAAAAGAGCAGCAAAGATATTCACAAAGCGAACAGATTCTCATTCCCTTGGAGGACCAGTGGGGGTACGAAGTCTACGTACACCTTGCTGTGGTTTTGTTTATTATTTATTTATTTATTTATTTTTTAATGCACACAGTCCATTTGCACTCCATCAGAGCAATCGCCCCACAATGCATTCATCGATATTTACAAATCAAATAATTAGAAATTTTGTTTTTTCTTCTAAAACTCGCAACAAACATTATTTACAATTAATTACAAGAGCAAGGCTTTTCCACTGAGAATCTCAAAGCTTGCAGGACGATGGACGACTGGCTGACGCGCACGCACACAAAACGCTCTCCGTCAAGTTCCAGTACGACCTTCGGGCTACCCCGGCAGTCCAAGGCGGGTTCAAGTGCAGCTTTAAAGCGGATGGAAAAGGAAAAAAAAAAGGCGAACACCTTCTCCACTCGCTTCCTTGCTGACGTGGGGATTTGCATTGGTCCGTAAAAATGACTGCAATAATAATTCGAAGAGTTGCATCGTGCAATATAGCTTTAAGTCCCATTAATCCAAGAAAACGAAATGCAGATTATAAAACGTTGAGAATAAAATGTTTCACAGGTAAATACAGGACAGAAACTATGCTCTTTATTTGTTTTTGTTTTTTAGTGTTACTTATCTCTATTGCCATTATTGGTTTGCAAACGACATATTTACTGTGAAGAAGCAATTTTTAACTGGGAAAAGGCCCTCAAGGACCAAATAAGCACAGAATGTCAACGAGCCAAGCAGTGATGTCTAATGGAAGAAGATAAAGCCGAAGGTGCAAATCTTCAGGCACAGCAAACAAACTTTGTCGAATGGAGACCTGGTCTCAACCATGAAGGTGAGCGTCGATCGGCATCGGCTGACGGGTACAACCGCCGATTAAACTGACAGGCCGTTGATCGAGGTATGCTGAACGCCATGGGAAGCAAGGAGGAGCTGGCGTTTCGGGCGTTAACCCTTTGTCGGAACAAAAGAGCAGCTTTTCCTATCTTGCGCCGGCGAAGGGTCGACGCCCAGAAAGGTCAGCTTCTCCTTGCCTTCCACTACGGTTATCAAAACTCAATAAACACTTGGTTCCGTCAGTCATTCAACCGTTTTTTTCCCCCCCAAGTAGAAAGGAATGTCATACACGACAATAGATATGTATGAAAATATGTTGGCCCCAAAAAAAAAGTGAAAAATAAAAACAAACACCATGACATGTGTTGTTGGGCAGCAGCTCTGCCTCACATTGAAGGTGGACACACGGACAGGGAACAAAATGCAAGGAAAGCAGAATGTGGTTAAACCACCAACTCCATGCAAAGGAAGATTGCTTCAGCTGGTAATGGACTTTGGGTGGTTCCTTTGCTGGTCATCAACAGTTATAAAAGCAAACACAGAAGACGGAGACCTCCGTTGTGCGTGTTGCGGGTCTTCGACGCATGACGTAAGCACATGCTTCATTTGATCTTCGGTTGTGTGCTGCAAAACCGAGACCAACGTGTTCCGGACCTCGTTTTAAAAACTTCCAACTCCGTCTGCATTTATTTGTTTGTTTTTTTTAAATCAATTATTTGAGCGAGAGCAATTTTTTTAAAATGGACTTTCAAATCAAGCAAGCCAAAGCAAATGTACAATTTTGTTGCACACGCACGGCTATCAACCAGTATTCCTGCAAGTATTTTTCAAAGTTGGAGTCCAAGTCGGAGTCAAGGCATGCGGTGTGTGGAAAAGAAGAAGATGAAGAAGAAGAGGAAGAACAAAAGTGTGGCTTCCCCCCCCCCCCACCCTGAAACATGTGCACACATCACAACCTGCATGCACCCCGACACGAGCACAGACACATGCACATGCACGCACACACACATATACGCCAACACTAGCATGTGCGCAGCGCTCCGACACACACCCACCTTATACCACTACGTGCATGCCCAGCGCCCGCACCCCTTTAACTACAATTTAAAATCCCGTGGGACTGCAGTAACTACACAGGCTGACTTGGGGGAGGGGGGACAAAAATAAAAAATAAAAACACCGACTTGAAAAGGAATTAGCAGCACATTTATAGAGGGAAAAATTAATTGTAAATTATCAGTCCAGGTTTTTGTAATGCAAAATGAACTTCTATATATATATATATATATATATATATATATATATATATATATATATATATATATATATATATATATATATATATATATATATATACATATATATATATATATATATATATATATATATATATATATATATATATATATATATATATATATATATATACACACATCAATAGTTTGACCTACATGGCACCCAAATCACTCGCTCAAGATCTCATCCCATATCCTATCCTATTCCCCGCCCACCCCCTCAACCCAACCTTTGAGATGAGATACACACCAAAGAAGAAATATTAATGAAACGGAAACTTGACCTGAGTCGGCAAACCTTATCGACTTGAACACACAATTCAAAACTCGTCTCGATTTTCCAAAACCACAGTCGTTAAGAGCTCAATGTTGTCATGTTAAAACCAAAGGAAACTGTGAGTGCAATAACCGGGCATCACATTCATTCAACGTCATACACATTCATTCAATCCATCCATCGCACAGAGCAATCTCAATCGCATCTTCACCACACTGACTAAGCACGACCACATCGACACAAAGCATTAACCGCTTCCATTGTGGCAAAACATCTCGCCTTTCACTGTATGGCTGGCCAATGATGACATCACATGGATTTAAATGCTTCATCCCTGAGAGAAGCTGCAGTGGAGCAAAGGGACATTAAGTAACAGGTACCATATTAAACAGACGGCGGAATGAGGACGGGACAAGAGAATGTGCGGAGCGATTCCAGTACAAGTGACAACAAGCTGGTTCACCAGTTCATGCATTTCCCCCAGACGGTAGTGGAGCCAGCACAGTGGGGAACATCAGAACCTTGGCCTTCATGAATGAGAGGTCTGGAAGTCCGGCGATTATGGTTCTTGTCTCACTGCTCAAGTTCTCGTGTTTCTGGGGACGCCTGTAAGCGAATCCAAATGAGCATGATCAGGCGATACACTCCAATCTCTCAATTATAGCATCTGGGAAGCAGCAAAAGTAGAGCGAAAATATCACGCGACTGCAATTTCTTTTGAAACCGCTTTTAGCGATGCCTTATGTAAAAATCCTCAAGTTATTTCTGTTTCGTGGTGAAATGGGACAAACAACAAATGGGTAAAAGATGAAGTCAAGAGGAGCAATCAAATCCAATTGGTGGAGAAATTCATTTTTTTTTACCTCCGCCACTGAAGCCGGACGGCGGTTGTTTTTTTCACCCGTCTCAGGTCAGGTATGGGAGCATGTGCTCCCGCTTGGAGAAACAAGAACAGCGCGTCGCTGCGTCCACTCTGCACCAGTACTCCAGGGGCCTCCGTCTGGCCATCCCCTAGGCAGATGCCAGGCCCATCCCCATCTCCTTGAGATGCCGGACAACCTCCTGCAACCATGAGGCACGTGGTCAGCCCACTGGCCTCCTCCACTCACGAGACTCCCTCGCTGAGAGAATCTGGTGAGCAGGATCAGCATCAGGAAAATGAGCCACATGTCCAAACAGCCGCAACTGACTCTCACGGACTATGCAGGTAACAAATCTCATCCGAGTCTCTCTCAGCAACCACTCGTTGGACACAAAATCTGACCAGCGATAGCCAAGGATTCTCCGAAGAGACCTGGTACCAAAGGAATTGTCTCCATCTCAGATCCTTGGTCAGAGTCCAAGTCTCGCATCCATAGAGCAAGACTGGAAGCACCAAGGACCTGAAGACTCGGACTTTCGTCCTCCCGCACAGGTACCGGCGGCGCCACACCCCATGATCCAGTGAATCCATGACTCCCCAGGCCCGACCCAGACATGTATTGACATCTGACTCACAGCCAGCAGAGACATGAATATCACTGCCAAGGTAAGTGAATCTCTCCACGACCTCAACATCCTCACCACAAACAGACACAGACAGGACAGCAGCATCCAAGATGTCACCGAAAGCCTGGATCTTAGTTTTGATCCAAGAAACCCGTAATCCCAGCAGCTCCGACTCCTCATTCAATACTTTGAGGGCCCCCAAAAGGATATCTAAAGTCTCTGCAAAGATGACTGCATCATCTGTGAAATCAAGGTCCGAGATCTTGACATTCCCAAACAATGCACCGCAGCTTGATCTCTCCGACATCCTCCCTAAAATCCAGTCCATACAAGTGCTGAAAAGTGTGGGGCCAGTACACACCCCTGACGAACTCCAGTAACAACTGGAAATAAGTCAGAGATGGTACCACCACACTTCACAGCACTCTCAGTACCAGAGTAGAGTTCAGACATCAGATCGATCAGTTTTGGTGGCACCCCACGAAGACCAAGAATCCTCCAGAGGACATCCCGATTCACTGAATCTAACGCTTTACAGAGATCAACATAGGCTGCAAGCAGCCCCTGCCGAAACTCTCGTCTGCGTTCAGAGAGGACACGAGAGCAAGGATACGGTCAATCGTTGACCTCATTGGTGTAAAGCCTGACTGCTCTGGACGCTGGTGCTCAAGCAGATGGTGGCGAACCCTATCAAGAATTATCCGAGCAAAGACCTTGCCCGGCACTGAGAGCAGCGTCACCCCTCGGTAGTTGTTGCAGTCTTGGCGATCACCCTTCCCTTTCCAGAGAGGGACAACAAGGCCCCTCTTCCAATCAGTTGGGATGATGCCTGTGTTCCAGGCAGAGCACAAAACTGCATGCAACGACACGAGTGCAGCATTTCCACCAGCCTTGAGAAGTTGAGCATGGATGCCACAGATCCCTGGAGCTTTACCCCGTTTCAACCAGTTCACCGCAGCCCGTGTTTCCACAAACGAAAGTGGACCACAGTTGATTGGACGTCCAACTCGACAGCTGGGGGATCAGCCCGGTACAACCGCTCAAAGTAACCGGCCCAGCGGGCCTTCACTTCAGACTGCTCTGTCAAGAGCCTACCACTCTCTGCTCTAACTGCAGTGCTCCGAGGGATGGGCTTGGATGAACGTAATGTGCGAATTCGCCTGTAAGCGAGACGAGAATCACCTGTCCACAGGTGATGCTCTACCCCCTCACACATTCCTCGCACATAGGCCTCCTTGTCCACCCTCAGTGCACGTACAGTTTTACACCTCAGCTCCCTGAACAGCTCAGCTCTGCCATTCAGCCTGGCCCTGCGACTCTGGTCAATGGTATGCAGTGTCCCTTGAGAGACAAAATTCTTCTTCTGTCACCCGTCTGTCTGTCTGGAAACAAGATATCTCAAAATATTACAGATCGATTCGGATGAAACATGGTGGACACATTGGATGTTTGACAAGGAAGAATTGATTCGATTTCGGTGAAGATCCGGATCTGGATCCGACTACTAGAATTTTTTTTTTTAATTTTCAAGGTGATTCCTCACCATTGAGAGACGGGGCCGAAAACTACACGGCATTTCAAAAATTTGTGGACAGATGACAAAACTGGGTGGACAGGGTGTGTGTGTGTGTGTGTGTGTGTGTGTGTGTGTGTGTGTGTGTGTGTGTGTGTGTGTGTGTGTGTGTGTGTGTGTGTGTGTGCGTGTGTCATGGACAAATCGATTCGATTTTGGTGACGATTCAAATTCTACAAATTGTTTTTTAAACTTCAATTGATTCTTCACAATTGAGAGATGAGGCCAAGAACGATATTTCAAACAGTTGTGGACGAGTTATGACAAAACTTGGTGGCTGAATTGGTTAGGTGACGAGAACAAGCCGATTCGATTTTGCTTCAGGTCCGAATCCAGATCCGGCCTATCGGTGGCATACGAAATGTAAACTGTTCCACATGGCAGAGTCGGTAAGCACTCTACCGGATGCCATTCTAGTTTTGAAATGGAATCAGAAAGCATTCAAACTCTCCTTTTCTAAGGTAAGTTTGGAGAGGAAGCCCAATTTAACCGAAATAAATATAAATAGAAGAAAGGTCACGTCTACTATGGACAAACATGACCGAGTTTGTTTGCTCCCCCATACACTCCGCACATCTCTGTTTTGTTGCATCCGTCTCCTCCCAAATGTCTTTCGTTTCTCTTCCCACATCAATCCCCTCATCCTACCCTTTCTCAATTTAAAATTCCTCAGTTTAACCTCACGCTAACCCCATGCATGTGCAATGAATAGATGCAATAAACGTATCAAAATACAACGGAAGTACAATTAGAGCACAAAGAAAAATGGATACACTTGGGAGGACGAAGTCGAATCAAAACGATCGTTCATTTTTGCACAAAATGATGTCTGATAAATGGTGCCGTCCTTTTCAAGCCTCCCGATCCTTTATCTCGAATCTCCCGATGAGCAGGACGCGAATTGCCATCGCATCGATCGTCGCAATGTGGTGAATGACTCGATTACAATAATTACAATACGGCCACCACAATTCCAGTGAAGAGACCGAAGGTGCAATGGTGACGCCGGCGCACAAAGCCGGGACGTGATGAACGACAGGCAGAGCGGCACCGACGCGGTCAGACTGCGTTGATGGTATTCGATTGGTTTAGCCAGTTACAAAATCGTCATGATGTATACAAGTGGCCCGATACTCGTAAAATGTGCCACATCAACATAATAAAATAACTCCACCGGAGTTGCACTTTGTTCAATTCGACATCTGGGTAATTAGCTACGCTCTAGTAGTAGTGCCTTGCTTAATGTCGCAAAAATGGTGAAATTGCAGAACTCTCAATTTCCTTGAATACGATTTCTCAGATATCACCACGTTTCGTATTTTGTAATGCTATCCAAAATACAACGCAGGGGAGGAGGGAGGCATTACAAAGGCAGATTTTACAGGGATCCAACATTTACCTTGAAGAGAGCAAAATGGTGTGAGAGAAGGGTTTCGCAGCAAGACAAATATTCATCTGTTGATCAACCATAATGTAATTCGCGAAGAGTAGGCGAGCTATCGTCGGCACCCTGACCAAATTCCAAATTCCTGCTCTAACCTACAAGGGGCACTGCATCAGCTGCGCAGCTGCACCCCCAGAAAATGATGGTACCCGTAGCCATACGCCGCACAAGGATGAAGATGATGATCAGCTATTGTAATCAATATTCAAGCTAATTTATTACAGCCGTCACCAAAAAAATAATAATAATAAAGGAGGAAGAAGAAAGAGGGTCCGGGTAAGATTGGGACAAACGGAAATGACAAGAGGAGGGTCGAAGTGGGAATGAATCAAGTATAACCGTGTGATTGTGGTGTCGGCGGTGGACATGAGCCGGGCAAAGGCGTCTGTGACCCGACTCATCGTGCTGGGTGCCGTGGGCCTGGTCAATTCATAAAGCTCTGGGTCCACTCCTGTAACCACAAAACCATACTTTGGTTAAGTAAGCTAAAGAAAAGAAAGTTCCAAAAAATAAATAAATGCAAAACCCTCATTGCAAGGTGATTGAAGAGCAATGGTAATCGTCTCCTCACCATTAATATTATCGATTATAAAACAGAGAAGTGTTTTAGTGTGGCATCTCATCATCATTCCTCATGCTGAAGTGAAGTTTAAGGTTTTACGGCCTGGGCTCCAGCAGGATAAAACAAAAGGGCCGGATACATTTCTGAACAAAGGTCCAAAACAAAACCTTCAACACCAAATCTACGGACAACAAAAAAAGGATAAAAATGCCTTCGGATGGACCAAAGCTGACCTGGCATGGAGGTGGTTTGCGTCGAGTTTGTGGTTTCATCCACAGGCCCAAAGAAATCGAGGTTCAGAATGCTGGAAGCCCCGTTGACTACACCCGTGGGTCGGGGAATGAGTCATGCAGAGTTAGAGAATTGTGGTAAATTCCAGGCAGGCAAGTTACAGGGAAGGGAAGGTAGTAGAGATGGGAAGAAAGAAAGACCAGATAAATCCTGATCCCAAAACTCGATACACCAGCAAACTCAGACGCATTGACCGGAGCAACGATTAGCAAAAAAAAAAAAATAGCATGATTAGAATGGCACATGCAACATCAAAGAAGCAAATATTAAAGATGACCTTCTTAACCACAAGATGTGCTTGAGTTGGAGGGCATCTTATTTAAAAAAAGAAAACCCAAAAGTCATTTCATGGACGATCATGTTGGGTTATCAGAGTGATGCAAGCAAACATGCACCAGCAAATAAATAAATAAAAATAAATAAAGCACAGCTTTCACCTCTTTGGCCCACATAAATACGTCCATCGTTTCAAAATGCTAATTCATGTTCAATTGAAGCAATTAATAAATTCCACAACAAATCTTAAATTGATGGAATAAAAACACCCACAATCACAAACGACCCTCGCAAGCTTCCAGATAAGCGTCGCCGACGATGACTTCAAGGCTGCAAGCCAAAATGGTGGATCACAGAGGGGATATCCAGGTAGTTTGGAAGGAAAAGCATTATTCAGGGGATTCCATGCATTTATAGGGGGCAGTGTTTCACAAAGGCAGGGGAAATTCAGGGTGGAGGAGAAGAGTGCCCCTCGGGTATATTCGACCTCAGGGTCTGCTGTACATGACAAAAATAAAGCTGAGGCTCTTGGAAAGGCACGACCAGATGTTTATATACCAAGAACGACGGCACTGTGTTCACAACCTGTTACAAAATCTGGTAACGAGCCGATTGGGAAATGCGCATTTAAAAGGGTAACTCGACACCTCTCATCCACGTCAGCCTCTGCCACAGTTATATCAGAACGGGCTCATTCGTCACACGGTCAGGGATTGTTTAACCCGAATATGGGGCCGTTCAAAAACTATGTAACGCTATATATATATATATATATATATGTAACGAAACGCTTGATTACGGTGCGCACTAAAGGACCGTTGCTTTCTGACGGGCTTGATTAAACCTTACTATTATTTGACATATAATAACATTTTTCAGGTTCCCTCATCATGAATAACAATCAACACAAAGCCAATTGAAATCTGATGCAATAAACCCGGGTAGTATATAATCAGCAGAGACCGACGGGTGTGATATCTTAGGCCCAAGATGGTGGCCATGTCATTTCGTCTGGGTGCCTGGTGGGTGGAGTCAAGCGACAAATGTGGGTGGGGTCCTGAAGCTGCTTTACCAATGGGTGCACATTTCAAAAAATCGACCACCAACAACAGGAACAACAACGCGAAACTCTTATCAACCTGCCACAAAATAAGAGGTCGGTGCATTTTCTACGCAAGATCACCGCTAAAACTCGAGTACTATTAGTCAGGTTCCTTATGTAATTTCGTTATAATTTTTGGGAGATTATGAAAACTACATATTTTTGAAAACCTTATAGTCTAAGAAATCAGAAAATGTTTGATTCCTTTTTCTCAGATGTCATTATGGCGGCCATCTTGGAAGTTTCTCAATATCTCGTCTCCTGGATGACCTAGAAACAAGATTCCAGTGGCCAAATCTACATTTTTGGGGGCAAGGAATCCAATGGTGATAATTACAAATGTCAATGACACATGTATGGGTGTCTATCTTGCATTTTCATATGCATAGCTGAACAGAACAGAAAAAGAAAAAAGATATTCGGAATTTGACACCCAAAGTTTACACACAAACAAACACAAGCAAACTGTCATGTCTGTCTACACATCTCCATCGTCCTCACTGTCATCATCACTGTCACTAGCAAATGTGATATCCCGAGAGTCTTCATCATTCTGGCAGTCAGTGCTACACTGACATAGCTCCGTGCAGGGTAGCTCCACTGAATTGCACGAACATCTGTGTGAAGAACAGTCTGCTTTGCATTGACATCTGACCATCTCACTGATGGCCTCTGGTGCTGGGAGGGGCTCAGTTGTCATTGCTTTCAGCTGGCCATCCTTGTCCTTGTAGTAGCCATTCTGCA
The DNA here is from genome assembly GCF_056783735.1 of Eptatretus burgeri. NCBI lineage: Eukaryota > Metazoa > Chordata > Myxini > Myxiniformes > Myxinidae > Eptatretus > Eptatretus burgeri. Next base: position 21,666,867 of record NC_140967.1, on the reverse strand, counting down.
GTGGGTCAAGGAACTCCTGCTGGGCGATATCTGCCTGACCCCACACTCTGGCCTGGATATGGGCTCGTAGGACATGCTGCTTGAGAGCACCAAGTGTGGGTGGAAGCTTGTCACTTTCTGCCTTGTGCTTGCAGAAAAGATACCATCTCAGTTCAGGGATGTTGTTGATTTGGATCCCCTTAGGTAAGTATACAGTGCATACAAACTCAGCCAAAGTAGATATAATAGCAGATCCTCTGTCACTTCACTGGTTTGAGACAGCATTTGCATAGCCTTGACAACATGATCATCTGCTTTTAGGTAGATGTTCAGCCAGGTAGCTTTGCCTATTCTCAAAAACCGCCCAGTGTTGCCTGCTCCTGTAAATGCATGAAATGCCGGCAAAGCCTTTGCTCGATCTGCAGCCAGAGCTTTCCATATTGGATTCACTTCCAAAATCCCAGATGCCATTGAAACACAAGTATTTTTCAGCAGGATTTCATAATTTGTTAGAACCAGCACCAGTACATCTGTGTCTGGGGAGAAGAACATGAGCTGTGCATCGGATGGGTTGTGACGTGAAGCCAGAACTGCACGGTGGATCAACAAGGTGTCTGCTTCTTCATGGTTGTTGCCTTCAAAGTCCAATTGACTGTTGCTCTCGGTGTGTCCTGCAGCAGAAGCAATGACAAGCTTGGGGGATTCTTTGCTGTATTCTACCGTCTTTGATGCCAGATACTCCGTCAGATCAACCTTTGTTTGGTCATGAGAAAGTAAGCGGCTCATTGGAGTGTTCTTGATGTTTGTGTCATCTCTGATTTGGTATTGGATTGGATCCTTTCCTTATCTTCTTTTCTCCCTTGTGATGTGCTTCAAAGAATCCACCTTGTAGGTATCAAACACCAGAATCACCTCATCCTAGTCTCTGGTTGGAGACATCAGTCTGCCGTAAAACCATTCACTTAAATTTTTGACCGTGACTACTATTTCTGGCTTCTTTGTCAGCTTTTGGCCAACAACCATGCCATCCACTAGTGCAATTTTGCAACTAGGATGACCATCTTGACTGGAACCCAGAGTTTCAGTGTCCATTGGAGCTTCACCTGCAGCTTGTGGTTGATCCTGATCTGCTGTGTCTTCCTTTACCAACTTTTCTAGGAGGTGGATCAACTTTGACTTGTCAGTGCATGGCAGTATATCCCCATTGGGGGCAAAGAGTGCTCTTGGTGTCTGTGTGAACTCATCGTTGCCAACAGCCTGTTTCTGGTCAATGTGTCTGTTGGACCAGGCAAGTACCAGCAGTCTGCCATACAGATCTTTGGTCTCCTTGAGATTTACAGTTTTGTCTCGGATTTTCACAGTGGACTTCTTGTTGCCAGATGTGAACATTTTGTTGTTCTCCTTCTTCACTGGTGCCCAGAGGCTGATTTCTCCATTGATTCTCTCTGACACAGTCTTCGTACAGTTTCTGCCCAGTGTCATTGATGTTCAAGATCTGTGGGACATACTCCTGTGGGACGTAGGTATGTGTGATCATGTTGTACAACTTGTCACCCTCAGCGGTAACTGGGTTGCCATGACTCAGTATGACAGCCTTAATTTTGTCAATTGGCTCATGATCTCTTCTGATGGCCCTAGATCCTATTCCAGGATGCTCCATGTTCTTGCCAACTGTTCTAATTCCAAACTGACTCTTCAACTCTCTTGACAGGCATGACAGTTTGGGTGTAGCCATGAAGAACCTCTGTCTAGCGTTGGCATTGTTGGAGATTCCAATCAGTCCATAGTGGACCTTCATCTGCTTGTTGAGATGTTCGCATACATGGTCTACACCTATGGACACAAATGGAATGTCATTCTGGTGATTGACAGATTACCTGCTTCGAGTTCTTTCCAGGTCTCAGGATGATTGGTTCTGAGGTCATGCATATCAGCAATGTATCTGGGCCAGAGTCGCTTGTATTTGATCCGGTCAAAAGCAAAGAACAGCTTGCTGAGTGCTTCTGCAGCTTGCAAATGGAGTGCCAGATCAGCACTGCGAGATGCAGCCACAAAGAACAGGACTGTCTCCACTCGGTACAGGTAGTTCATGATGGACCTGAACATGGCATTTTGGACTTTCTGTGCTTCCCACTCCTTGAATGCTTTAATCACCTCAGCAGTGACCAAGGCTTCGAGGAGGGTAACGATGGCTTGCTTGGCAGATTCAGTCTTTGCAGATTTGTCCTCCTCAGAGCAGGCGGCTTCGACTTGTTCTGTTGCCTGCCAGCAAACGTCTTTCAGCTGTGGGTTCTCTCTGAAGAATTCCTCCAGTACCAGTTCATACAGAGCAACATATGAGAAGATGTGGGCCCAGAGAGAACGCTTGTAGTGTGTGCACTTGAGGATCTGCCTCGTTGTTGCTGCACCATAGATGTGAGATTCTATCCAGGCGTCATCTATGCCTGAATTCTCTATGGAGACTCCAAGAGCTCTCAGAGAAGCCATGGCGGCATGTAGTTCACCAAGTCTGGGGACAACCGTGCGCTTCAAGTCAGGCCTGGCATCCAACAACTGCACAACCTTCTCATCGAGGGCCATGTCAAATGAGAGGACAGTAGGATGTTCTTCACCAACTGCCAGGTGCCTCAGCTCACTTGTCTGCATAATCATGGTGAGAAGGGTTGACCATTCATGTGCCACCTCTGGAAGCAGTGGTAGAGATCCAATCTGAGTGACAGGCTGACTTGCGGACAGCAGTGAGTTATAGCCTGCCCAAAATGGAATCTTGCTGAAGTTCTCTCCCGTCTTCAGTCTGGATACTGCATAAGCAATTGCCCATCCTCGGTGAGTCAGCTGATAGTTTCAAGAGATGCCATCCTTGTTGACTGCAAACTGTCTGGTCCTTTTGTTTGGTTGGGGTTTGGGCTTGTCACAACGAATCATCTGTGCATGGTATGGTGTAACTGACAGACTTTTTGCATCACCAATGGTCAGAGGTGGGGCAACTGGTTCTTCAGGAGCATCGGCTTTCTGGTATACCGCCACAATTGTTCCACGAGTGGTGCCTTTGCCGTCAGCAGTGTCTTCAGCAAAATCTGTGTTGTCTGCAGCAAAGAAGACAAATGTTCCGTTCTTCAGGAAGGGGGGTACGTACAGGCTTCGAAACTGTTTGGTGTTTTCTACCACAGCATTGGCAAGAGCAGTTTCCAAAAGCAGGGTGCGGCCATGTGAGACACAATAGCCCTGTGTATTGAGAAGACCCATCAACGTTTTGTTTCGTGTGTCATGATGCACAGTCAGGGCCAGCCCCAGGACTTGAGGGTTTTCTCTTGCATGTTGATGCCTGAAGGTTGCTGATTCTCTGCTTGAATTGTACTTCACCTGTCTGTTGGACCTGAATCCATAGAGGATGTTTTGGCTCACTGTGAGTGCCATTCTGTCGACGACACTGGTCCTCGTTTCAGTTTCCAGCTCATCCAAAGGACCCACTGTGATCCAGCGGATCATAGTGTACAGTTCACTGGGAACGTCATTGGGGTTGCTCGAAACTGAGATGACATTTGCTGGTTTTTCCTTCTTGAAATCAGCAATGCTCTTGCGTATTATCTGTGCTGCTTTAAAGATGGTCTTCATGTTGTCCATATCATTGTCATCCCTTGTAATAACAGAATGTATCATGTCTTCCTCGCATGCATCAGGAGAGTACAAGACTGCTGGCTTTCTTCTGTTCTTCTGCAGGACAGACTTCACACCGGGCAGTTCAGTAAGGATCTTCTCCTTCAGCCACCCTCTGGTGAATGCCGGGAAATGGTTTTCCATACCGTCTGGTCCAAGCATTCTCATGTATGCGGTTTCAATGTCATCAGTTGAGAGGTGGCTTGGTTTTGAGTTTGCGCATCAACAAGGTTGATAAGCTCAATCAGACATGCATTTTGTAGCGGATGGACTTTTGATGAAGTCTTTGTGTCACCTTGATCTCACGTGGCATGGAATACATGTTTTGTCCAACAAGATTTGTGATATCTAACATCCACTGCATGGGCATCTGTTGGTGAGATACATGTTTTCAGTCTCGTTTTGAATGTTGGATTTTGGGACTTATCAACAGCTGATTTGAGAGTTTCTCCAGCATTGTGTGTGCAGACTATGAATAACTGTTCATCAGTGTCTTCTTGACAGAAGAAACACAGGTCCTGGGCCAGCGGCACCGTACACGACCGTGTGAATGGGGAAGACTGACCAGATGGGCTTGGTTCATCCATATCAGTGCTTCCTCTGTTCTGTCCACGTCTTTTGGCAGGGTATGACCCAGTGGATAATGCATGTTCACAGCGGTCTCGGGCTCGCTGAATGTGGTCCTTGTTAGTCACGACCACCAGGTAACAGCAGCGATGCCAAAATGCATACTCTTCACATGGTGTTTCTTTTTTGATGTCCGTGAGCCACTTTTGCATTTCAACATAGTTTCCATCTTTCAAGCTGGCTCTCTCCTTTACTATATCTAGTATCTTCTGGTAGGAATCTAGTCTAGGATGTAATCCCAAGTGTCCTTTACTTTGGTCATCAGACTGACAGAGTATGCACAGCTTCCAGTTAATTATTTCCTGACCCTGTCTCTCTGCTCCAAGTCTCTCTGCTCCAGACATCTTGCTCATGTTGCTCTAATACAGGTCTGCAAAAAGAAAGGTAAACACCACCCATTAGCATACAACACCCAAAACTACACATACAATATGTAAGGTATAATGTACATACAAAAAAGTCAAGAGGGGCTTTGCAGTTGACACACCTGGAAACACAGCTAACATGTGCTAACTAGCATTAGCTTGGACATGCTGCATACACACCAGCCACGTAGAAACAACAACACACCTGGATTCGTCTGAATTATTTTGATGTTCCTCTAATACCTGCAGATACTGACGTAATAACTGCAATTACAATCACCACAGATAACGCTACAAATGCCAGCACTAGATTATGTACCTGTACACTGATTTGTTGCACTAAGTACACTTTTGTTCAGATGCCCACTTGGATCAGGTTCCTATGTCACCGAGGAGCCAGGATAAGGAGCTAAGCGTAAACTTCAGTTATTCGCATTAAAAATCCAAGATGGTGACCTAAACCTGTGCCATCGATCATCTGTACTGATTTCTAATTATCACCATTGGATTTATTTCCCCCAAAAATGTAGATTTAGCCACTGGAATCATGATCCTAGGTCATCTCGACATCAAGATATTGAAAAAATAGTATTGGAAGGTCGCCATTTTAAAAATACAAGATGTCCACCATATTGGCTTCTGGGAAAATGGAATCATGCATTTTCTGATTCGTTATTCTATGAAGTTTCCAAAAATGTATAGTTTTCCTAATCTCCAAAAAAATATAACGAACTCATATTTCTGGACATAGTGAACTGGACTATATTCATTTTTCTGCTTTAGTCATTTCCAAAACCTTAAGGCTAAAAAAAAAATTACATTCCAACAATTGGTCTCAACTTAGAGGCCTCACCATCAGCCATTACCTCCCCTGAAACAACCATATAGCAAAGCTGGTCTCACAAGCTAGCCACAGACTGGGTTTACCTCTGTCATTCAAAGTTAACCAACTACTGGTAAATACAACTTCCTCCTGATTAAACAACAAAAATACCAGCTTACCACGTCCACTCTTTTGGTCCCCCTTTTTGTTTTTCCACCCCGTATATGGAACCGCCCTCCTCAGGCTATTCATTCACACTCTTCCTTCCAGGGCTTTAAAGAAGGTGGAGCACCCTGTCATATGTCATCCCCCATCTCCACTGGAAATCTTTTGTACCCCCTTTAACCCAATCGAAACCAACCCTCTTACTTGCAGATTCCACCCTACACCCTTTGTTGCTGCATCCACGTGCAACTTCACAGTCAGTACATTACATGTTTGCCTCCTATCTCCTCGCTCTTCCATGAGCTGAGATTTTGTACTACAATTAAAAAAAAAAAAGAAAAAAAAAGAAGAATTGTAGTCCTCAAAGATATCCTGATGACCCTTGTAATGGTGAAATCACAATGGATAATTTTCTCTCTTTTCCACACTGCATCCTTCTGGTCCCCCTTGTCTCGTCAATCACCAGGTGCAACAAAACAGTAAATTTATTGCCATCAGCCAAAACTCACAGCCTTCTTCTGGAGAGATGTACAAAATAATGCTCAACAGCAATGCAAATGCATCATCGTAAACAGCAAAAACAAAAATAAACAGACAAGACGAAACAAAAGAAGAGCAGCATCATGCAGGCTCCATCAATATCTACAGGTTTTTATTATAAACTTGTCTCACGATGTAGTTAAAATCCGGTGGAGCCCACAAAGATTTATGGACCATTTATCAATTCTTTATGAATACGTTAATGAATATCTGCATCTCTTATTCATGCACAACCACTCTCAAGTGATTGATTCGTTGTAATCGCAAGATTTCCCTGGAGTGCAATTTCAGCAATATTTGGAGATCGTTTCCATCGGGACAACACCAGCACGAGCCGTCCACTCAATGTATTATTACTTTGGTATTCCCTCGAGGCTTTTGCTTTCCAATTGATGCCTTTGTGAACGTTATTGGAACCTGAGCTATTTATACATGTTTTGGGTTTTTTTTGCCGATTCAATTGCATTGCCCATGCTCTAAGTAATAGATTGTAGTGTCGGCCTACTTTTCTGGCAGGATAGCCTGCTTTTCTTTTCTGGCTTAAGGTATGCACATTTGCTTTTCAGCCATGTAACATGGGTTTGAATGTCGACCTAGCTATGAACCGTCAACGTGCACAGGGCGATGCGGCAATGTGGGCGCTGTCCGTTGGAAGGACGTAAAGTGAGAGGACTCTTCTTTAAGCAATACTTGGACATTAAAAATGCCACGGTATCATTCACAACGAGTGAGTGACTTATCGCCGGCACCCTGAACAAATTCCAAATTCCTGCTGTCCTCAGTAGAGCGTCAGGGTTGTCGAGCCAATTTGTGAAAGACTTGAGCGATAAACATTCCCTGGCCGACCCCTCAAGGTGGGAATAATTGGGGTGGTTAAAGTAGTACAGTAGTATTAGTCGCAGAACGGCATTATAATGGAGTAAATTAATCAAACATCTCATCGAATTTGAATTGAAAAAGGAAAAACCCCTTGAACATTGGTCCTCACATTATCGTCAATGACTATTGGAAGGAAATTTTGGAAAAGCCTAGCAAAGAAAGGAACATCAACATATTTTTGAGAAATCAGACTTCCCTGTAGTTAAAAGTGCATGCAAATAAAGTTGGAAAAAGCCGGCAAAGCGTCGCAACTCACTGATGACAAAACAGGGGAAACAAGACTATCTCCCTCCAAGATACAGGAAGAGAGGGATTGGAAGGTGTAAATTTATTGTTTTCCCTTGCCGTGGACGGCACTGGCCAAGCAGATTTTATTAGCACACAGACCAGGCACGGCAAAAACCGATGTGAAATTTGGCAATGATGTGACTCGCACGTAACGGCCGAACCTTTTTGAAAGGGCCGGCCTACATGAGCTCTTTGACATCAGCCATTGAATGTTCGCAGGTAAGTCACCCAGCTTAACACCCCTCCAAAGAATGGTGCACTCAATGATGAACGCTCCTGCAAAGACTCGGCTGAGGAATCAAAACCAGACTCAACAGCTCAAAAATCGAGTACGCCATCTTTGAATAATCTTATCCTATTATCTGGAAATCCATGTTTAAAAAAAAAAAAAGATCAATATTTGTTGATCAAAACGATCAAGAATAATTGTTTGATTCTACATGTAGTGTCCACCTACCATCCAAAGGGTTTGTTAAACCACTTCCATTCCAGTCAAACTGCGCAGCCACTGCACCATCCTATGCAAACACGACAAAACAGTTATCGACATCAAAAACGGACGACGCATACTGGTGCAAGTATTGCATTGTTAGATCGAATGTAATACTAACCTGAGTCTGCTCCGTCGTGACATTCTGCTCACTATGTTCAGACAAGCTGGAGGCCTGCGCTATGCTCGCTATCTTTTCGGCTGCCGACATAGGCTGCTGAATCCCCTTTGTTGGTTCGAGCATGCCCTGTTAAAGAGAGAGAGCATAAATAAATGAATAAAACTGGTTTGTAAAGAAACTGCACACCACCCATTAATGCAAAAGTCACAGATCAGTGAGCAGCTCATTGTTCAACCACAAAAGTTCTTCAAAATGACCATATTCAAATTCTATAGACCAATTTGTCCTGTGCAAGTTTAAAGAGAGACAAATTTCTCTGGTCTCTCTTTCACATTTCTTTTATGTGTATACATATATATATATATATATATATATATATATATATATATATATATATATATATATATATATATATATATGTATATATATATATGTATATTGTTACGGCTGTGGAAATTCGCAAACCACCATTCAGGGCCCGTAGGTGAGATAACTCCAAGTACATGTGTAGTTAGCCCCAAACCCGTTGTTTAGAGGGAATTTATGTGATTCATTTGGGCTGCGACGCTTTGAGATAGCCGTTTTTCTGTTCTATCTTTATTTTGAACCAACCACGTCTCAACCGCCATCACACAACAACCACCACGCCAGCCATCGTCACCAACTGCAACCACGCTCCAACCCTCAGACACCAACAACAATGCCAACAGCCACGACCTTTACCTTCACAACTCAATCCCGCAAACATCGCATCACCGTCATTCCCAAACGGCACCATAACCATCAATCCACCACCGATAAACCCTCCACCACCCTCACCTCTCTCCTTCTACGGCCATTCCCGCACCACCTGTGAACACTGAGCGTCGGGCTGTCTTGGGCTCGTTTAGCGATACGCACCGAGCCGCAAGGCAAATAGCGGCCTTTCCGAGGGAGAGTGTGGCAGTAGCAGAGTGTGGCAGTGGGAGAGTGTGGCAGTAGCAGTGTGTGTCGGCAGGGCAGAGAGTGGAGTCGGGTGGCGAAGTCATCGGTCTGGCAGCGAGTTGGGGTCTGCAGTCGGCAGAGGAGAGTTGCGGGAAGAGGCAAAGGACGGCGGTCGGCAACGAGGTCACGGTGCGAGATCGCTCGTCGTGGGACCTAAGCCAGCCAGCCATTCTCCCTCCCCAGGGCATCAACAATTCCCCCTTTCCCCCACGCTGAGAAAGTGCAAAAAGGGGGACCCGTTCCCACCCCACTCCAAGCGTCGTGCCAACGAAACCCGCCAAAGAGCATGGAGTCGGGGCACAGCCACGCGGCCACATCTGCGGCTCATCCGCAAACGCGTCATGAGGAGGCGGGTAGGACCCCCCCGGTCTCGCGGGCCTGACCGCTCCTTCAGGTCACGCGCGCATATTGGCCTACAGGCCCGTCTGCCCCTTTGTCTATGAGGGTGGCTTCTTTCCTTTGCTTTTGAGTAAATGTGTGTTGGCGCCGTCTGTAAAGTAGAACTGTATAAGTGTTGCCGTGTGTACGCGTATTCGGTAGTAACTCTGCGTCATTGTTTCTTTTGTTTTAACTGCTATATGTGCATTTTGACCGTTTGGCTGTATATGTGTGCTTTCCGTGTGTCGCGTAATAAATGTGCATTGTGTGAACTGTTTTCCCGTTTCGCTTCGTCTTTTCTCTATTGACCCTCCATCCTGCTTCACGTAAAGGGTTCGTAGTGGGCTTAATACGCGCGGTAATTAATCTGAACCGTCCAGATTGGCGATAACACTGCTCGGTTATCCCGATAGCAAGGAACGGGCCACCCAAGCGGCCCGTGTCCGGAGTCGACCTGCGGCGAGGTGCGATCGCCCGGTCGACCATTCGCACAGGTACTTAGGTAGATCCAATTTGGCGAGCGACCCTATCCTGCGCGGGTGGGCAATTGGCACGATCGTGGTGAGGTTAACCCCCCACCCGTGACTAGCTCCCGGCGTTGGTCCGAGAGGGTCACGACAGAATTGTCCGTTCCGGTGGGCGAGGCGGCCGCCATTCGAGTCGAGCGGCCGATCGCATGCCGGCGGGCGCGAATTCGCAATATATATATATATATATATATATATATATATATATATATATATATATATATATATATATATATATATATATATATATATATATATATATATATATATATATATATATATATATATATATATATATATATATATGTTTCAACTCACCAGTCCTGTTGCATATGCAGGTATGAGGACCGGCTGTTTCCTCTGCCCCGCAAATAACTGCACATGAAAATGGACAAAGCATAGACAGTTATTTATTAAAATATATTTCTGCACATTCCACAACAATGTGCCACTTTTGGCTTCAGCACCAGCAGATTAAAGAGAGTAAATAAACAAATAAACATCAGGCCATCAAAAATTTAGGAGACGCTACAAACCAAAACAAATAAATAAATAAGAAGTCTGTTTTTGGGGACAAGCCACCAAAAAATAGGGATGGTAGAAGGGAATTTTTCTCCAGGGATCCTTCTCTCCCACGACAGTATTATACCCATAAAACCACCACTATATATTTTGGTGACAATCTGTATCTGGATACTCAATTTTTTTTTAAGTGATTCTTCACCATCGACGATGTATAGCAAGAAATCTCAAAAAGTTGTGGACGGATTCGGACAAAACTTGGAGAGCTTGGGTAACAACGACAAATTGATTAGATTTCGCAAACTGGGATACGAATTGCAAACTGTTCAGCATGACGGAGGTATGTGCTTTATCATGTGCCGTTCTAGTTTAAAATGTAACATGGTTAAAAGCCCGCACATACCTGCTAAGTTTTGGTGATTGCAAGATGCGTTTGCCTCTGTTAGGAGGAATCCATTAGTTTGTCAAATGCCGAAGATGATTTTGCATTATGGATACCCCATCTGATTCTAGTGAAAAAAAGAGTCATCTTCAACTTTAACAACCTTGATGTATGATTTGTCATGTCAGGCCAGATCAGATCTGTGACTTGTTACAGGTTCCATGTAAACATGTTTCATGGTTGGATTGTCAGAAACTTAAAGTCTCCCACACCAGGTTTCCTGGTGAGGAGGGTGTATGGATATGGACACCCAGGATTAAGAACAAAACCTGTCAAAGGGTGGAAGAGCTCCTTGTGACCCAACAGCCATCCATGTCTAGTGCCCAACTGTGTCTGCAGACGTCCTCCTGCAGTTGAGTACCTCTTCCTAGGAAGTTGTTGGCAAGATTTGCACTCTGGCTGGCTACCATAAAAAACACTTAATTCAGCAAAATACACAAAAACACATGAAATATACCCACTCCAAAGGAGTAGCTCCTGTACAGCTGTCCTTCGCAGGGCAGCTCACAAGATGACAGGATTGGGGCAGCCTTCGGATCCCCATTCTTTAATAGGAGGAAAACCAAAGGGAAAATTTACTGGGTCGGGTTGTGGTGGTGGTGTGTCGGGGTGGTGTCATCCACCAGGTGGTGGTTTCTTCACGTCAACTTGAGGCAGCCTCTTCGGGTGGGGCCTGGAATGTCCGCACTCGAAGAGAGGACGATCACCTGTCTCTTCTGTCATCTGAGCTCCAGCATTTGAACATCAGTATTGCAGCACTCACCGACTCCTTCAGTGCCGGTGCATGCTCCCATACCTGACCTGATGTATGATGTATGTGGGACAAAATAATTGTCCGTGCACGTGACAAAGTTCTAAAGTCATCGTTGACTCCAATGCATTTTAAGCTTTATTTTCTGCTTCAAATGTGACAGCGAAACTCCATAACCAACGGCAAACAAGCCATCATCATGACCACCAATTCGAAGGTAACACAAAGGGAGGTAGGTAACAGGTCAGGTCAGGTATGGGAGCATGTGCCAGAACAGCGCGTCGCTGCGTCCACTTTCCGCCGGTACTCCAGGGCCTCCGTCTGGCCATCCCCCAGGCAGATGCCAGGCCCATCCCCATCTCCTTGAGATAATGGTCAACCTGCTGCAACCACGAGGCACGTGGTCGGCCCACTGGCCTCCTCCACTCATGAGACTCCCTCACTGAGAGAATCTGGTGAGCAGGATCAGTGTCAGGAAAACAAGCCACATGTCCATACAGCCGCAACTGATGCTCACGGACTATGCAGGCAACAAATCTCATCCGAGTCTCTCTCAGCAACCGCTCGTTGGACACAAAATCCGACCAGCGATAGCCAAGGATTCTCCGAAGAGACCCGGTACCAAAGGAATTAAGTCTCCGTCTCAGATCCTTGGTCAGAGTCCAAGTCTCGCATCGATAGAGCAAGACTGGAAGTACCAAGGACCTGAAGACTGGGATTTTGGTCCTCCCGCACAGGTACCGGCAGCACCACACCCCATGATCCAGTGAATCCATGACTCCCCAGGCCGGACCCAGACGTCTATTGTCCTCTGACTCGCAGCCAGCAGAGACATGAATATCACTGCCAAGGTAAGTGAATCTCTCCACGACCTCAACATCCTCACCACAAACAGACACAGACAGGACAGCTGCATCCAAGATGTCACCGAAAGCCTGGATCTTAGTTTTGACCCAAGAAACCCGTAATCCCAGTGGCTCCGACTCCTCATTCAGCACCTCGAGGGCCCCCAAAAGGATGTCTAAAGTCTCCGCAAAGATGACTGCATCATCTGCAAAATCAAGGTCTGAGATCTTGACATTCCCAAACGATGCACTGCAGCTTGATCTCTCCGACATCCTCCCTAAAATCCAGTCCATACAAGTGCTGAAAAGTGTGGGGGCCAGTACACACCCCTGACGAATTCCAGTAACAACTGGAAATAAGTCAGAGATGGTACCACCACACTTCACAGCACTCTCAGTACCAGAGTAGAGTTCAGACATCAGATCGATCAGTTTTGGTGGTACCCCACGAAGACCAAGAATCCTCCAGATGACATCCCGATTCACTGAATCGAACGCTTTACAGAGATCAACATAAGCTGCAAGCAGCCCCTGCCGAAACTCTCGTCTGCTTTCCGTGAGGACACGAAGAGCAAGGATACGGTCAATAGTTGACCTCTTTGGTGTAAAGCCTTACTGCTCTGGACGCTGGTGCTCAAGCAGTTGGTGGCGAACCCTATCAAGAATTATCCGAGCAAAGACCTTGCCCGGCACTGAGAGCAGCGTCACCCCTCGGTGGTTGTTGCAGTCTTGGCGATCACCCTTCCCTTTCCAGAGAGGAACAACAAGGCCCCCTCTTCCAATCAGTTGGGATGATGCCTGTGTTCCAGGCAGAGCACAAAACTGCATGCAACGACACGAGTGTAGCATTTCCACCAGCCTTGAGAAGTTCAGCATGGATGCCACAGATCCCTGGAGCTTTGCCCCGTTTCAACTGGTTCACCGCAGCCCGTGTTTCCACAAGCGAAGGTGGACCACAGTTGATTCGAGGGTCAGCAACAGGGATTGTAACACCCTTGACGTCCAACTCGACAGCTGGGGGATCAGCCCGGTACAACCGCTCAAAGTAACCGGCCCAGCGGGCCTTCACTTCAGACTCCTCTGTCAAGAGCCTACCACTCTCTGCTCTAACTGTAGTGCTCCGAGAGATGGGCTTGGATGAATGCAATGCGCGAATTCCCCTGTAAGCGAGATGAGAATCACCTGTCCATAGGTGATGCTCTACCCCCTCACAGATTCCTCGCACATAGGCCTCCTTGTCCACCCTCAGTGCACGTACAGTTTTACACCTCAGCTCCCTGAACAGCTCAGCTCTGCCATTCAGCCTGGCCCTGCGACTCTGGTCAATGGTATCCAGTGTTCCTTGAGAGACAAAATTCTTCTTTGCCCTGCGGTGAGTTCCAAGACATCCACCGGCAACATCAAGGAAGGTGGTCTTGAAGGTAATCCATAGCTCTTCAGGACCCCCCAAAGCACCCAGACCCCCCAAGTGTGCACTCAGCCTGTTCGCAAACTCCTCAGCTACTCTCTCATCCCTGAGCTTGCCAACATCCAGCCTAGGCTGGGATGGTACCATTCTCCAGGATTTAAGGTGTAGCTTTAGAATTGCTACAACAAGCCTGTGGTCAGTATTGAGGAACTGAGCACTCCGGTAGACCCTGCAGTTCTGGATCATCCTCCAACGACCGTCAATGAGGACATGGTCAATCTCCTTTGCCACACCGCCAGCGTTGGAATACCAAGTCCAGCGATGAGCTTGTGGGCGCTGAAACCATGAACCAGCCACCCTAAGTCCATGATTTCTTGCAAAGTCAAGGAACTTAGTGCTATTCTGGTTCATAGTTCCTGACCCATGGGGACCAACACACACCTCATAACCATCCCAATCAGTTCCAGTCGATGCATTGAAATCCCCCAAGACTAGAAGTGTATCTCGTCTGGGGCACTGATCAACCACAGACTCGAGTGTGGCGTAGAATGCATCCTTCACGGTGAGATCACTCGCCTCAGTCGGAGCATAAACAGAGACCAGGGAAATGCACCTAAAGAGTGACGAATCCTTAGTCTCATAATACGCTCGTTGACCGGTGTAACCTCAATTATCATTGGGGTCAGCTTATTGGACACAGCTACAGCAACTCCTTGGGTATGGTAACCATCGGAGCGACCAGACCAATAGTAGGTGTAACCACCCACCATTATCTCGCCGCAATCCGGTCTCCGAACCTCAGAGAGAGCTGCAATCCCGATGTCCAAACGCTTGAGCTCAGACGATAACAGAGACAGGTGATCATCCTCTCTTAGGGATAGGACATTCCAGGCATCCACCCGAAGGGACTACCTCAGGTTAACCCAAGGAGACCGCCATCTGGTGGACGACACCTCAGCACCACTCCGACACACTCTCCCGCAATCTGACCCAGGGATGTTACCCGTGGTTTCCCTTCTATCATCAAAGATTGGGGGTCCCGAAGGCTTTTCCCCAATCCCGTCATCCGGTGAGCTGCCCTGCGAAGGGAAGCTGCACAGGAGGTACTCCCACGGAGTGGGTTTTCAGATTTTTTTGTGTTTTTGTGTTTTGCAGAATGAAGGGTATTACGGTGGCCGGAGTGCAAATCCTGCCACCAACCTCCTACTAAAAAAGTAACCCAACTGCAGGAGTCGGTAACTCACCAAAAAAATTAAAATAAAACAAAAAGATTGTGCAATCCTGTGGGGGATTAATCATTCGGGTCAGCATGAACACAGAATTGAACAATATTTTTCGTTACACTTTGTTCAATCCAGTGTTCATATTTCCACATGTACAATTGTGGGTCTAATCAAATCCGTGGATCCAAGCTGGCAAATTGGTCTACAGCAAACCTATTCAAAATGCAGGACATCAAATGGCGAGTGCATTGCAGTCTTTTTTTTTTTTTCTTCCGATAATCTTTATCCCCCCCCTCCCCACAACCTCCAACCCCCCCACCCCCATGTCTCGCAACAGGTCAACCCAAAGAAAACTGAGCACATGTAGCCTCAAGATAAACGAGTGCAAACTCACAATGTTCCGCGTGTCAATGCCAAGCGCCCTCAGCATGTGCTTGTTGCTGTGTGATCCACCCCATTGGTAGCGGAGGCCAAAAGCTTCATCGGGCTCACGCAGATTAGCCCAGACACTGCATGCGGGCCTGTCAGGCCACCAAAGGACAGATGAACAGAAACAGCAGAAATGACGGCGATTCGAAGAATTCATGCATCCAAGCATTTGTTCGAGTCATCAACATGCATAGTCTTAACTGTAAACCATTTACATCACCACGACGCAACTTGCTTGAAATTCAGTTTCAGACTCAAACCAGGGAAGAGGTTATATATTGGTAAAGGAGATGCAATTATTTCAGAAATAAAAATAAATGTTTCAACACGAAAAAGGCAATGTATTATTTTTCATGATAACGAAGCCAAGATGAGTGTAACGCAGAAAGATATTGAAAAACATTTAAAAGCCAAATCATTGTTTTGATGTTCATGAAAATTGGCACCATCATATCATGGCCCTTTTTGATGCAATTCCACGATACAGCTCCTTGTCAATGCACTCCTGAATTAGAAAGCAACCCAAAAATGAAAAGCCAGGTCCACGTTGTCCTCAAACTGAACTCGATGAAGAAAACAGCTAAACCCCCACCCCCCTCCCCCCCAAAAAACAATTGTTACATTTATTAATTGTTCTCCATATTATCAAAACCCAGGTTTGGTGGAAATTTGATGACAAAAGCTCAAATGACAAACCAGAAAGCATCTTAAAATGCAAGCGGAAAAAAATAAAACACAAGGAAGCGATTACAAAACCTGGCCGTCTCACGTTACGCAGCGGATGGGCTAATAAAGCCTATTTGTACTTGATGTGACTTTGCCCTTCGACATTTTAACCCAATTATTAATTGGTCTTCTCCATCGTCTCATAATAAGGGTTTGTTGAAAATTTGATGACAAAAGTTCACGTTGAGAGAATGCACACCTCAAGTGATCGCCAATTGTTTATCAAGAAATGGAGATGCAGATATGCCAAAAGTTAACTGGTTTGAATCCGGCTTTATAAACTACCAGCCAGTTATTATAAAATTTGGACAGTCGCCGGCCGGCTCACACCATGTTGGGAAAATGGTGCGAGGCTGGGATTCCGTGGTGCGAGGCTGGGATTCCGTGGTACGAGGCTGGGATTCTGCGATCTCGTCTGGGCTTGGTTGCCTTGGCGTTGGGCCACCCGAGAGAATCTGGTGAAGAACAGGAATGTCTTCTTCAATAGGTGGAAGCATTGGGCAAGGGAAGCAAACCCTGAAGACACGCTCCAGCCGCTGCAGCAGAGACACCTGTGTAAATGCAGTGACTTGTAGACTCAAACTCAATTGAGCGTACATCATAACGCAGGACCCAGTCTTATTAATCAACAAATGCTTTGCTGTTCAACTCGGTTTTATACTGTAAAGATAACCAACAAAATATCCTATATATTACCGATTCGCTGCCTTGCAGGTGTGTGGTTTTGTTTGGAGCTGTACTCATTTCTGTCTCGGTGAGTCTCGGACAATGGTCAGCGTCATGTGCCCCAAACTCATCGATTGCAATTTTGCTCGAGTCAAACGTTGCCCATCCTTCTGCATTTGGAGCCGCTCCAGAAGCTCCCTCTGTTGGGAAATCTGGAAAACACTCAACAGCATGTTGGAAATGCGACATTGTACCGAACTCTTCAAAATCCTCATCAAATTTCTTGGCTTGCCTTGGTTCTTGGACCTCAGACACCAGACTACCGAAATCGTTCGAGTCTTGAGAGACTTGCTTGGATGGTTGAATGACCGGAACGTTACAACCAACCGTTTCTAATGAAACTTTTTTCTCTTCTCCGTGTTCTTCCGCCAACGCCGATCCAAAAGCTTCGATACACTCATCAGGTACACTGGCCTCTCCAAAATGATCAGCATCGCTGTCCGTCATGTCAGTGCATGGGCCACTGCTTCGTAATGCCGGCCACGGCTCAACGCAACTACTTGATACAACAGTCGATTCACTTTCAACATTCATACAGAGT
>NC_140967.1:21571931-21631931 GCF_056783735.1 Eptatretus burgeri | reverse complement strand
GCTGAGGTTTCACGGAAGCTGAAGAATGACAAAGGAAGCATAAAAATGGTTTCCAAGACATCTTCTGAAGCAAGTACATTATTCCTCCTTCAAGTTACCTGGCTTATTGTTTGGGTGCTTTGGATCTCATTGAGGTGGAACAGCTGATGGAAGTACTCATTTGAAGAACTGAGATTTAAAGGGCATTTGTTGTGAATAGACATTCATTCTATTTTTTGTCCACAATGGCTGTATTTTGTTCATGTGAACATTTGTAATATGATGGAAGATTTTTCAAATATCAATGCTATATACAGATAGGATTCACCACGGTATATATATATATATATATATATATATATATATATATATATATATATATATATATATATATATATATATATATATATATATATATATATATATATATATATACATATATATACATACATATATATACATATATATATATATAGTGTTTAGTTGAGTATCATCAAAGGAGTTAATTTTGTTGGAATGATTATACAACCTGTTCACAAATGTTTGTTTTAGAAAACTTTTATTTCACATTGTCATTCAAAAACATTTATCTAGGGGTCCCAAAGACCTCTTTTGCCCGAGGGCCCAGAATACCATCAGTTCTCCCTGGTTACAACCACTGAACAGTGCACTGGCGGTTGGTTTTGCCAAGCTAATGACTAGTTTCCCCCCTTATAGTCCAGTGGAAATGTGAAAAAGCATGTTGTGGCATCATTATGAAGTTTTTTTTTGGTTGATTCATCATCTCTGAGCTATCCTGAATCAGAATCAGCCGGGTGCCAGACTCGCACCCTTGAGGATTTTTTTTTAAGAGGAAAAAAACAAAATGGCCACCACCGACTTTCGATAAATTCTGTTTTGGGCGATATCTTCACTTCTAATGCACTTACAAACACAATTTTGGTGTCTACCACTATGTTTGGTGGTCAAGGAATCCGATAATGATAAAATTAAAGGTGTATATATATATATATATATATATATATATATATATATATATATATATATATATATATATATATATATATACATATACACACACACACACACACAAGACCTGTCTCATATTTTCAAGATCGCCACCATTTTAATATGAAAA
The DNA here is from genome assembly GCF_056783735.1 of Eptatretus burgeri. Lineage (NCBI taxonomy): Eukaryota > Metazoa > Chordata > Myxini > Myxiniformes > Myxinidae > Eptatretus > Eptatretus burgeri. The sequence continues at coordinate 21,630,814 of NC_140967.1, read as the reverse complement.
ATGGCTATTTTGCAGTTCCACCGATCACTTTGAGTAAGAAATTGAATTTGATGAACCCTCAAATATTAATACGACGAACAACAAGTCAATGACAGCTGAAGTAACTTACTTGCAATGATCAATGAATTGATGATTATGTTGGAATACGATTTTTACACAAATATATCCGGATACATGTGGATAGTTGACTATGACTTTGGGTTATGTCTTTAAGTAAGTATGTACAAGTATATGATTTTTAAATTACCTTTTATTTTTAGGCAAACAAATATTAACTTTGTTAAGAATGCAATGTTCTACATGATGTTCAATCTTCATCATCGTCATCGTCATGATTAGCAGCTACTGCCCTTGTCTGTTCGTTACAACAATCTGATCCAGCATTACAACTGCAAAACATCGAATATGACATCTGTGCTGCCACACAACCACACCTCCCGGTGGAACATGGCCGGCTGGTGGAGCATCCACACTTGATCAGCTGCAGAGTGGTGACTGGTGTAGCAGACACATCAGGTGGAAGTGTGGTTGGACACAACGTCGCACCATCCTCACCTTCTTGCCATCCACACTTGATGGGATCCAAGTTCAGAGGGTCTCACTGAGTGGCCGATTTCCATATAATGACTTGATGAGTGTGATGTACATGTTGAACAAAGGTATCATGCGATGGGGGCAACAACTTCAATTTCTGAGCAGAGGTAATCTTGGAGTTGGCCATCTTAGACTTCCACAACTGATACCGGTGTGTGGACATATCACCTTCGACTTTGAAACCATAACAGGCAGCAATGAAGGTAGTTGCCTCAGATATCATCTTTTCCTCGTCTGCTTCCAGCTGACCAAGTAAGGTGGGATGATGTCCGTCCATCTGTACCTTCAGCGCTGTGGCCTTTCCAATGCCAAATAAATACGACACAGTTTCACATCCGGTCAGAGCAAGTCCAGCAGGCAGATATTTGGCGAGGCTTTTGTGTTTCAGTGCTCTTTGGCGAATGTCACCGTTCGTCCTCCCAGCACACGGACTCTCCATGCTGACATCCACAGTCATCTTTTCCTCGAGGTAGAAATGAATCAACAGGACAAAGACATCTGTATTGTCGCAGACCACTTTGATGTGTGTCACCACTGACACCTGACACAACTCTAACTAAGTGATGGATGATGATGACATCTGCTTCTTCATGGTGTGTTTTCAGATCCTGTCTCTGGAGAGTGGAATTTTTCCATACTTGTACTGGTGTAGGATCTTTTCCGGTGATCACCAGTTTGGTCTGGTTGTCCACAATGTGGGTCATCAGATACTGACAGATCAAATCGATCAGTTGTACTTTGTTGGAGGCTACATTTAGGACCACTTTTTACGCTGGAAGTGTTGTGTGTAAGTTGAGTTGATGTTTTTGACTTGAACCTGCGCGACTGGATCTCGTCATTTTTTTCGTGCTGATTTTGATGTACCTGTAGAAAATCAGGTACACGTCACAACACTCCAGGTGGTATTTGATGGTTCCCATGAAGTTGATCACATAATCCTCAACTGTACCATGTGTGGGCTAATGTACAGTCCATAACATGGCGCATCCATCGATGATGACAGCATCTGGAACACCTTGGATTCGACTTGATTGCTCAACTTGGAGTTTCGTCTTCAGGATTGCTTTCGACTGAGCCCGCATCGCACCGCTCTCATCAAACAAGGAGGCTGGGACAGGGGACAGTCGAAAGAGAGGACATCCTTGATATCAATATCCCTGTATTGTTGGAGACATATGACTCAGGTGTAGATCAATTCGGTATCATATACTGGCCTTCCATCCAGCTTGATGTTCTTTTTGGTCGAAGTCATCAGGGTCACTTTCTTGGTTAGTGTCTTGTTGGCCATCCAGATTCAAATTCTGCCATCTGTTGTCGTCCAATCTTGAGAGAATCATCAACGTTTACCTTGTCTGTCGCATGAAACATAGTAGTGGACACCAAAATTGTGTGTGTAAGTGCATTAGAAGTGAAGATATTGCCCAAAACAGAATTTATCAAAAGTCAGTGGTGGCCATTTTGTTTTTCTCCTCTAAAAAAAATTCCTCAAGGGTGAGAGTCTGGCTCCCGGCTGATTCTGATTCACGATAGCTCAGAGATGATGAATCAACCCAAAAAAACCTTCATAATGACGCTAAAGCACGCTTTGCCCTGAAATGGCTGTTTGGCATCTAGACTATTATTGGAGTTCGTCAGGGCAACACATTGCTGCATCATTCGTGCGTGAATCGACAATTTGATTTTAAACAAAAAAGTGACCTTTTTATAAAATTGATTATAACAACAACAACAATAATGTTTATTCCACATCGAGCAGGTGTTATACACACAAGACTTACATTTCTGTTACTATTACCACTATTCTTATTTTTGTGCATTTGTATCATCCAAAAGCCAAAGTAAACAATGTGGGACATAAAGAACTAGTCTTGTTGGTGAAGGCCAATGTCGATCTGCGTCGGAGGACAGGTAGAACAATGGAAACATCAACAGGACGTCAATTGAGGTTTGCCAACCACCGTGGGAAGCAAGAAGCCAGAATTTTGGCCATTAACCCTTCGTCCTAGCAAAAGAGGAAGGGTTAACGCCCGAAACATCAACTTCTCCTTGCTTACCTATCATCGTGGTTTGCATACTTCAATCAACTTCTGCTGATGTCATCCACGATTCATATTGTCCCACAACCTCTTATATACCACCACCACCACAAAGTTTCTTTGGGTCACTCCTTCATCAAGTCACTCCACTATCTCGACTGGATCAAAAACATATACAGTACACCTATTTATTCAGCAATGTACAACTACTTTTCGAAGTGTGAAGAACCTTTGACATAAAGTGGTGGTTGGGTGGGGAGGGGAAGGCAGGAAGAGACATGACCAAAAGGAAAGCACAGAGGTCATGCGTTTGCTTTTCTTTTCCCAAACAGGATTCAGGTCAAACTGAAAAATTGATTTGCAGGATTTTTTTATCCCGACGCCTTTAGGAAAAAAAAAAAACACGGCGATATTGTAATCAGCTTCGTCTGTCTGTGCCCATCAGTAACACTATCTCCGAAACGGATGGGCAGAAATTCACCAAACTTCGCAGCTATGATCACCACGTGACGCAAATGTGTAAGAGCAGTATCATTTACAGTCCCACCCCCTGGGGGTCAAAAGGTGAAATTCCCCCAAAAATGCAATTATGGGCACACTTTGAAATGAAACTTTGTATCAGAAATAAACATTGGGGGGTATGCATGAAATATGCAACGATTTTTAGGATTTTAAACCCGGTTCATGCCCAATGGAGTGGGGGGGGGGGTGGTGGTGGACTTGGGGGCACAGAGGGTCAAAACATAAGATTCTTGAAAAAGCTTTTTGCCATTTTTCAACTTTGCTTTCGGTGGGAAGCGCGGCCATTTTCTGATTGAGCACCATCGACTTCGCTCTAGTTTATATTTTTTCCCCAACAAAGAAACATCCAGCTGGCTATCTCCTCCACTGGGATTTACTCATGAAAGTTAATGATGAAGAAACAAAAAAAAACACAAAATAAAAAATAAATAAGAGGGGTGGGGGGGGGTCATCAGAGTGAAGTCAAGTCAAAATTCCTACTTTAGTTTCAGCAAGAAAGGGAGAAGAGCTCCATCAGATTGCAATGCCAACATAAACAAACATGATGGCTACCATATTGGGGGCTCGCCAATAACCATTGGGGGTCAAAGGGCATACAAACAACATTGATTCAGCCCACATGCCACATCCACAACCACAAAACGGCCTTTTTCTGGACACAATACCCAAAAAGGCCACTTAAAAGATACCAATAATCCTGTGTAGGTCCCACTGCTGTCTGCAGCTAAGACAGCCGGCTTAAAGATCTCATCTCAAGGACTAAATCAGAATAGCAGTTTGAAGTGAGACACAAATCAGCTGACAAGGTTAAAGGTCTCAGCAGCTTCTCAACCAGGATTTTAAATGATAGAAAATAAAAACTTTTTCAAAGAAAATTTAATTCCTTTTTTTTATTTTTAAACCGTTAAAGGAATTTTTTTGTCGATCCTCGTGGAGGATCTCAAAGTCTTACGTTGTTGTTCTTAATCTTCTTCTTGTGGACTTTTTTGTTTCACAGCCTACAGTTTTCATCGAAACCTCCTGAAACTTGGCATATACATGTAAAAATACCCTGCACAGACAGTAACCATCTCCGATTTTGAAAATTCCTTCTAAAAAAAAAAAGTTATGACATCATAATATCGCCGCTAATGGAAATCGCCTAAAAAATTATCTCCGAAACTAGGTAAGCTTTTTGAATTCTATTTGCGGGAATCGAACAGGGCATTAGCAGAGATGAATTACGGCACATATGATACATCACTATGACGTCATATCTATTTTTATGACGTCATTCCTATTTTTTGACATTTTTTGTTTCACAACCCAGAGTTTTCATCGGATCTTCGTTAAACTCGCCATGTATATGCAGAAAGCCCACGCGCAGGCAGTAACCATGTCCGATTTTGGAAATTCTTCCGAGAAAAAAAAGTTGATGTCATAATATCTCCGCTAATGGAAATCGCCCATTCCATTATCTCCGAAACTAGGCAAGCTGTTTGAATTTTATTTGCGGGAATCAAGCCGGGCATTAGCACAGATAATTTATCGCAAATCTGATACATCACAATGCATCTCATTTTATGACGTCATCATTAAGAGGACGAGGATCTTAGCTCATTTGAGCTTGTTTTTAATCCCATTAAAGGATTTATAAAAAAAATTTTTTAAGCTTTTTGAGTTCTAAGCAGAACAGAATTATGGAAGAAAACTTTTTTTTACAAACAAATTACCGGCAGAACTACAATTGCAGTGCAAGAGGAGACATGATGATTATAAACAATAACAGCTTGGCAACTCAGCCAATCACGAGAATACTCGTCTGACGTCACGGGGCTAAATGACGTACGTAATGCGTCAAATGACTTACATCATCCAGAACAACAGTATAATGAATGAGAATCAAAATTCTGGAGGAGGTTCAGCGATTGGTGCAATGATCGAGGAGGGGAAATGTCCCATGACAGGACCACTGAGGTGGGGGACAGTCCCCTCTGGGCTTTACCCCGCAGGTTTAACCACACGAGGAGAATGAATGCGACCGTACAAACCATGGTTAGGAATACAAAGTAAACCAAAGCGAAACTCCAGGCAGAACCAGCAAAACAACAATTAAACATATCCCCACATAGTACCTGTACAAGAGGCCTTGTGTAACCGATGAGTTAAACAACCATAACCCTGGAAATCCACAATTACACCAGCCGCTGGCCAAGCCGGCCACGACGTGGAGAAACAAGTTCCGGAGAAACTTCCGGGAACCAAATCGTGTCGTCACTTCCTGCGTAAACAACTCCTTTGGTCCTGCTCTCGTTATTTCACATCAACGTTTGTATTCAGGTCGTTAATAACTTTATAACGGTGTAAATTAACCGATAGATAATATATACAATGGGTGGAATTAAAGCGATCGGAGGTGAAAAAAAAATTATTTCTGTCTGTTACGCACTACATCGTTCAAGCCGATACGTATTGCACAAAATCGAAAATGAAAGCACTGGAAGGTCAGAGGGAAAGTATAAGTATATATGATGTTAAACGATGCGTAAATGCAAATAAGATTATAAACACCAAGAAAATCCATACTTGTTATCTTTTATCATTCCCGAGCACCAACCCCTCCCACCTCGCGGTACCCTGAAAGCGCCTTGGCGCCTTTTCGCCTTGTTGTCCACCTCCGTAAAAAAAATAAAGAAGAAGAACCTCGAGCCCACCGTTTTTAATTCTGAAGGGTTATAAAGTGTAATTCTCGAGGATTTATAAAGGTTATTTCGACGAGACTCAAAGAGGGTTTCGTTCGTTTCTAAGCTTTACCGATTTTGTATTAAAAATGCCAAACTGAACCGTTTCCTTCATATCAGACACGAGTGCGATTTTTAGCGCGAACGCTGCTCATAGAGAGCTTGGCGTTGTTGTTGTTCTTCTTGTTCTTCTTGTTCTTCTTGTTCTTGTTCTTCTTCTTCTTCTTCTTCTTCTTCTTCTTCTTCTTCTTCTTCTTCTTCTTCTTAAACCTTAATCTGGAGGACTCGGCTCTTGTATTTCCAAGATCCGGATCGCCTTAAATACTGAGCGCATGTACACATCCTCACATAGACGGTGCCTTTTGAGAGCGTCTTTCATGAACTTTTAAATATATTCGGACATTTGCTTCAAAGTTTAGAAAAGTTCACGTTAAAAAAAGTTTTTTTAGAAAGATAAGGACATTTTTTTTTTTTTTTTTACAAAGGGAACACTGTTGAGGGTCTATTTGACCTTGAATCCTTCACTCAAGGTCAAATATCAGGTGACCAAATGATTCCCCATATGTGATTTCCTATTAGTGTATAATACATACCTAAGCCCTCAGACCATTTTAAAATAAATTACAGGGATATGAAAGTCTATGATGTCATTTTTGGGGATACCTAAGTGAGGTAAACTATAATGGTATACATTGTGGAATTTACATCCACAATGTCAAAGACTGGTCACTGTGTGCACGTGACAATATCCCAAGCACTCCATGAGTCTGGCCTGCATGGTAGGGTGGCGATAAAGAAGCCATTACTCAAAAATGCCCACCTTGAGTCCCATTTGAGGTAAACAAAAAAACCACTCCCGAGATTCTGAAGCCATGTGGCAAAAGGTTTTGTGGCCTGATGAAACCAAGATGGAACTTTTTGGCCTAAATGCAAATGTTAACGTTTGGCGCAAACCGAACACAGCACGTCACCCAAAGAACACCATCCCTACTGTGAAGCATGTTGGTGGTAGCATCATGTTATGGGGATGTTTCTCATCAGCAGGGAATGGGGCACTTGTCAGGATAGAAGAGAAAAATGGATGGAGCAAAACACAAAAATCCTGGAGGAAAACCTGCTGCCCTCTGTAAGAAAACTAAAATTAGGACAGAAGTTCACCTTTCAGCAAGACATCGAGCCAAAGCACACAGCCAATGGAACACTGGAGTGGCCCAGTCAGAGCCCCGACCGAAATCCAATCGGAAATCTGTGGCACGACTTCAAGATTGCTGTCCGTCAACGCTCCCCATGCAACTTCACTGAGCTTGAACAGTTTTCTACAGAAGAATGGGGAAATATTGCCAAATCAAGGTATACAAAGTTGGTAGACACATATTCCAACAGACTCACAGCTGTAATTGCTCTCAAAGGTGCTTCCACCAAGTATTACCTCAGAGGGGGGTGGACGCTTATCCAACCAAGATATTCTAGTTTGTATTTTTAATTCATTTTCTGAAATTTGTTTTTCACCTGGAAGTTGTGGGTTACGATGAGTAAATAAAGGTGGGAAGAGTCTGATTTAATGCAATTTAATTCCAGGCTATAAGGCAACAAAAAGGTGAAATTTTTGAAAGAGGGTGTAAACTTTCTATAGGCACTCTATATATCATTTTTGTCCCCCCCATCTCTCAATTGTGAAGAATCACTTTAAAAATGCAGTATCTGGATTATCACCAAAATCAAATCAGTTCCTTCTTGTTGCACACCCAACCTGTCCATCATATTTTGGCCAAATCCGTCCATAATTTTTTGAGACATCCTGCTCACAGACACAGATACAGACAAACAGGGGTGAATCCCTAAAGTCCATCCACCGTTGGTGGCGGAAGTAAATGTGTACACCTACAACAATGTAAATTAACATGTCCAATTACTCATCTTATCGTTTCCCCCTTGTTTCCTGAACAGTACTTCCGATTCCATTCGACTTTTTATTTTTATTTTATTGTGCTCAGAATATCAAGTAATTTATTTTCTGTCTGATCCATTCATTTTGTCTTCTTGTCTCTTTTGGTTCTACCAAGACAGCATCTTCCCATAGCTCTTTGGCTGGTGATCTAATTTTGCTTCATCTTCTTCATTAGGGGAGAACAAACTTGACTGATTGTAAACTTAGATACATGAAGGGGAGTTTGCGTATCATGATATTTTAAAATTTTTTCTCCCAAATGCTGCCCATTCCGCTCCAATACAGGGTGTTCCAAAAAGACCCGGACAATTTAGAACCACAAATTTTGGTTTTTAATATATTTAGAACCACAAATTTTGGTTGTTAATATATTTAGAACCACAAATGATACGAAGATACCCTTTGGTTTATTGCAAAGGATACAGTGACCTCAGCAATTTACATGAACATGTTTGAAGGATTTGCCATCTCACAGGTTGAAGACCTGCAACTCGATATTAATTTTTCAACAGGACGGCTCTCCACTTCATTGGGCCTTAGTCGTTCGAGCCGTCCTGAATGAAAATTTTCCAGGTAGCTGGATTGGCCGAGTCGGACCGATTGCCTGGCCCTCATGATCACTAGACATCACCTCCCCCTGATTTTCTTTCTGTGGGGGTTTGTCAAAGATGTTGTCTACAACACCAAGGTGGCAAACCTGCAGGATCTTCGTTCTCGGATCACAGCTGCACGCGCAGTTGCACACTGGTGGACGCAAACATGCTCTTCAAAGTGATATCCATTTGTATGATTGTCCTTAGTGAATGTAATCTCTGCTTTCTTCAACTTTGCATTGAACAATTTGAATATCTTTATCCTTTTTCACATCCTTGAACATTCATTTTATGTTTGTCACATTTAATCTCCAGATTGAGCTTTTTCGTCATGATTTTCAGTTCTTCAGCATTGTTTGAAATTAAAACAATGTAATGCTCCCCTTCCATCTATTCCCTCTCTTCAACTGGCACTACAGCCAACTCCACTCGTGAGAAAGCTGAAAGTCTCAATTTTGTGTTTGCTTCCGAATCTTGTGTCTCCAACCACTCATCTCTCGTTCCCTGTTGTAGCCAACCGCTCCTGAAGTATGTGCCTTTTGCACCTGAGAATGGGGAGAAGGTTCTTTCAACCCTCCACTCTGACTCTGCGACTGGACCAGACGACATCAGCTCAGTGTCCTAAAAACCTGCGCTGTTCCTCTTGCACATCCTCTCTCTGCCCTTTTCATCCAGTCATTTGCACTTGGTCATCTTCCATCTGCTTGGAAATCCACCAAGATCATGGCACTCCATAAAAAAGCTGCAAACACTTATCCCCTTAACTACAGACCAATCAGCTTACTTACAATCATCAGCAAAGTCATGGAATCCATCATCACAGTTGACATGAAATCATTCCTTTTCTCCACCAACCTCATCTTACATCAACAATTTGGTTTCAGACCAGATCACTCCACCTTCGACATGTTGCTTGATGGAGGCCCTCAATGTCAGACATGAGATCAGGGCCATTCTCTCTGGACGAATGTTGAACTTTTGATGCAGTCTGGCATCTTGCCTTGCTCTCCAAACTCTCTACCTATGGCATCCAAGGCCAACTCCATCCAGTGTTGGATTACTGATTTATTTTACTCTCACAGCCAACATGTGGCTTTCAAAGGAATCCTTTCCTCTCCTCTCCCTGTCAAGGCTGGAGTGCCCCAAGGCAGTTCTCTGGGCCCAGTCCGAACCCTGATCTTCATCAACAATCTCTTTGACTCTGGAAAATCCTCTTTATTTATTTGCTGATGACTCCACCATCTGCCATGACATCCTTCATCCTAAAGACAGACAGGCTGCAGTCTCTTCCCTCTCTTCATACTTTGAAAAAAATCACAAGCTGATCAAACACTTGGAATATTTCTGTCAATCCTGACAAATCTCACACTCTCACTATCTCTCTCCAAAAGGACCATCTGGCAACACCCCCCACCCTCCCTCATATACTTTCTAAAAACAATCCTCTTGAGGAAGTGCAGTCTTTCAAACTCATGGGTCTCAATATCAGCAATGATCTTTCTTGTGCAAACAATTTTTCAAAGTTGGCCTCCAAAGCCAGCCACCAACTGGGCACCCTATGTTGTAAGTCTTTTCTTGGCACACCTGAACTCCATCCACCTCCAACGCTTTCATCCGCTGCTTGGTGGAGTACTGTTCTCCCCTTTGGGCTGGCTCCCTTGCCTCACATCTGGCTCAGCTTGACGCAGTGAAACCAAGGCCTTCAACATTATTGGAATCTCCTGTGATGATGCTGAGTCAGTCTATGGGCCTATCACGTCATCATCGCAGACCGGTGGTCTCTCCATCTTGTACCACCTCCTTTGTGGTCTTGTACCCTCTGCTCTTTCCGTTCTTTGTCACCCCCAGCATTCTGCAGGGCTCACACGGTCCACTATCACCCCCTTCTGGTGAAACTACTGAAATCCAGGTCCACTGCTCACCTCCACTCATTTGTTCCTCTTTTTTTCCGCTTGTGGAACCAACTTGCTCTTCCCCTTCAATCTCATTCTTCCCTTCAGGTCTTCAAGACAGCTCTTCACCGCCATCTCAGATCACCCCCAATCCAAAACCATGATCATTATATACCCTCGTTAACCCACTCCAATCCCTCCTCCTTCCAAATTTCCAGTTTTCCTTCTTTGGAGTTTTCTTTTGGAAGCATCTTACCACCCCATGCATCCTCTTCTGCCCCTCATTCCCCCACACCCATTGTTTGTCCAAGTCTGCCTCTATCTTGGTCTTCAACTCTGCTGTTGGTGTTTACTCTCTCTCTCTCTCTCTCTCTCTCTCTCTCTCTCTCTCTCTCTCTCTCTCTCTCTCTCTCTCTCTCTCTCTCTCTCTCTCTCTCTCTCTCTCTCTCTCTCTCTCTCTCTCTCTCTCTCTCTCTCTCTCTCTCTCTCTCTCTCTCTCTCTCTCTCTAATGCTCCTTTTACATGCGTCTCTTCTGTTCCTTTTGCATCCTGTTTTGCATGCTTGGCCGTCTTGTTTCTGGCTGTTATGTCCTGATCCGTTCAGTGTACTCACTCTTCCACGAGCCTTGACTATGTATACACACACAAAAAGTTGTAGATGGTTTAGTGTCTATCAATCTTGCTGCATCAACATTTATTCCTTTATTTTCCAAGTTTATCTGTTGGTATCCTCATTCTAGGCATACGGGAAACAGTTTTCTTCCTTTTTCATGTGGCGTGTCTCTAAGTTGTTGGTTTTCAATGTGAAGTTAGGTGTTTTCAGCCAGCCTCTAGCCCTAGTGGTCAGGTGCTGCAGGTCTTGCCATCCACGAGTCGATGTATGGAACAGTACTGCATAAGATAACCTGCAGTCTCGGGAAGGCCACACTCAGTCGGGTGAGTGTTTCACTAGAGGATCTCAGAATAAAAGGCTCACGACCTTCACATCCACATTTCCTTCCAGTTCATACACACCACTCTATATAATACTGTGTTGTACTACACACCACTCTTTCCATTCAAAGTTGTTTACATGTGAAACATTACCTCTTTGGACGTGAAGCTCATCATCCCTCTTTTAATAACAAAGAACACCAAGCGGACATCTATATATTGGATGCACAAAGAGAGGGGTATAGTGTTGGAGAGGGTGAAATTTTTTAAGCCATTCGACACTCGAGGAATGATAAGAGAGAGGAGGGAAGTGGGAAATGAGTAAGTGGAAGAGAAGGGTGAGGACCTGCATGAGACATACAGCAGAGGAAAGGGGACTATACAAGCACCAGGACTTTTCAGGAACCTGCTTGTGGAGGCTACTGGAGAAGTTTATACAACAAGACTTCTACAAAACCTTCTTAAATATGATTTTAATCCAAAAAAAAACCAAGCTTATCCAGCTAATCCTGTGAATAAATGGATTGCTCTTCTGATATGTTTTTTTTCTGCTATTGCTAGAATGTGGTTTCTTTAGTGGTTTCCATCACATGTGGTTTCCAGCTCTGCTCATGCTTCACTTTCATCTGCCAGGTTTACAGGCCTTGTAATCCCAAATTGCCATGAACCCTGATGTTTCTTTGGCTAGATGCTGAAAATGCATTGGCCCTCTTGCAATGTGTTTGAATAATTTGCCATGCAGAATTTTTGAAGGGAAAATCAAGGTGCATTGACAATTTTGAATAATCCAAGAGTACATTGCCTTGTTTTTCTTGGTTCGTCATGAGTTCATGTGATTCGGATTGTCTTATCTTCTATATAATGGAGGGAACATATATGTTGTTTGTCAGTATGTATGTATGTATGTATGTACTGTATATACAGGTAGTGGACAAAAAATATTGAAACACCTGGGTAAATGAGGAACACCAAGCAACAGCTTCCACACAGGTGTGGCCCATGTGTTAATTAAACAAATAACATCCCAGCATGCTTCGGGTCATGTATGAAAATAGGACCGCATGTCCTGAAGCTCACCTGGATCAGGAGCAACAGTCACTCAAACCACCCGCAGACCCGCGTTAGACTATAATTTTTTTATTAATGCCATGAACAAACTTTGGTACATCATGGAGGATGAAGGTTGTGGTCAAGTTTCATTGAAATTGTGGATGTACCTTTGGAGAAGAGAGCAAAGACCTATTTTGGGAGACTCAAACCCCCCACAGACACCCCAAGACCCTGATTAGTTTTTTTTTTACGCCATAAACAAATTTTGGTGCATCATAGGTGATGGAGGTTGTCATAGTTGATGGGTGATGTCATCATAGGTGATGAAGGAAGGGGTCAAAACCCACCTTATTGTCACTTCCAAGAACCTACAGTTTAGCAGGACATGTTAAATATGGCGGTATATAAGACTGATCCAATTGTGCTAAACTTCCGGAAATAAAAAAAAATCTTTAAAATCATTATTTTATTTAAATTCATGGATACACAGAGACATGACAGAAGTAAAGAGACACCATGATTTTTGAAGAATTTATTTATTGAACATTTGATCCATTTCAACACATACACTAGTATTTAGTAGACTTGCCATTTGCAGATTTCAACGCTTTTACTCTTTCAGGCATAGAACTAACGAGTTCTGAAATTTTCTCTTGTGGGATTTCTGTCCAGGCTTCACGCAAACGGGTTAGCAATTGTGCCCGTGATGTTGGTTTTGTGGACTTTTTCCGCACAGCTCGATCCAATATGGCCCAGAGGTGTTTAATGGGATTCATGTCAGGAGACTGACTTGGCCATGGAAGTCGCTTGATTTCATTTCTGTCCTGCCAGTCTTTGGTCTTTTTTGCAGTGTGGTGTGGAGCTCCATCTTCCAAGAACAGAGTGTTGTTTTTGACCATCTGACCAGTGGAGAAGACAGGGAGACGTCCATCCTCAAGGATAGAAATGTATATCGTAGAGTTGATGTTGCCAACACACTCCACAAGCTCTGACCGACCAGTGCTCCAGATTGCTTCCCACACCATCACTGAAAAACCACCGTGTTTTACAGCTGGCTGCAATCGGTTCAAAGAGAACTCTTGACTGGGAAGTCTCCAGACCATACACGTCCACTCTTAGAAAATTGAGTAAATTGGGACTCATCTGAAAAAATGACAGTTTGCCAAAACTCCAAGGGTCTGTTGGCCATCTCATCAGCCCACTTCTTTCTCCTTTGAATGTTGGCTGGTCTAAAGGCCCTGTCACACCTTGACGTTTTAGCCAGCGTATGGCAAGGTATCAAAATGTATGTAAAACGCTGGCGTACGCTGAACGATTGATTTTTTTTTCCAGTTTTGGACGTATTCATAACGAGTTGGACGTATGCATAACGTATTAGTAACATACACAGAACATTTCAATAACATATAGATAACTTATACCAACGAATGCTGAGCGTGTTGTCAGCGTTCACAACCTATGCCCAACGATAGTCTAACTTATGCATAGCGCGCGGCAGCGTATCGCCGACGATCACGTGGCGTAGCCTATTAAAAGGCTGCGGATCGACGATTCAAATCATAACCGCACTAGACATCGAAGTGTCAAGCCACTGTCACACCTTGACGTTTTAGTCAGCGTATGCCAACGTATGAAAAATTCGCCAAATACGCTGGCACACGTCGAATATGTTATGGGTAAGTTTTGTATATGTTAAGAGCACGCTGAAGCACGCTGGTATACGGACAAATTTTCAGAATGTTGAAAATTTTTCAACGTATTCAGCATATGACACACACGTTCTGCATACGCTGGCATAAGTTGTAGGTACGTTAAGCGATCGTTGACACACGTTGACACACGTTACTTGTAAGTTACTCATAAGTCGAAACACGTCGAGGTAATGTTTAGCATACCCGAAACTTATTTCTAACCTCTGAGTAACATGCTTTGAGCCTATGTTTAACGTATCTCCAACGCACATTGACGTATGTAGATGTATTTGACGTCTTCCGGACGACCACAGAACTTACTGAACGTGTTACTAGCTTACAGCTACCGTATAATGGCGTATTGGCAGCGTTTAGGGGAATTGGTATATAAAAATTGGCTTCACACAGGAGGAACCCGTCAGTGTTCCAGACTCCATGTTTCTTTTTTGTTTTTTTTCGGCATGACGGTGATGTTGACACTTCGATTTCTAGTGCGGTTATGATTTAAATCGTTGAGCGGCAGCCTATTAATTATATTATATTATAACCGCACGAGAAATCGAAGTGTCAACATCACCGTCATGCCGAAGAAACCCCCCCCCCCCCAAAAAAAAAAACATGGAGTCTGGAACACTGACGCTAAACATTACCTCGACGTGTTTTGACTTATGAGTAACTTACAAGTAACGTGTGTCGATGTGTGTCAACGATCGCGTTACGTGCCTACAACTTATGGCCAGCGTATGCGGAACGTGTGAGTCATACGCTGGCATACGTCGAAAAATTTCAAGCATGTTAAAATTTGTCGACAGCTCGGCATACTACGACGTATGCCAGCCTACTAAGACGTATGCCAGCGTACTACGACGTACACCAAACTTGCCCATAACGTATTCGACGTGTGCCAGCGTTTTAGACAAATTTTTCATACGTCGGCATACGCTGGCTAAATCGTCAAGGTGTGACAGGGCTTTAAGAAGAGGTTTTCTCTGAGCTGTTCTCCCATCGTAGCCCAGTTGATGAAGGTACCGCACGGCAGTTCTTGAGTAAATTTAGACCTCCTCTGCAACATCTGCTGCCTTGCAACGGGAAGTTTTCTCAATGGACCACTTGACAGCTCGAAGACACCTTTGTGAGGGCCCAGATTGACCGGAACAGGAAGCTGTGGATTCCTTACCTCCGTTGGTGAATTGCACAATCACCCGATTGACCGTAGAAAGCGGAATGCCAAGGTTCTGAGCTATCTGATGCTGGCTGATTGCACCTTGCAAATGGCCAACAATTCGTCCTCTGAAAATCACAAAGGTCGTGTGCTCCCTGGGTTCGAGGCATCGTTAATTGTCATACAAGACCCAGGAACTCGTTTCTGCAAATAAATAGTCGAATATTAGAACAAATCACTGAGTAAAACTGAGTTATACAGATGGAAATGAAGAAATTTAAGGTGTCTATTTACTTCTGTCGTGTCTCTGCACCTAACACTGCGTGGGGTAACGTGTTCTATGAACTCCAGTTATAACACATGTTGTATTCGTTGTATTAGTTGGGCTGTTGTATCTGAATGCCACACAGGACATTTTGGGATAGGATGAAGTCCGAGCATGGAGGGATGAGGGTCACAGATATAAAGCTATATACGACATGGTTTTGCAATTCTCAAAAACAAGTTCAGGAAAAAGCAAACAACCATTTTTAAATCGCTTCAAAAGCTTCGTCGGAATTACGAGGCTTTCACGTTTCGTGTTTCGTGTTTCGACCCTCCATGGAGGATAGAACACGTTTAATCTCGGGACCGTGAATCCCCAATCAAAACGAAGTGTTCAACGAATTTTCATATTCTGAGGTAAACGTGAACAAATTATAGTTTGGAAATTTTCGACGTACGTTCAATATGCGCCGTATCAAGTGGTCATGTAACATGTGGTAAAGTTTACATTTCCTGCAGTGAACGGTTTTCGGTGTACGGTACGTTCTTAAAATGCAGACGCGTACGTCCGTGCGCGACCGATTGCATCGCTTTCCCGCGCTTTTCGTTTCGCGAGCGCGGGCTTTGTGATCGATCGAAATTCTCCACAGAAAGCATAATTCACCTTTTTCAACCGCTTTATTCGCCATCGATCGATCACTCCAACATGTCATTCAGGGGATGGACCTGGACCGACTCGGACGTCCACCTCGCTCACTCAGGCCGACTTTCCCCCACTTGAATCAATGATCTCCGTTGAGGCTTCGTCGACATACTACGTACACACACACATGGCGGGAAGTGTGACGTCCAAAAACCTGAAAAAGAGGTTCGGAAAATTTTTCCTCAGAACCTTTTCTGAACTCTCATCTGATGCACAATGCAGTACCTTCGTTTAATAATTTATTCCCTCCCCACACCTCTCTTCGCAAATTAATTAATTATCCAGAATTATCACCTTCGCTCTCTCTGTACGTTTTATGTATGTGTATTGATCGTTACGTGTGCCGCCAAAATAGAACTTCGCTCAATTCACTCAACCAAGGAACTGGCTGCTCCACCCACCCAGCGAGCCACACCTTCCAGTCTGTCGCTCCGCCCACTTATCCAAGTGCTCCGCCCACCTATCCAAGTGTTCCGCCCACCTATCCAAGTGCTTCACCCATCCAGTCCGTCGCTCCGCCCACCTATCCAAGTGCTTCACCCATCCAGTCCGTCGCTCCGCCCACCTATCCAAGTGCTCCACCCACTTATCCAAGTGCTCCGCCCACCTATCCAAGTGCTCCACCCACTTATCCAAGTGCTCCGCCCACCTATCCAAGTGCCCCACCCACTTATCCAAGTGCTCCGCCCACCTATCCAAGTGCTCCGCCCACCTATCCAAGTGCTCCGCCCACCTATCCAAGTGCTCCACCCATCCAGTCCGTCGCTCTGCTCAGCCCGGGAATGCACGACGGCAAATCCTTGCGAGAAGCGGCAAGATGAGCACGGCCTCCGTGTCTCCGAGCCTGGACATATCGCGGAGAAACCCGCAGGAGGATTTCGAATTGCTGGAGCGGGTGGGCAGCGGGACATACGGACACGTGTACAAGGTGCGAAGCTGCTATATTTAATGACGCAGGTATTCGTCGCCGCGTTCAGGATACGAGTACCGAGGACCGTGTCACGTGCGCTTCGGAATCGGGGGGGGGGGGTGTGGGGGGTGTTAGGGGGGCCTGAGATTACTTCAAAATAACAAAACGGAAGAGTTGCAAAATATACTTTTTCTCGAGCTGAAGTAAAATTTAATCAATTTCCAGGTTCAAGCTCACTACTGTTATGTGTGCTTATTGATCACCTGTAATCAATTACCTTCAATGAACACGCTCCACCGTCGTCATACAATGTACAACATTTCTCCTTCCAATTGACTTTGATAACGGCTCTCTTCAAATCGTCCTGATGATTCCAGTGTGTGACCTTATCACCATGATTATTTTTTCTTCGAGCTTAATAAAAAGGTTTATTTTTTTTGTTTTTTTTCCCCCTTTTCTCACATTCATGAGAAACGTGAAGCGATTGTTGTCATGACAACAGCCGTTAACGGACGTCCATTTGATTGACAGGTGGACAACAAGGTGACGTATGAATCCTTTTACAGCCACGTGCGCTGAAGTTGGTTCTCGCTGAAGTTGGTTCGAACCGTTCGACATAAGCGAACGGAAAGGTGAAGAGTTCACCTGGCCGTGATCCATCACGTGAGGGTTTGTTTTCTTTCGTGAGAATATGTGTTCAACCCAAGGCGGATGGATGTTTGGATACATCCAGGTAATTTGGACGCAGGAGCAGGTAACCGTCTGTCTGTCTGTCTGTCTGAGCAGGTTATCTCTAAAGGTTATGGATGGATTCGGACCAACTTTGGTGGACAGGTTGGATGTGTGACTGAGACAAATTGATTCCTGGATCCGGATATGAGAATTTTTTTTTAATTTTAAAAATGATTCTTCATAACTGAGACTTCTTCTTCTTGCGTATAGCAGCCTAGCTACCGGGGTAGCTATCATTTCTTGGAAGCGCGACTGTCGCTGATGCAGTGTCCCTCCACCAGTACACACTGGTACTCGTTTCACCGACCTCGGAAGGATGACAGGCTGAGTCAACCCCCTGGTGTATTAATTCAGCGGCCAACGGGGCTTGAACTCAGGACCCTAGGATCCCTGGCCGCCACCCGAACCACTAAGCCAACACCAGGCTCTTCATACTTGAGACTTCTTCTTGCGTATAGCAGCCTAGCTGCCGGGTAGCTATCATTTCTTGGAAGCGCGACTGTCGCTGATGCAGTGTCCCTCCACCAGTACACACTGGTACTCATTTCGCCAACCTCGGAAGGATGACAGGCTGAGTCAACCTCCTGGTGTATTAATTCAGCGGCCAACCGGGCTTGAACTCAGGACCCTAGGATCCCTGGCCGCTACCCTAACCACTGAGCCAACACCAGGCTCTTCATAATTGAGTGATGGGGGCAAAAACGATATACAGGTATATCATTGTGGACGGTAACGTTGTGGACGGGTTATGACAAAATTTGTTGGACGAGTTGGTTAGATGACAAGAACAAGCCGATTTAGATGTTGGTTCAGGTCCGAATCCAGATCCAGCCTATCGGAGGAATACAAAACGTACACTGTATGGCAGAGGTATGCGCTCTACCTAGTGCTGTTCTAGTTCTCCCAATTGATTTCCGTTGGGGTTTAGAACGGTCGAAGTACATTCTTCATGCGGATGAATTTTTTTTTGTTTTGGGTGGGTGGGAAGTACTCACAACAATGGGAAGTAGTTGGAAGTTTCCTTTGTGCCATCTTATGTCGCAAGATCAGTCATGGAGACTCCGAAGATGGAATGCCGAGTGTGCGTGAGAACGGAGGACTTCGTACAGGATAAATGTTTGGGTTTCCGAACCTTCACGCTACTCTCGGATTTGCCAAATGAGGTTGAAAATGAACAGACTATTTGTGATCTGTAAATATCAGAGCCGAATCAGAATCACGATGTTCATCAAAGTATTCAGCAGTAAATGATTATATGGGTGGATTTTATGTGGAAACGTGGATTTTAAAGTCAAAATAGTTTTTTTTTTTTTTAAACTTTGTTTGTGTCTTGTGGCATTTCTGCCGGTCCAGCTAATATACTGTCATCCCGGTGTTTCATCAATGCGCGTGCTGTCCCTCCGATGGACGTTCAACTGGGCGCCTCATCTGCCGGCATTAGTTGGCGGATGTTAAAGAACCCACGTTGTCCTTCGTGAAGAGTAGGCGAGCTATTGCCAGCACCATGAACAATTTCAGATTCCTGCCCTGACTTCCTGCGTCGGAGTGGTGACCCGTACAGGATTGTAACCCGAACCAAGAAACCGCTTCAGCGGAACTGACGCCCTGTATAGAGCGTGGTACATGATCGATTATTATCAACTCACACTTGCGATGAATCATGTCCGTACATCAAGCAGCCTTCATCGGAGGAAACCCCTTGACTATTGGGGTTTGTGTTTCAGAGGAAACCCCTTCATATGATGCCTTAATTTTGTTGGAGTCTTGTCATTTTCTCAGCAGTAGCATGTAGAGTTGAGGTGCTTGGTCATGGTATTTGTGTCTGGACTTGAGTCTGTTTTATTTTCTGTTTTTTTATTTTAATTTGATTTTAGATGGTAATAGATCTGTTGCTTTGATAGAGAAAGTTTGTGCAAAATGTTCATTTACTACATTACTCATGTCTTGTGATTTTATGCCTCTGGTGTCTTCAGCGGCGGAGGCATGATGTTTTTATTATGTTTTTGGGTTGTCCATTCAGCTGTCCGCTCCAGCTATCTGTGCGTCTGTCTGTCATCAATTTTTTTTTTCTTTTCTCTATTAAAAGGGATTAAAAAATTTTTTTTAACCAAACCTGGTACAAGTATGTACGACGACGCCAAGATGAACGGATATGATTTTTGGGTCAAAGCGTCAGAGGTCATGTAACCTTTACCTGAAAGTAGCAGAATTTCGTTACCGATGTATTTATTTATTTATTTATTCCCTTTTTCTTTTTTTGGACCAAACTTGGTATGAAGGTGTATTATAATGAAAAGATGAACGGATATGATTTTGGGGTCAAAGGGTCAGAGGTCATGTAACCTTTACCTGAAAGGAGCAGAATTTCGTTACTGATTTATTCATTTATTTCTTCCTTTTTTCTTTTTTTGGACCAATCTTGGCATGAAGGTGTATTATAATGAAAACATGAACGGATATGATTTTGGGGTCAACGGTCATGTGGCCTTTAGTTGAAAGTAGCAGATTTTCCTAACCGCGCTAACTTCTGAACCGATCAAGAGATTTTGACCAACTTGGCATAACTATGGACTGTAATAAGAGGATGAACCGATTTAATTTTGGGTTCAAAAGGTCAAAGGCCTAAGTTCAAATGTTCTTTAAGTGAAAAATCTGTCTTGCTGAAATAACTTATGGAACCACTCAATATATTTCAACCATACTTGACAAACTTATGGACTGTGATGCAAAGATGAACTGTTTAAATTTTAGATTGAACAGGTCAAAGGTTATGTGCCCTTTGAAAATAATTTTACAGACCATAACTCGAGTTAGAAGCATCTGATGTTGTTTCTCTTCTACTTATGTCTATCTCTATCTTTATCTATATCTCTATCTCTATTTCTCTATCGCTCTCTCTACCTCTCAAGTCAAGGGATGTTTAATTTCCACATGACCTTCAATGGAGATTAAACGTAACAGTGGGTTGACCTCTAATGTGGGCATAGGAATATCCATTGACGCATTTGCATCAAATTCTACTTTCTTATTGATGAAATGACAAAATTTGGTTTAATTTTTTTCAAAATTTTCTATCACTTCACTTCTGACCTCACTCCTCACAACCTGCCGTTTCTCCATCTTCCTTCTGCCTGCCAAGGTCACATGCGTTCTTCCAGGATCCTACACCTGTTTACCCTCCTCAATTATAAGCTGAGCACTCACCTTCATTCCTTCATCCCTCTATTCTCTCGTCTGTGGAACCGACAGCCTGTGCTTATTGTCTCACTTCACTGACCTCTCCTCCAGTCCTGCGAGTGTTGCCGAACATCATCTCGTGTTTTCTCCCCCTCCCCCCCCCCGCTCTCTTTACTCTCGCTCCCTCCCTGCCCCCTTAACTCCTTTCCTTTTTTGCCACTCAGACCCTCATGTGTAATGTCTTTGTCTCCCTGTTCACATCTCATCCTCTGTCAGTCTATGAACCTGGTGTCCTCTGTTGCTTAGCTCCTCATTGAGCCTATATTTCTCCTAAGAATGAGTTGTATGAGGTTTCCTCAAAATCAGTTTTCCATTATGAGGTCTTAAGAGACTGTCTTACAATTACACATATATATATATATGTATATATATATATATATATCGGTCAAGAAATTTATTCCTCAAAATAATAACCTGCAAGAAACCCGTAATCTCCAGCAACATGTTGGTCATTCTATGCTCAAAAATCCAGTTTTGAAAGAGTTATGTATATGAGAGAAATAGAGCCGGATGTTTTACAGACTTCGCTGCGAGTTGTTGAGCAAAGTGACTTTATGCCTTGTTGAATTGCCAAAAATAGAGGGCTTTTCCAAGGAGGAAATACCATGATTGGTTATTTTACTTTTACCATATAAAGGATCATTTTAGAGCTAAAAAGCACATCAAAGAACCTTGACATAAACTTCAAATGACATCTGATGAGACATCTGACCTCATGATATATCATAGGAGATTTTTCAGGGCTCAATTAAAGATGCATTATTCAAATTGTCATTCAAACAATCCAGAAAACGTCATCAAAAATAAGTCTATCTTGAGCTGTTCAGCGAACTTGTTCCTGATTCTAATACTCTGTTCTTACAAGTGAGTTCACTCTCTGCTTCTTCAGCTTCCACACAAGCCCTTGAATGATCAATGTTTGTTTCAAAATCCCATTGGGATAACTCAACAGTTAATGTTTCACCTTCTTTTATTACCTCCACCACCGAAGGTGGAAGGAAGTTATGTTTTTACCCCTGTCTGTTTGTTTGTCTTTGTTTGTTTGTCGATTTGTAAACAAAATATCTCAAAAAGTCTTGGACGGATTCGGACAAAACTCAGTGGGTAGGTTGGGTATGTAACAAGGAAGAATTGATTCGATTTTGGTGAAGATCCGAGATATTTTTAAGTGATGCTTCGCCATTGAGTGATGGGGATAAAATGATATTGCACGATATCTCAAAAAGTTGTGGACGGATTTGGACGAAACTTGGTTAGGTGACTCGAACAAGCCAATTAAATTTTATTTCAGCTCTGAATCCATATTCGGCCTACCAGTGGGATACAAAACGTAAACCAAACAGCCTGGCAGAGGTATGTGCTCCACCGAGTGCCCTTCTAGTTATCAACTTGATCACTTTAGCAAGGGTCTTTGTTAATGCCATTTTTCTTTCCCAATCTTGAGAATCAATTGTGAAAGCAACACCACGAAGTTTCCGAAACAAAATCGCATCCTGGCAATATTCCAAAAGCACCTCACTGTATGCCTTTGTCTGCTACATAAATGATGGTAGGGGATAACCCTGGCAATTCGTTGTGAAATAAATCTGAACATTGACAGAAGCAGTGGGTTTCTTTGCTCAAATTTCGAACCAAATGGTTACCTTCAAACGCAGGATAAGACATCGATGGAACAAATGATTGAAGCAGGCAAGTGCTTATTTCTTTGAAACACTTCCTATGCTGTAAATAGTGTGTCGCCACCTGTGCTCACAGAATGCAGAAGGGAAAATCCTTCTGTTATGTTTCATTTGTGGAGTGAAGTTTGTCGATTCTTTCTGAAGACCACGCCTGGATCAAACCTCCAGGGTCGAGTTCCGAATGTCGTGGGCTGAGTCTCGAGTGGCATCATTTTTAGTTCTTACATTCTAACTTGATTGTGACTTTACCTTGCCTCATGCTTTCTCTTTTGCCAAATTGTCCCCCTCTACCCTCTCCCCCCTTCCCCCCACACCCCCACCCCTCCACTTAATTACCTTAATCCCATTTCTAGTTCAATGTTCTTTGATGTCCGCAAATAAATTTCCAATCATTCATAAATGACTCGATTGAGACTCAGTAGTCCTTTAAAACACCTATTTTGCTTACTTCTGAGTTCATTGTTATGTAATCAAACGTGACTTCTGATTTGAGTCGACATTATTATCTGAACACGTAGCTGATAATGCTAGACTGCCAGATTGAAATTCCATATTTGCTGTGCTGTGTACTTTTGTTCACTCGCCCCTTGGATGGACTGTCAGGATAGCTTAAGAGGTATGTGCACCCACCTCTGGGCTGTCTCGCCAAGGTTTGAATCACACCCGAGATTCAAACTCTGGTGTTTTGCATGCAGGCTGATGTATCGATGTGTGCTCCATCCCTCGGATGGATATAAAGCCAGGTGTCCATTCTACTGGCTGTAATTAGTGGACGTTCTGCCATGGCGTCCTTCGTGAATAGTAGTCGAGCTCTTGCAGGCATCCTGGCAAAAATCCCAATTCCTGCCGCCCCCCCCCCCCTTCTTCATCGAATATTCTGTGTTGGAGTGGCAACCCATCGAGGATGCTCACCCTTGCCAAAGAAACTGTTTCGGTATAACTGCTGCTCTGTGTCGACCATGTGCATGAATGAATGAATTTGTCCCTTGTGCTCATGAAATGTTCTCCATGTGATACCTGTACCGAGCTAGCTTGGTTTTGGCTGCTTCCCTGCTTTTACTCTGTGGCACATTCTATTGATTTCTCCTTGAAAACCCCACACGTGGATTTCCAAGATCACCGGCATTTGTTGTTTGAGTTTGCACGGTGGCTGTCTGACTCACACGAAGCACACAGCATGTTTGCAGGAAGGATGTATGCAAAACTACGTACGTCGAAAAAAAATTCCATAAAGAAGGAAGAGCAATGGTGATTCTTCATTGTTATTGGCAGTTTGTTATATTTGAGGCCACACTGAAGTTCTCATTTCATGGACGTAAGTTTTTTTGATCATTGGACAGTTGATTAACCTTTTCTTTCTTGTGAGAGACGGATCCGAGAACATAGTTTGTTGAGCAGCCGATTGGTGAAGGTTCTTCCTTGAGTTATTTATTTTGAAGTGAACCCCCTGACAAAGTCAGATCCCGTTACACAATGCCGGCCTGATGTGGTGTCAGCAGGAGTCTCTCTCTCTTTCTCTCTCTCTCTCTCTGAAGAAGCATGCTGTCCTTCAGAAGGGAAGTGAAGCCAGATGTTCTGTCTCAAGTCATGTAGACGTAAAAGAGCTGGTGACAACGTTCTGGAGACCCTAACTACATGTCTCCATGTAACAAACAAAAGGTTAATATGACTTGTTTCGAGGTCAAGGTTCAGCAATCGGCATTCTCTAGTCAAAGTAACAAATGTCTATTTATGAAGCAGGAAGATGTATCACTGGTGGTTGGGGGTTGGTGGCATCCTGTTTGTTTGAAAGACCTATCTGAGAAAAAATAAAATAAAATGGTAAAACACTGGATTATTATGTTTTGGAAAAGAGAAATGGATTGTGAGGGGAAAAAAACAATGGGAGTATGCAAATACCTTGTTCGTTACTTTTATAGATGTTGAAAGAGCTTATGACTAAGTTTGGAGAGAGCGAGAGACAGAGAGAGACATATATATATATATATATATATATATATATATATATATATATATATATATATATATATATATATATGTATGTATGAATGAATTAGAAAACAATTAAATTACACGAAGAATCGGAATAAAATAATTGTTGAACACATTGTTATGGTTGTCAGAGACCTCGGGGAGACATCCCACACATAAGGGATCTCTCGTGTAGTTATAACTGAAGCAATTTTGTTAAGCTAAATTACCCTCCATCTCATCTCGGTGGAAGGGAAAGATTCATTCTGAGTGTAGTTTGTTACCACCATTGTTCTTTCCTTCGTTCTCAAACTCCATCCTTTCCCTCATTCACAAACTCCATCCTTTCCCTCATTCTCAAACTCCATCCTTTCCCTCATTCTCAAACTCCATCCTTTCCCTCATTCTCAAACCTCCATGGTCAAACCTCCATTCTCAAACCATGCCAGGTGTTGGTTTAATGGTTCGGGTGGTGGGCTTGGGAGCCTAGGATCCTGAGTTCAAATCACACTGCTGTTGAATTAATACCAGGTGGGGTTGACTCTGCCTGTCATCCTTTCGAGGTCGGCAAAATGAGTGCGAGCTTGCTGGTATTCTGTGTCAGAGTGGCGACCCATCCAGGATTGTGTCCAATAGCCAAGGAGACTGCTTAGGCAGCACCAACGCGCTGCACAGAGTATGGTCCCAACGGATGGATGGATGGATTCTCAAACCTCATCTTCAAAACACTTGTTCCAACATAAATCCATTTCATCAGCACTTTAGTTGTTTCAGCAGCGCGTCAATCGAATGCCGCACCACTTTAGCTCAGTAGGTGTAGGCATGGTTGGGCGTTCACGTGAATGTTGGATACATTTTGTTGGCCTTTCCGTTCGTCTTGTCCTCCCCACGCCCTCGAGCTACCAGCAGCCCTTCCCCTGCACCCCTCGTTCCTGCAGCCAATCACAATAGCTGGATCACAGCATGCCAGCCAATTGGACTGGCTGGATCATAGAAGGTGGATGTGAGAGGTGACAGGAAAGTGAGTGATAAACATGCCTGGCAGAGCAGTTCGCAGTGCGCAGGAGGAGCTCTTGGAGTACAATTCAGAGACGTTCAGGTCTCAATGGAGAGTTGAGTAAGTTCAGTTCAGTCAATAAGTTTTGTTTGAGAAGTTCAGCTCAAAGTTCAGTAGGAGTCAGTTCTGGAGAGCAGGAGTTCCGAGTATCAGTATCAAAGTTCAGAAGGAGTTCCAAGTGTTAGTTCAGCTCTTGGAGTTCACTGGAGAGTCTGCTCGAAGTTAAGCAAAAGCAGTCCTCGGAGTTCGGTGTTGGTTAGTCGATCCAGCGGACGTGGTGATCGAGTGGAGAGCTTGAGAGTCTGAGGTGGGCCACGCCAAGCATCTTGCCTAAGGAACGCAGCGGAACGGGTGCTGAGAGTGCCAAGCATAATGGGTGTGGAGACCCAGCCTTCCGAGTGGTTATCACCTCCTCACTGACAGTACCTCCTATGCTGACTTCAGTAAAACCAACCACAAATTCTCGAGTATCAAGAGAATCAACAATAATTCTCCCCAGAGCTAACTTCTTTCTCTACACGGCTTACACATGCATCTTGCATCTTTGCACCTCCCATTGCAGGTGCACCATCTTTGCACTTACCATTGCAGGTGCACCTCATAAAACTCAACATGGTTTTGTGGAGTGTCAACCGAGTCCACAACAGTTCTTTTCAGGACTCGCACTGCATGCAACCACACACACCGCACATCTCACCTGCATCTCCCACTCTCCCATGCCTCACACCCTGTTTGTTAACACATGAGCTGCCTGGCTTGTGTATGGGTGAGGCCAGGGTCGACACCATACCCACTTCATTTCTCTATCGATCTTTCTTCTCTCCTCCTGGAATGTTTGAGGTGCCTGTCTATGTAAAAAAAAAAATTGATAAGATGACTGACGACGAGGGCTTGTGTGCTTTGTGGGTAAGATCTTTCTTGTGTGACACTGCCTGCTTGTAAATATATGCCTTTGCTAAATCTTTTGGAAACCATTTTCCAACCTGCCCTATCGTCTCTTTCCATTAGTTAGACCATCATGTGTAATAGTGACAGGAGTGCTCCACTAACGGTATCGCTCGGCTGTTCTGATTGGTAATAGTGGAGCACTGGGAAGCACATTCCTTATCTGGGGTGATTCATTTTCCGGGAAGGTGAAGCGGGATTTGGACGCTGGACCCTACCTAAAATAAGCATTTCAGACAGCATCTGTGGTTGCTTGGCAACCCGTCATGCCGCAGAGTTATCTGCATCCTGTTGGCTTCAGGGTCATCGGCTGAGAAGTAGGTCCGAGAAAGTTCCCTCGCGACCCTGAACCCAGAACAACATTTATGGATCAGACGATGTGAAAGGTAATGGACAGTGTACTGTGACTACCTATAATACTCTAAAGTCACGCTTGTGGAAAAGGAAGGACATGTTCATTAATTAATTAATTCATTCATGTACCATGTTCTAACCAGAGCGTTGGTTCTGCAGAAGCACTTTCTTTGACAAGGATTACAACCCTGGATGGATTGGCACTTATGACGCTGGATACTTGAATGAGGAATGCATGAATGTATAATTTGTTCATGGTGCCGGCGATGGCTCACGTACTCTTTGCAAAGAACACAGTGGGATCTTTAACTTCCACCAACTAATACTGGCAAACGGGACACCAAGTTTAACGTCCATCCGAGGGACAGCGCACACATTAATGTATCTATCACCATGCCTCTGAAACACCGGGATGACAGTTCGTAGCTAGACCAAGATTTTAACCCAGACCATAGACAGCTCAGAGGCGAGTGCATGTCCCTCGATTATGTTATCCTGCCAACCCAGGGATATCTCATAAATATTGCAATATTTTCACGCAAATAACTCATGGGCTATACGTTAAATTAGTTCCAAAAATTCCAACTGTGGGGTATACTCATGTGCGGGTTATACAGTATTTTACCTTATGAAACGTGACATAACCACCGGGGGGGGGGGGGGCAAGTTAGATTATCAATGAGACACAAAAAGAGGAATTTTTTTCCTGCAAATTTAATTGTAATATTGTTACAGTTCTTTCACATATTTTACCTCCACATATACTCTCGAATTCCAAAGCTATTTAAGGTACCGGTAAACCGTCTTTCGTAAACCTACAAACTCCTCGTCGCTTGTGTTGCTGTGAAACAGCTGAAACAGTTCAGAGTCGGCAAGTGTGGGTCTGTCGCAATCCATATCGTCAACACTCTTGTCCTCTTCTTCTCCAGAAACTTGCCCACTTTATTGTCAACTTTCAGTTTGAATTATTTTATGTTTTCTCTTAATTGTACTGAGAGCCGACATATGGCAGGGACTTGTACTGGTATGGACAATTTCATGAAATGATGTAAATTACAACAGCCTCTACCCAGCAGGGTATTTATACATTCCTAATGGATGAGGAGCGAAGTTTCTGGTTGCATCGGTACCGGCAACCACGCCACTCTTTAACACATTGGTACCAGGAACAATGTTAATTTTTAACACATCGGAACCAGAAACGATGTTAGTTTTTAACACATTGGGACCAGAAACAATGTTAGTTTTTAACACATCGGTACCAGAAACAATGTATGTTTTTAACACATTGGTACCAGAAACAATGCTGGTAATTAAACATGGGTACCAGAAACGATGTTAATTTTTAACGCATCGGTACCAGAAACAATGTATGTTTTTAACACATTGGTACCAGAAACAATGTTAGTTTTTAACACATCGGTACCAGAAACAATGTTAGTTTTTAACACATCGGTAGCAGAAACAATGTTAGTTTTTAACACATCGGTAGCAGAAACAATGTTAGTTTTTAACACATCAGTACCAGAAACAATGTTAGTTTTTAACACATCGGTAGCAGAAACAATGTTAGTTTTTAACACATCAGTACCAGAAACAATGTTAGTTTTTAACACATCGGTAGCAGAAACAATGTTAGTTTTTAACACATCGGTAGCAGAAACAATGTTAGTTTTTAACACATCAGTACCAGAAACAATGTTAGTTTTAACACATTGGTGCCAGAAACAGTTAGTTTTAACATATCGGTACCAGAAACAATGTTAGTTTTTAACACATCAGTACCAGAAACAATGTTAGTTTTTAACACATCAGTACCAGAAACAATGTTAGTTTTTAACACATCAGTACCAGAAACAATGTTGGTTTTCAACACATTGGTACCAGAAACAATGTTAGTTTTTAACACATCGGCACCAGAAACAATGTTAGTTTTTATCACATCAGCACCAGAAACAATGTTAGTTTTTAACACATCGGTACCAGAAACAATGTAAGTTTTTAACACATCGGTACCAGAAACAATGTTAGTTTTTAACACATCGGTACCAGAAACAATGTTAGTTTTTAACACATCGGTACCAGAAACAATGCTTGTGTTTATCACATCGGTACCAGAAACAATGTTAGTTTTTAATACATCGGTAGCAGAAAAATGTTAATTTTTATCACATCGGTACCAGAAACAATGTTGGTTTTTAACACATGGGTACCGGAAACCACGCTGGTATTTAACACATCAGCACCAGAAACAATGCTGGTTTTTATCACTTCGGTACCAGAAACAATGCTGGTATTTAACAAATCATACCGGAAACAATGCTGGTATTTAACACATCAGCACCAGAAACAATGCTGGTTTTTTTATCACATCGGTACCAGAAACAATGCTGGTATTTAACACATCGGTACCGGAAACAATGCTGGTATTTAACACATCGGTCCCGGAAACAATGCTGGTTTTTAACACATTGGTACCAGAAACAATGCTGGTTTTTAACACATCGGTACCAGAAACAATGCTGGATTTTAACACATCGATACCAGAAACAATGCTGGTTTTTATCACACCGGTACCAGAAACAATGCTGGTATTTAACACATTGGTACAGGAAACAATGCTTGTGTTTATCACATCGGTACCAGAAACAATGCTGGTTTTTAACACATTTGTACCGGAAACCACGCTGGTTTTTAACACCGGTACCAGAAACAATGCTGGTTTTTATCACATCGGTACCAGAAACAATGTTAGTTTTTAATACATCGGTAGCAGAAACAATGTTAATTTTTATCACATCTGGTACCAGAAACAATGTTAGTCTTTATCACATCGGTACCAGAAACAATGTTGGTTTTTAACACATGGGTACCGGAAACCACGCTGGTATTTAACACATCAGCACCAGAAACAATGCTGGTTTTTATCACATCGGTACCAGAAACAATGCTGGTATTTAACACATTGGTACCGGAAACAATGCTGGTTTTTAACACATGGGTACCAGAAACAATGCTGGTATTTAACACATCGGTACCGGAAACAATGCTGGTTTTTAACACATTGGTACCAGAAACAATGCTGGTTTTTAACACATCGGTACCAGAAACAATGCTGGATTTTAACACATCGATACCAGAAACAATGCTGGTTTTTATCACATCGGTACCGGAAACAATGCTGGTTTTTAACACATCGGTACCGGAAACAATGCTGGTTTTTAACACATCGGTACGAGAAACAATGCTTGTGTTTATCACATCGGTACCAGAAACAATGTTAGTTTTTAATACATCGGTAGCAGAAACAATGTTAATTTTTATCACATAGGTGCCAGAAACAATGTTGGTTTTTAACACATGGGTACCGGAAACCACGCTGGTATTTAACACATCAGCACCAGAAACAATGCTGGTTTTTATCACTTCGGTACCAGAAACAATGCTGGTATTTAACAAATCATACCAGAAACAATGCTGGTATTTAACACATCAGCACCAGAAACAATGCTGGTTTTTTATCACATCGGTACCAGAAACAATGCTGGTATTTAACACATCGGTACCGGAAACAATGCTGGTATTTAACACATCGGTACCGGAAACAATGCTGGTATTTAACACATCGGTACCAGAAACAATGTTAGTTTTTAACACATGGGTACCGGAAACCACGCTGGTATTTAACACATCAGCACCATAAACAATGCTGGTTTTTTATCACATCGGTACCGGAAACAATGCTGGTATTTAACACATCGGTACCGGAAACAATGCTGGTATTTAACACAGCACCAGAAACAATGCTGGTTTTTATCACACCGGTACCAGAAACAATGCTGGTATTTAACACATTTGTACCGGAAACCACGCTGGTTTTTAACACCGGTACCAGAAACAATGCTGGTTTTTATCACATCGGTACCAGAAACAATGTTAGTTTTTAACACATCGGTACCAGAAACAATGCTGGATTTTAACACATCGATACCAGAAACAATGCTGGTTTTTATCACATCGGTACCGGAAACAATGCTGGTTTTTAACACATCGGTACCGGAAACAATGCTGGTTTTTAACACATCGGTACGAGAAACAATGCTTGTGTTTATCACATCGGTACCAGAAACAATGTTAGTTTTTAATACATCGGTAGCAGAAACAATGTTAATTTTTATCACATAGGTACCAGAAACAATGTTGGTTTTTATCACATCGGTACCAGAAACAATGTTAGTTTTTAACACATCGGAACCAGAAACGATGTTAGTTTTTAACACATTGGGACCAGAAACAATGTTAGTTTTTAACACATCGGTACCAGAAACAATGTATGTTTTTAACACATTGGTACCAGAAACAATGCTGGTAATTAAACATGGGTACCAGAAACGATGTTAATTTTTAACGCATCGGTACCAGAAACAATGTATGTTTTTAACACATTGGTACCAGAAACAATGTTAGTTTTTAACACATCGGTACCAGAAACAATGTTAGTTTTTAACACATCGGTAGCAGAAACAATGTTAGTTTTTAACACATCGGTAGCAGAAACAATGTTAGTTTTTAACACATCAGTACCAGAAACAATGTTAGTTTTTAACACATCGGTAGCAGAAACAATGTTAGTTTTTAACACATCAGTACCAGAAACAATGTTAGTTTTTAACACATCGGTAGCAGAAACAATGTTAGTTTTTAACACATCGGTAGCAGAAACAATGTTAGTTTTTAACACATCAGTACCAGAAACAATGTTAGTTTTAACACATTGGTGCCAGAAACAGTTAGTTTTAACATATCGGTACCAGAAACAATGTTAGTTTTTAACACATCAGTACCAGAAACAATGTTAGTTTTTAACACATCAGTACCAGAAACAATGTTAGTTTTTAACACATCAGTACCAGAAACAATGTTGGTTTTCAACACATTGGTACCAGAAACAATGTTAGTTTTTAACACATCGGCACCAGACACAATGTTAGTTTTTATCACATCAGCACCAGAAACAATGTTAGTTTTTAACACATCGGTACCAGAAACAATGTAAGTTTTTAACACATCGGTACCAGAAACAATGTTAGTTTTTAACACATCGGTACCAGAAACAATGTTAGTTTTTAACACATCGGTACCAGAAACAATGCTTGTGTTTATCACATCGGTACCAGAAACAATGTTAGTTTTTAATACATCGGTAGCAGAAACAATGTTAATTTTTATCACATCGGTACCAGAAACAATGTTGGTTTTTAACACATGGGTACCGGAAACCACGCTGGTATTTAACACATCAGCACCAGAAACAATGCTGGTTTTTATCACTTCGGTACCAGAAACAATGCTGGTATTTAACAAATCATACCGGAAACAATGCTGGTATTTAACACATCAGCACCAGAAACAATGCTGGTTTTTTATCACATCGGTACCAGAAACAATGCTGGTATTTAACACATCGGTACCGGAAACAATGCTGGTATTTAACACATCGGTCCCAGAAACAATGTTAGTTTTTAACACATGGGTACCGGAAACCACGCTGGTATTTAACACATCAGCACCAGAAACAATGCTGGTTTTTTATCACATCGGTACCAGAAACAATGCTGGTATTTAACACATCGGTACCGGAAACAATGCTGGTATTTAACACATCGGTACCGGAAACAATGCTGGTATTTAACACATCGGTACCGGAAACAATGCTGGTATTTAACACAGCACCAGAAACAATGCTGGTTTTTATCACACCGGTACCAGAAACAATGCTGGTATTTAACACATTGGTACAGGAAACAATGCTTGTGTTTATCACATCGGTACCAGAAACAATGCTGGTTTTTAACACATTTGTACCGGAAACCACGCTGGTTTTTAACACCGGTACCAGAAACAATGTTAGTTTTTAATACATCGGTAGCAGAAACAATGTTAATTTTTATCACATCTGGTACCAGAAACAATGTTAGTCTTTATCACATCGGTACCAGAAACAATGTTGGTTTTTAACACATGGGTACCGGAAACCACGCTGGTATTTAACACATCAGCACCAGAAACAATGCTGGTTTTTATCACATCGGTACCAGAAACAATGCTGGTATTTAACACATTGGTACCGGAAACAATGCTGGTTTTTAACACATGGGTACCAGAAACAATGCTGGTATTTAACACATCGGTACCGGAAACAATGCTGGTTTTTAACACATTGGTACCAGAAACAATGCTGGTTTTTAACACATCGGTACCAGAAACAATGCTGGATTTTAACACATCGATACCAGAAACAATGCTGGTTTTTATCACATCGGTACCGGAAACAATGCTGGTTTTTAACACATCGGTACCGGAAACAATGCTGGTTTTTAACACATCGGTACGAGAAACAATGCTTGTGTTTATCACATCGGTACCAGAAACAATGTTAGTTTTTAATACATCGGTAGCAGAAACAATGTTAATTTTTATCACATAGGTACCAGAAACAATGTTGGTTTTTAACACATGGGTACCGGAAACCACGCTGGTATTTAACACATCAGCACCAGAAACAATGCTGGTTTTTATCACTTCGGTACCAGAAACAATGCTGGTATTTAACAAATCATACCAGAAACAATGCTGGTATTTAACACATCAGCACCAGAAACAATGCTGGTTTTTTATCACATCGGTACCAGAAACAATGCTGGTATTTAACACATCGGTACCGGAAACAATGCTGGTATTTAACACATCGGTACCGGAAACAATGCTGGTATTTAACACATCGGTACCAGAAACAATGTTAGTTTTTAACACATGGGTACCGGAAACCACGCTGGTATTTAACACATCAGCACCATAAACAATGCTGGTTTTTTATCACATCGGTACCGGAAACAATGCTGGTATTTAACACATCGGTACCGGAAACAATGCTGGTATTTAACACAGCACCAGAAACAATGCTGGTTTTTATCACACCGGTACCAGAAACAATGCTGGTATTTAACACATTTGTACCGGAAACCACGCTGGTTTTTAACACCGGTACCAGAAACAATGCTGGTTTTTATCACATCGGTACCAGAAACAATGTTAGTTTTTAATACATCGGTAGCAGAAACAATGTTAATTTTTATCACATCTGGTACCAGAAACAATGTTAGTCTTTATCACATCGGTACCAGAAACAATGTTGGTTTTTAACACATGGGTACCGGAAACCACGCTGGTTTTTATCACATCGGTACCAGAAACAATGCTGGTATTTAACACATTGGTACCGGAAACGATGCTGGTTTTTAACACATGGGTACCAGAAACAATGCTGGTATTTAACACATTGGTACAGGAAACAATGCTTGTGTTTATCACATCGGTACCAGAAACAATGCTGGTTTTTAACACATTTGTACCGGAAACCACGCTGGTTTTTAACACCGGTACCAGAAACAATGCTGGTTTTTATCACATCGGTACCAGAAACAATGTTAGTTTTTAATACATCGGTAGCAGAAACAATGTTAATTTTTATCACATCTGGTACCAGAAACAATGTTATTCTTTATCACATCGGTACCAGAAACAATGTTGGTTTTTAACACATGGGTACCGGAAACCACGCTGGTTTTTATCACATCGGTACCAGAAACAATGCTGGTATTTAACACATTGGTACCGGAAACGATGCTGGTTTTTAACACATGGGTACCAGAAACAATGCTGGTATTTAACACATCGGTACCGGAAACAATGCTGGTTTTTAACACATTGGTACCAGAAACAATGCTGGTTTTTAACACATCGGTACCAGAAACAATGCTGGATTTTAACACATCGATACCAGAAACAATGCTGGTTTTTATCACATCGGTACCGGAAACAATGCTGGTTTTTAACACATCAGTACCGGAAACAATGCTGGTTTTTAACACATTGGTACCAGAAACAATGCTGGTATTTAAATCATCGGTACCGGAAACAATGCTGGTTTTTAACACATGGGTACCAGAAACAATGCTGGTTTTTAACACATTGGTACCGGAAACAATGCTGGTATTTAAATCATCGGTACCGGAAACAATGCTGGTTTTTAACACATGGGTACCGGAAACAATGCTGGTTTTTAACAAATCGATACCGGAAACAATACTGGTTTTTAACACATCGGTACCGGAAACAATACTGGTTTTTAACACATTGGTACCGGAAACCACATTGGTTTTTAACAAATTGGTACCGGAAATTATGCTGGTTTTTAACACATCGGTACTGGAAACAATGCTAGTTTTAACACATTTGTCTTAGCAGTTAAGGTGGCTGGGTTGGGACGTTAGAGTCCTGAGTTCAAGCCCCTTTTCACTGTTGAATTAACACCAAGTGGGGTTGACTCAGCCTGTCATCCTTCCCCAAGGTCGGTGAAATGAGTACCATTGTACTGGGGTAATCACCAATTGGGGTAACTTGTGTCGGAGTGGCGACCTCTCCAGGACTGTACTCTTTGCCAATGAAACTGCCTCGGCAGCCCAATTCACCTTTACGGTGCGAAAGGAATTATATTATGTTATATGTATTTTAACACTTTGGTGCAGCCAACCTTCATTATTACAACAACCCTTTCTCAATATATTAATTTTAATGTCAATTGGTTATTTACCGCAGTTGTATTGAAAAGAGTCATTCGTTGGCCCTTCACAACCAAGTCATGTTGGCTGCTGGAAATATGGAGATCATGTAGCTCCCAGTCATGTGGAGGAAAGCTGGCTTGTGGGGTATACCCGTGTGCAGGTTATACGTGCTTGAAATTTTCCTGGAGCACTTTTTTCCCCAGGTGCGAGGTATACCAGGGGGTGGGTTATTTGCTTGAAAATACGGTAATGGATGTTAAAATGGACTTTAAAAGACCTCAGATGGACGTTAAAAGACTTGGGTGGATGTTAAAAGACCTCGGATGAATGTTGAAAAACTTAAACAAATTCCAGTGAATTCAAACATATCTATATACATCTCGACTGAAATGGTTTGGATGTATTGAAAGAATGGATGAGGAAATGCAACTGAAAATAACATATTAAAGCAAGATGAACAGAAGATGGCTAGTGGGAAGACCTAAAAACCAAATGGAAGAAAAGAGTTTGGAAAGATTTGATTGAAGCTGGAATCAATATGGAAGAAGCACAACATTCATCCTAAGATACGGAAGGGTGCAGAGCTGTGGTTCCGGCTTCACATTGCATTGGGGAAAAAATGCTTAACAAAGAATTTCTTCTTCTTCTTCTTCCTTCGGCTGCTCCCGTTAGGGGTCGCCACAGCGGATCATGCGTTATGATCCGCATAATGATTTGGCACAGGTTTTACGCCGGATGCCCTTCCTGACGCAACCCTGGTCGCCTCAGGTCAGTCAGGTCAGGTCAGGTTCGATCTGTGACCTGTTACAGGTACCATGTAAACCTGTACTAACCTGTTCCATGGTCGGGTTGTCGGCGACTAAACCGTCTCCTCCACCAGGTTTTCTGGTGAGGAGGGTGTTTGGATATGGACACCCAGCAGGATTAAAAACAAAACCTGTCAAAGGGCGGAGGAGCTCTTTGTGAGCCAACGGCCATCCATATCTAGTGCCCAACTGTGTCTGCGGACGTCCTCCTGCAGTTGGGTCACTTCTTATTAGGAGGTTGGTGGCAGGATTTGCACTCCGGACACCGTAAAACCCTTCATTCCGCAAAAGGCAAAAACGCAAAAAAAATCTGAAAACCCACACCGTGGGAGTACCTCCTGTGCAGCTTCCCTTCGCAGGGCAGCTCACCGGATGACAGGATTGGGGCAAAGCCTTCGGGACCCCCAATCTTTGATAGGAGGGAAACCACGGGGTAACATCCCTGGGTCAGATTGCGGGAGAGTGTGTCGGAGTGGTGCTGAGGTGTCGTCCACCAGACGGCGGTCTCCTTGGGTTAACCTGAGGCGGTCCCTTCGGGTGGGTGCCTGGAATGTCCTATCCCTAAGAGAGGATGATCACCTGTCTCTGTTATCATCTGAGCTCAAGCGTTTGGACATCGGGATTGCAGCTCTCTCTGAGGTTCGGAGACCGGTCAACGAGCGTATTATGAGATTAAGGATTCGTCACTCCTTAGGTGTCATTTCCCTGGTCTCTGTTTATGCTCCGACTGAGGCGAGTGATCTCACCGTGAAGGATGCATTCTACGCCACGCTAGAGTCTGTGGTTGATCAGTGCCCCAGACGAGATACACTTCTCGTCTTGGGGGATTTCAATGCATCGACTGGAACTGATAGGGACGGTTATGAGGTGTGTGTTGGTCCCCATGGGTCAGGAACTATGAACCAGAATAGCACTAAGTTCCTTGACTTTGCAAGAAGTCATGGACTTAGGGTGGCTGGTTCATGGTTTCAGCGCCCACAAGCTCATCGCTGGACTTGGTATTCCAACGCTGGCGGTGTGGCAAAGGAGATTGAGCATGTCCTCATTGACGGTCGTTGGAGGATGATCCAGAACTGCAGGGTCTACCGGAGTGCTCAGTTCCTCAATACTGACCACAGGCTTGTTGTAGCAACTCTAAAGCTGCACCTTAAATCCTGGAGAATGGTACCATCCCAGCTGAGGCTGGATGTTGCCAAGCTCAGGGATGAGAGAGTAGCTGAGGAGTTTGCGAACAGGCTGAGTGGACACTTGGGGGGTCTGGGTGCTTTGGGGGGTCCTGAAGAGTTGTGGAGCGCCTTCAAGACCACCGTCCTTGATGTTGCCGGTGGATGCCTTGGAGCTCACCGCAGGGCAAAGAAGAATTTTGTCTCTCAAGGGACACTGGATACCATTGACCAGAGTCGCAGGGCCAGGCTGAATGGCAGAGCTGAGCTGTTCAGGGAGCTGAGGCGTAAAACTGTACGTGCACTGAGGGTGGACAAGGAGGCCTATGTGCGAGGAATCTGTGAGGGGGTAGAGCATCACCTGTGGACAGGTGATTCTCGTCCCGCTTACAGGGGAATTCGCGCATTACGTTCATCCAAGCCCATCCCTCGGAGCACTGCAGTTCGAGCAGAGAGTGGTAGGCTCTTGACAGAGGAGTCTGAAGTGAAGGTCCGCTGGGCCGGTTACTTTGAGCGGTTGTCCCAGGCTGATCCCCCAACTGTTGAGTTGGACGTCAAGGGTGTTACAATCCCTGTTGCTGACCCTTGAATCAACTGTGGTCCACCTACGCTTGTGGAAACACGGGCTGCGGTGAACCAGTTGAAACGGGGCAAAGCTCCAGGGATCTGTGGCATCCATGCCGAACTTCTCAAGGCTGGTGGAAATGCTGCACTCGTGTCGTTGCATGCAGTTTTGTGCTCTGCCTGGAACACAGGCATCATCCCAACTGACTGGAAGAGGGGCCTTGTTGTCCCTCTCTGGAAAGGGAAGGGTGATCGCCAAGACTGCAACAACTACCGAGGGGTGACGCTGCTCTCAGTGCCGGGCAAGGTCTTTGCTCGGATAATTCTCGATAGGGTTCGCCACCATCTGCTTGAGCACCAGCGTCCAGAGCAGTCAGGCTTTACACCAAAGAGGTCAACGATTGACCGTATCCTTGCACTTCGTGTCCTCACCGAACGCAGATGAGAGTTTCGGCAGGGGCTGCTTGCAGCCTATGTTGATCTCTGTAAAGCGTTCGATTCAGTGAATCGGGATGTCCTCTGGAGGATTCTTGGTCTTCGTGGGGTGCCACCAAAACTGATCGATCTGATGTCTGAACTCTACTCTGGTACTGAGAGTGCTGTGAAGTGTGGTGGTACCATCTCTGACTTATTTCCAGTTGTTACTGGAGTTCGTCAGGGATGTGTACTTGCCCCCACACTTTTCAGCACTTGTATGGACTGGATTCTAGGGAGGATGTCGGAGAGATCAAGTTGCGGTGCGTCTTTTGGGAATGTCAAGATCTCGGACCTTGACTTTGCAGATGATGCAGTCATCTTTGCGGAGACTTTAGACATCCTCTTGGGGGCCCTCGAGGTGCTGAATGAGGAGTCGGAGCCGTTGGGATTACGGGTTTCTTGGGTCAAAACTAAGATCCAGGCTTTCGGTGACATATTGGATGCTGCTGTCCTGTCTGTGTCTGTTTGTGGTGAGGATGGTGAGGTCGTGGAGAGATTCACTTACCTTGGCAGTGATATTCATGTCTCTGCTGGCTGCGAGTCAGAGGTCAATAGACGTCTGGGTCGGGCCTGGGGAGTCATGGATTCACTGGATCATGGGGTGTGGCGCTGCCGGTACCTGTGCGGGAGGACGAAAGTCCGAGTCTTCAGGTCCTTGGTACTTCCAGTCTTGCTCTATGGGTGCGAGACTTGGACTCTGACCAAGGATCTGAGACGGAGACTTAATTCCTTTGGTACCAGGTCTCTTCGGAGAATCCTTGGCTATTGCTGGTCGGATTTTGTGTCCAACGAGCGGTTGCTGAGAGAGACTCAGATGAGATTTGTTACCTGCATAGTCCGTGAGCGTCAGTTGCGGCTGTATGGACATGTGGCTCGTTTTCCTGACTTTGATCCTGCTCACCAGATTCTCTCAGCGAGGGAGTCTCATGAGTGGAGGAGGCCAGTGGGTCGACCACGTGCCTCATGGTTGCAACAGGTTGACCATCATCTTAAGGAGATGGGGATGGGCCTGGCATCTGCCTGGGGGATGGCCAGACGGAGGCCCCTGGAGTACCGGCGGAAAGTGGACGCAGCGACGTGCTGTTCTGGTACATGCTCCCATACCTGACCTGACCTGACCTGGTCGCCTCTTATGACACAGGGATATCTTAACAAAGAATGTAGAATCTTAAAATGATTCAAACCCTTGAAATACGGATTTGCTTGATGAGCCATCATCACAGCACTGTGTAGCCAATCTCCTGTAAATTTCATCAACTTAGATCATTTTGTTGATAATTTTCACAATTATTTTCAGTTCCACGGCCAGTTTAGGTAGCTAACCCCCGAAGCGCACTGTTAAATCGAACCACGAACAAGATGTTGTTTTGTAAGAAAACTGAGCTGTATCAATCGCTCAACATGAGGCCACAACACTGCAACACAGGCAGCCTGGAACTGCCACACCACTTATAGCCATGGCCAGGGCACATCACTTCCGAAACAATATGCATATATTTTCTATTAATAGTGGCCCATTAATACCACTGCACCCTCTTTAGTTTCTCATTTTTTGCCATCTTGATTTTCTGAAAAAGTGTTAAACCTGAAAATGTGTGATTATGGATATCTGTTACCAGCAGTTTAATAGCAAACGATGTAGCTCTTCCATGAACCTTGACACTCCACACAAAAACAATAATAAAAGAAACCCGTGTTTTTGTTTTTTTTTATATAAAAAGGAAAAAAGGGAAGCTTTTTATTTTTGTGCTGGTTGAAAGAGCTCAAAAATGGGGTTGTATTTGT
Organism: Eptatretus burgeri; assembly: GCF_056783735.1. Lineage (NCBI taxonomy): Eukaryota > Metazoa > Chordata > Myxini > Myxiniformes > Myxinidae > Eptatretus > Eptatretus burgeri. The sequence continues at coordinate 21,590,402 of NC_140967.1, read as the reverse complement.
TAGCAGAAAAGAAGTTTTTTTCACGAGCAATCGAGGCAGCGGTCTGTTGCCTATACAGCACCCATGTTCAATTTACATTTTGTCTGATTAAAAAATATATAATTTCCCCCATAGGTTTGCATTATTCTGAAGCAACTTTTACTCAATTTTTAGCAGAATCTCGCGTAGCGAACGCTGCTCATAGAGAGCTCGGCGTTGTTGTTGTTGTTCTTCTTGTTCTTCTTGTTGTGAAGACAAAACCTTTATATTAGGACTCGGCTCCTTTATATACACGATCCGGATCTCCTTTAATACTAAGCACTTGTACACATCCTCGCATTAAGGGTGCCTTTTGAGCGCGTCTATCATGAACTTTTAAATATATTCGGACATTTGATTTAAATGTTTCGAAAAGTTCACGTTACTATTTAAAGATTATTCCATTTAATATATTGTAATTTCGTAAATACACGATATTTCGTAAATACGTAAATACACTCTGACGGGTCTCGCTATTGGCTTAATCAAGGCACGTGACGAAATATCGGAAGTTTTTTTTTTTTTTTTTTAGCCGACAAAACCTTTAGGACGCTGCTCTTGGACACATTTGTCCTTGTTTTCTCTTGGAGTGTTTCCATGTTTCAGGGTTGGACAGACAGACACTGCATTAGCCTGAAGAAAAAAAAAATATATATATATATATATATATATATATATATATATATATATATATATATATATATATACACACACACACACACACACACACACACACACACACACACACACACACACACACACACACACACACACACACACACACACACACACACACACATATACATACATATACACAGTATACTAGCAGAAACCTGTTTTCCACATAATGTAAAATGTGACTTCAAGACCTCAACTCTTCCATCTCCTTCCCCTTCTCTCCACTCCACTCTTTCCTCCCCCCATCCTCCTTCACCCCAATTCTCTCCTCTCGCCTTCCCCACTCTCCCCGCTCCAACCTCCCTCCCCCTTTTTCAATTTTTCCCCCCAATCCCTCTCCCCTCTCCCTCCCCATATTCTCCTACTGTTAGGAAGAGCTTTCAAAGGGGTCCTATAGAGTTAGAGTATTTCAAAAGCTTTCAAAGTAGTACCGCAATATATCCCCCCCTATCTACTCTCTCAACCCGTCTCCCTCCTCTCCTCTTCCCCACCCCTCCTCATTTCCGCCGTGGCCGGGAAGAGCTTTTAAAGGGGTCCTATACAGTATGCATGCATGCATCATATTACTAAATGTCCTTCGAGGTGTTCCACATAAAATCAAAAGAAATCCAGAAAAAAGGCAGACAGTGAAAACGCAAGAGGACAGGACCAAACTCCTCTCCCCATGGCTGGAAGAGCTTCAAAAGGGGTCCTATATAGTATGCATGGATCTCACAAAACAGCAGCAGTGACCCATTCATTTTCCCCCAGATTAAGAAAAAAAAAGTTCATATCTCCCAATTTCATTCAGAACACTTCAAGGGACCTCTAAAAATGCAAACACACGTCGAATAGACCTTATGAATAAGCAATCTCTCAAGGGGACAGATCCGAGAGCCACACATCTATTTTGTTATTAAAAATGCATTGTTTTTGTCGAAAAACATCTAATTTTGTCTGATTTTTTTCGGGATTTGTTTTATTCGTCTTAATGTCAGCGACAGTCAAAAAATGATATCGCATAAAATTATATTATAAGAATAAATTGTGGGATAGCCCAAAAGGGTTTAGCTTTGTGAGGCCTCAAAGCATGGGAAATTTTAAAAATATAATAAAATCAAAACCTGAGACCCCACAAACACACCACTTCCCTTATACTTCTCATGAGACACTCGTCTCTCCAAATATCCACATGCACACCCAACAACTTCAGATCAAGCATGTACATCACATCCTTCATCTTTGAATTGCATTCAAACATCAATGAGCAATAATGAAACAAGATAATTAAAATGTACATTGTACACTCATGTGAAAACCAAGTGTAATTTGAGCTTTGCCTTCCAGCATTGTCCTGCTTTATAATCTACAGTCAAGTTTTGGTGCTCCCTGTCTCCCATTCTCCGACTATCCCCCTCTGCTTCAGCTGTTTTCGTTGAAGATGGCATACTCATTCTTTTTCATCATATTTGCTATTGTTCACGTTATTGGCTTTCTGCAATGTTGACAACTGCTAACATCGAACACCATTTACCATTGATCTCCAAGCACATGGAGAACAGTTTACTCTTAATTTGGGCCCATAAATAACGCACAGGCCAAAAGTGTGGTCTTCATACAACAAAGTAATTGCTTGAGCAAATTTTGGTGTTGATGGAAAAAAAAAATGGAAGACCTAATCTTTTCTTATCATTCCCTGTAGGCTTCGAATGTGCAGACTGGAGAACTGGTGGCTATCAAGATTATCAAGATCGAGCCAGGTGAGTTTGTAAATACAATAAGTATGACTATCTTATAAGTCATATTTACCAAAGATTATTCTTGGTGTTCCTCGATTTTTTTTTTTTTAAGTGCTAAAGAAATACTCTTTGATATTACACTCAGGAGTAATATTATTTTCAGCTGTCAAGACCATTCGTCACCTTGGTCATGTAACGGATGCCGGGATTGATCGAGAAATACACCAGTTCAGTGAGCAGCCATGATGGAATTATTTTATTATACATACGCCAAACCAACACAGCATCAGCCTGTCATTAACATGGTGTTGTGGTTTTGGAAGACCGCGGGAGTTACATCCAACACATGAGGAACCCTGGAGTTTACGTATATCAGTAGTATTTTGTTTGGATAGATTACTTTTCCCCATGTATCCATGAACAGGGAATGCGTTGTGTTTGTGTAGCACGTTCGAATTCCCTTTGTAACTCTTCTCTAGATCCCCTCTCTTCTTACAGCTCTTTTTATGTTTCTCCCCATCCCTCTTAACCTCCCCCTCCTCCTCAGCACCTCTTTGCTGTGCATCCATACACACAAACAACATGCTTTACAAAACCAATATTACACCGACAAAACTCAGGTTACCAATTGCTGCATCATCGCGCTCGCTTGAGTGCCATTCCGTCCTGTGCGGTGCCGCTTAATCGTGCTTGAGTGCCATTCCATCCTGTGCAGTGCCGCATCAAAGTGCTTGAGTGCCATTCGGTCCTGCACAGCACCCGCATCATACCACTTGGCTGCCATTCGGTCCTGCCTGGCACCCGCACTGATAAACCAACGAGCGCAGCTGAACAACAGCAGCACTCCAATGAAAAGGCAGCACCCGTGAGGCACAAGCTGCACAGAGATGCTGGTTGACTCGAGGCCACGCCTGGGCCAGAGGCTTTATAAGTCCGGGCATCCCAGGCCTCGGGGCTGTGTCCGTCCAGGGAACAAGACAGCCAGGAGTCCTCAAGGAACAAGCCATGAGAAAATGAGCCACTGTGCAGACGGTATCTGTTGGGAGCGTTTGAGCGAGCTGCAGAGCGAGAGCTGACGATCTACGAAGCGCTTTCCCTGGAGGTGTCGGCGATTACTTACTGACTTGCACTATCTTTCTCTTGCATTCCATATTTCTAATCCTTCACTTGGAACGCACAAGAGCATTCAGCAATTGCCAATCCTCAATTCACTCAGAGCTGCTTTACTGATTCGCAGTCACAATTTCCTCTCACACATTACGAAGCATTCACCGCATTTCTTCCCACATGACGCATTACACCATTACCCTCTCTTCTCCCTTCCCTCTCCCCTTTTCACGTTGGGACTACCATAAGCAAGCAGAGTTACATCGGGTGAGCAAGGGGTCATCAACGAGCCCCACCTTCTGTATCTGTCTCTCACTCTTACTTGTCTACTTACCTGGAATAAATGAGGAACCTATGTATGTAGTTTCATCATAAGGTGACTGTATAAGGGCATAATGCTTTCTTTTGTGACACTGCATTGTTTGTAAATAGTGCTTTATTTGTAAACATGACCATTCGTTTCCAACCAAGCCCCATTGACTCTTTCTCTATTGGTTAGACACTTGTGTGTAAACAGTGGATTGGGGTTTTGCTACTGTCAGAGACTACCCGACATCCTACTTACGGTTCCGCTTGGCCATTCTTGATCCATCGGAGTGGCGCATCGAGAGCACAGTTCCCTCTCTGGGGAAATTAATTTGTCAGGAAGGTTTTGCAGGAATTGGACGCGAGGACACCACCTAAATTAATCACCTCGGACAGTGTCCTTGGTTGCTTAGCAACCCGTCATGCCATGGAGTTACCTGTGGTTTGTCAGCTTCATAGTCAAAGGTCAGGAATCTGGTCCGAGAAGTCGCTCATAACCCGGCCGGAAAACTCTTAACAATATGTATGGGATCTACTTCCTCAACAGGTTGCCATGTGTGTCCCTTTGTTTTATTTCTATACAGTTCTATACTCTTGGGCCGATTGCCTCGGAATTTGCTCAACCACATTAAGTCGGACGCAGAAGGTCATTGTCAAAATAAAACAATTCAAAGAGGCCATTTGGCTCATCATTGCCATGGTGCACTCCAAGGTTAATTTTTGCTCCACCTTTAAACATCAATCTTGTTGGTGGTTTACTGAAGTCTAAATAACCCGATATTGATCCGGTGACCCAACTTGCTCTAATATAATATGTACATTGGTTTCTATATGGATTTTTTTGGGGTAATTATATTTTCTGAGCTGAAACTCCACCCTCAAGCTCTATTTTTGTCGATTATGTTGCGGATTGTATCTTCTTATTCTGACCGTTTGATTCAAAATATGTGATGATACTAGGATACCATCTCATTCTTCCTTCTGACTTCTTTTTTTTCCATCTTCTTCTTCCTTATTTTTTCTCCTATTTTTCATGGCAAAAATCCCTTCTACTTCTACGTCAAAAAAATATCATCATCAGAACTCTTGCTTCTCTCACGACCACTCACCTTCATAAATGCTTGTATTCCTTGTGTCATGTGTTGGCCCTTTCTTGAAAGTGGACTTACAAGCTTTTTGCATCATTAAGTAAACCTTTTTGGGACTCATTGTTAAAAAGGAGTACATTGTGCAGTATTGAGAAAGTAATTGATTAAATTGTTTGATTCTGACCCTGGTCGTCATATAATGATAAGAACAGCATTTATCCTGGTATTGCCATTGTTATCATTATTCCTATCAGAAAAGCCAAATTTTACATTTTGATTTTTGTCAATCTTTGCATTTCTTGCAAAGTTTCACTTATCGTGCCGTGGTGAATTTATTTATCATTGCTTGGAAAATGGAACTAACAATTGTTTCTTTTTTGTTTTTTTACAACCCAAAATGTTTTCATGATCTTCAATTAAATTCCCAACATCACTGTTATTTGCATATTTTGCTTTTTGAAGGCAGCTGTTCCATGGGTTTCTTTGCCGTTTTAGGTGATGACTTTTCCGTAATCCAGCAGGAAATTTTGACCATGAGGGAGTGTACACATCCCAACATAATCGCCTATCATGGAAGCTACCTCCGGTAACCTCAGTTACTTCTAATGATCAGTTCCACACTTCACCATATATACAGTAATGTACTAGCAGGGATACCTGGCATTGCCCGGTGTTGATCTAATCCTGTTGGCGTTTTGAAGAAATCAGATTTTGTATTTTTTTCTATTTTTTGTGGGGCCTAAAACTCTTCCCTTCACCCACTAAGGAATGGGGTCAGGGATCATTTAATATTACCTTTCACATAGCTACAATGGTTTAGGTACGAGAGAGTAATTAAAAAAAATTAAATCAAAAAGTATCCAACTTCAAAACAAACAAACAATTATTTGCCTGAAACACTCCCCGACACTCACCGATGAACCTCTGAAAGTTTGACGAAGATCCGTTTCATCATCACTGAGAAAAATGGCAGACAAACCTCTCTTATGGTATCGATTAGCAAATGCCACCCGTCGCTTCACTGATGGGAATACCAAGAGAGAGAGGGGGTATAGCAGAGAGAAAGCTGGGGGGGGGAGAGAGAGAGAGGACGGGGATAAGAGAGTTAAGGGGGGAGGGGGGGAGAGAACATAGGAGGGCAGAATGAGGAGGGTGAGAGGAGGAAGGGGGAGTGAGGAGGGGGGTAGCTAAGAAAGGAGAGAGCAAGGGAGGAGGAGGAGGAGAGAGACGGGGGAGAGAGAGAGGAGGTCAGGGAGAGGAGGGGTGGAAGTGGAGGAGTGCGATGCCTCACCACACGTCGCTATACCCCTGCGAGGGAGGTGGTGTGAGGAGGGGGAGTGAGAGGGGAGAGAGAGAGAGAGAGAAAGAAAGAGGTGTGGGAAGAGAGTGCTTCACTTTATGAGTAGGGTGAGCGAGCAGGTGACAGACACAGTGGAAAAGAGAGAGAGAGATAGAGATAGAGATAGAGATAGAGATAGAGATAGAGATAGAGATAGAGAGAGAGATAGATAGATAGATATATTGGGGGGGGGGAGGTGAAGAGATGGTGGGGTGGGGTGAGAAAAATAAAGAGGGAGGTGAGGGGTGGGGTTAGCAAAGAGAATGTTGTGTTATGCCTTACAACCACACACACACACACACACACACACACACACACACACACACACACACACACACACACACACACACACACACACACACACACACACACACACACACACACACACACACACACACACACACACACACACACACACACACACACACGCATATACAGTATCAATATCCAAGCACTTCCCGATTTAAGTCTTAAATGTATTTCTGAAAACATTGTTTAAATGGAAATAATGTAAACCAGAACATCAAAATCCCATTTACTTTTATATGTATTAAATGGGAATGTGTTCTTGGCAGAAAAAAAAATTGAGTCGAAATTTTTCAAGAGTAAATTAATTAAAATATTATTACAATGAAATACTACACATAGGGGTCTGGTTGTCTTATTATTTTTCCTTGCAGCACAAGGCTGCGAGTACAGGCCCGTCGCTAGGGGGGGGGGCATTTGGGTGCAATGCCCCCCCATGGCGCATCTGGTGCCCCCCCACTTGTACGCCACCCATTTATGCCCTGTTGCACCCTGTGAACAACTTGGTGTAAAGGACGAGCGCCCACTGTGAACTCCTTGCTGTTTAAGAGTTCACCTGTGTGAACGAAAACCCTTATTCTAGATGTTCAACGTGGTGAATAATAAGGCCTTCTTGGATAAACTGTTCTTTAATAATATCCTTCTTTGAAAAAAGAGATAAGTGTGTGCTTCCCAGCGCATCTCCAAAAGCAATTGGCAAGACAATACAGTCCAAGACGACAAGATAAAAGATAATAACACAAGCACCAACACCAGCAGCCAAGACCTCGTGTCGAATGTCGATGTTGTGGGTGGTTATATATATATATAACCTAAATCTTCTAAATCTTGTGTCCCAATCCCATCGCCCTCTATACCCACCTTACCCAGTCAAACCCAGCTGTTCCTGGACTCTGTGTCCTTTTCTCCTGACAAGGTGGAGAGCTTGCTGTCAAACCTCGAATCAGATTCTGCAAACGGTCCAGATGGCATCAGCCTACGTGTCCTAAAAACCCTCTCTCTGTTCTATTCACCCTCTCATTTGCTCAAGTTCATCTGCCATCTGCTTGGAAATCAGCAAACATTACCGCTCTGCATAAAAAAAAGGTGCAAAAACAGATCCTTGGAATGACAGACCAATCAGCCTTCTCCCAATCATCAGCAAGGTTATGGAATCCATCATTGCTTCCGACATAAATCCTTCCTCTTCTCCAATGGCTTGATTTCCGATCATCAAATTGATTTCAGACCAGGGCACTCTAACCTGGACATGCTGTTTCTACTTTCCCAACAATGTATGGAGGTCCTTAATGCCAGACATGAGATCTGAGCTATCTCCCTAGACATCATGTACTTTTGATACGGTCTGGCACCCCGCCCTGCTCACCAAACTCTCTTTGTTTGGTGCCCAAGGCAATCTCCACTCATGGCTCATAGACTTCCTCTCCTGTCGCAGTCAACGTGTGGCCCTTAACGGAGTTCTCTCATCCCCTCTTCCTGTCCAGGCTGGAATTCCTCAAGGTAGTGTTCTGGGCCCTGTGCTTTTTCTGTTTTTCATCAATGATCTCTCCAACTCTCTGGAAAATCATCTTTATCTCACTGGCAGATCTGGATAAAATCACAAGCTGGTCCAACACATGGAACATGTCTTTCAACCCTGACAAATCTCACACTCTCACTATGTCTCTCCGAAAGGACCATCTGGAGCCCCCCCCCACCCCGCATAGATTTTCTCAACAATCCTCTTGAAGAAGTCCTTTCCTTCAAGCTTCTGGGTCTCACTTTCTGCCATGATCTTTCCTGGGAAAGCCACATTTCTAAGCTGGCCTCCAAAGCCAGTCGCCCACTGGGCATCCTCTGTCGTGCATCATCCTTCCTTGGCACAACTGAGCTCCTAATGAAATACAAAGCTTTCATCCACAGCCGGATGGAGTACTGCTGTGCCCTCTGGGTTGGTGCTCCTGCCTCTCGCCTTTCTCGGCTTCATGCTGTGGGAACCAAGGCATTCAGGATCATTGGTATCTCCCGCGATGAGGCTGTTTTTGGGTTTGTCATTCTCTCACCAAAGGTAAGTTGGTGGTGTTTCTGTCTTCTACAATCTCCTCTCCGGCATTGCCCCCCTCCCCCGCTGCTCTGTCTGCTATCTGTCCCACCAATATTTTCCACTCAAAGTGCACCAGCAACCCCCTTCTGTTAAAGCTCATAAAAATCAAGAATCACTGCTTACCTTCACTCTTTTATTCCTCCTTTTTCCTGTCTTTGGAACAAACTTCCTCAATGTCTTCAATCCCACTTTTCCCTCCAGGTCTTCAAAACAGTCGTTCACCACCACCTCTTATCTTCCCCCATCCAAAACCACGATCTTTTTTACCCCCACTAATCCACTTCAAACCCACCTCCTTCAAATTCCCTGCTTTCCTTCCTGAAAGTCCCTGTCTTGTTCACCCCGTGTACCCTTTCCCATCCCTCTCCCTTCCATAGATCTCTTGATGTCTCTGTTCCCCACTGTTTTGTGCTTCCCTCTCCTGCCCCTCATTCTGTGTGTTCACTCTTATATGAGCCTTGACATTGTATATTAAAAAAAAAATGACCAACATCTGTCCAGAGAGACGGCCTGACCTTTTGTTTGAGAACCAAGGCTTTCATCCACTGTTGAGAGCCCAAAGTTGAGTGGCTGGGATGGAAAACAAACTCATGATCAGAGATGAGGATATTTATGAAAAGGAGTGACGTCAGCTGCAATGATGGATTCCTTGACTTTTTCTGATAATTGCAAGCAAGTTAACTGACATGTAGTTCAGAAGATCTATTTTTGTAACCTCCTTGTGTATTGGAGTAATGTTAACTGTCTTGCAAGCAGATCGGAGGTAGCCGAATGTGAAGGACAGGCTCAATGCAGAGCTGATACTGGATAACTGAGAGCAATCGGGCAGGATTTGCGAGCACAGCCACTGTCGCCATCTGGGCTCATTGCCAAGAAGAAGTCAATGCTGGCGCCAACTCTCTTTACCTTGTTGGGTTAAAAAAAAAGGTCACAGTGTCCAGGAGGTAGTGGGTTTGAGGAGGTATGGTGGGGACAGAAAGGGATGGCTTCGGCACACAAGCTTTGGATCTACGAGAGTGTGTCAGGTCGAGATAGAGAGGGATGGGTTGCGCATATGAGATTTGGAAACGAACAGTGTTGAGACATTCTGCCTTTTCTCAAATGTAGTCAGCTGTAAGTCCAGTTTGATTTTGAAGACGTTTTATTTCCATACGTACACACATTTTGGTTCTTCATGCTGACATTATAATATTATGTTGATTTTCAGCTTCAAATATTTTCCAATACCGGTATTTGTTAAGCTGTTCCTTGAACACTTCCGTAACACTTTTACGGTTATCTAATCGAAGCACATTTCACTGCACAACACGCCTTCCCAGTGATTCGAGTTCCATGGGGGGTAAAGAGAGTTTATTCTCATAAACGAGTATCTTTGTGACAAACAGGAATGAAGCAGTGTCATGAAGGCTGCATAAAATATCTGTGCTCGAAGCAAGTTTGTTAAAGCTCCTTGTTCAGTCCAACAAACGGCTATTGAAGTAAATAATTGGATTCTGCTTTGTGGGATGCAGACGAGACAAGCTTTGGATCTGCATGGAGTTCTGTGGAGGAGGCTCGGTGCAGGACATTTACCAAGGTAGACATGTGCATTCAGTGTTTACACCCGTACTTTTGTGTTTTTCAGAATGGATGATCTTTTGTGTATGGATTTGATTTTGCACAGATATAAATGGAAAGGGAATCAATTATTGTATTGCAACTCAAAGCAAAGCTAAGCTCTCATTGGTTATTCTGAAAGCATTTACAGCCACATTGTCAACACCCATTAGGAGAATTGTAAACGGAATTCCTTCATCTACTTGGAGGTACTTGTATGTATCTTCCTGTTGTAGCTTTCATATGGTGGTACTGGTATTGAACTCGATATAGCAGGTATTTTTGTAAGCATTCCCCAATTGAAGCTCCGCCCTTGGTTATTATATTCATACTAATTATTATTATTGGCTTATCTGGAATTGGAATTGCAGATAAGGTGTTCTCATTGTGTACCATCTGTCCGTCCGTCCGCCTCCTATTTCATCTTCTCTGGCCAAACCGCTGGGCCAATCCAGCTTAAATTTGGCAGCAATGTTCCTCTCCTGACTGGTAACGGGACTTGCAAACTCGTTCCCGTCACATGACTATAAGTAGGTCAAAATGGCCGACATGGTAAATTTCATCAAAAATCTTCTTCTCCAGATCCACCAGTCAGAATGCTACCAAATTTGGGTTACAATATTAGGTCAGATTTTGATGTAGTAGGGATGATAAATGGTAGGCTTAGTAATTTTTTGGGAAAAATCATGTAAATTCCATCAAAAATCTTCCTCTCCAGACCCACCATCAGAATGCTACCAAATTTGAGCTACATTTGGACAGGGCCCAGATAAGCTACAGGTCCAGTGGTCCTGTTGTTTTGATTACTACAATCATTACATAGTGAATTCTGTGTTTGTTGCAATATCATTTGCATGATAAAAATTTGAGCAGAAGCACAAAATTAGGACCGCCTGTCCTGAAGCTCACCTGGATCAAGAGCAACAGTCACTCAAACCCCCCGCAGACCTCCTCAGAACCTGAATTTTTTTAATGCCATGAACAGACTTTGGTCCATCATGGATGATGAAGGTTGTGGTCAAGTTTCATTGAAATAGTGCTTATAGTTTCTGAAAAGAGAGCAAATACCTATTTTGGGAGGGTCAAACCAAATGCCACCCCCACTCTCCCCACAGACCCCCTTAATGAGCACAGATTTTGATGCAGTCAATACACTTTAGTACATGACAGGTGATGAACGTTGAAGTTAAGTTTCTTTGAAATCATATGTGTAGTTCTAGAGAAGAGAGAAAATACCTATTTTGGGTGGGGGGGGGGGGTTCAACCCCCTCCCCCCATAGACCTTCTTCATGAGCGCACATTTTGATTTGGTCAATGTACCTTTGTTAAGCATCAGATATGAAATTTGTGGCCAAGTTTCATCAAGACCGTGTGTTTGGTTCAAGTGATAATGACTGAAGCGTTTACGGACTGACTCACTCACCGACGGACACTGCTCGATCGCATAAGCTCACCTGACTAAAGTCCAGGTGAGCTCAAAACGATTTCAGTGCACACTACCGATCAATCCCTGTCTATCCTCACTCTGTGTCAATAATGTTTGTACTTCTTTTTCTTCTTTCCCAAAACTGCCCACCTTCCTCTTCCTTTTTTTATTCTTTCTACACACACACACACACACACACACACACACACACACACACACACACACACACACACACACACACACACACACACACACGATGTACTGACAACACGATGGAGGGATACAGGAAGATATGCCGGTGGTTCGAACCCTGGCCGAGTCATACCAATGTTCACAAATGGTACATGCTGCCTCCTGGCTTGACGATCAGCAATTTGAAAGGATAGAGCATGGTTTAAAACCAAAAACCATTGGTTGGCAACTATTGTGCAGACTTTATGAGCCCAATGGCCTCCTCCAGCATTGAATGTTCCGTGTCAGAGAACTCATATTATTATATAGTGAAGACTTGGCCGTTACTTTGCAGGATGTGTGGGAATCGGGAAACAGAGCATGACCGATATGGACTTGACAAATCAACAGCAAGTTTTATAGGATTAAAAAACTAGAGGGGGAGCACTCGGGAGAGTGCAAAACCTCCGCCGCCAATACTGTTGGGTCACTCAAGTGAACCTTAAATCTTATTCATTAAATATGTCAACAGTGCTGACAGAGTTATAGTTCTTTTCTCCAACATTTTTTTTGGGGGGGGGGGGGTTGAAAATCACTTAAAACATGTAAAAATGCAAAAAAAAAAAATCGATATTTTGTTTAAAAAAAAAAGTTGCAAAATTTTTTTTTTCTCAAACTATTTTTTTTGGGAAGGGGGGTTGGAAATCACTTAAAACATGTAGAAATGCAAAAAAAAATTCTTTTGGGGGGGGGTTGGAAATCACTTAAAACATGTGGAAATGCAAAAAAAAATTCTTTTTGGGGGGGGGGGGTTGGAAATCACTTAAAACATGTAGAAATGCAAAAAAAAAAATTTTCTCAATTTTTTTTGGGGTGGGGGTTTGGAAATCACTTAAAATATGTAGAAATGCAAAAAAAAATATTTTTTTCTCTAACAATTTTTTTTGGGGGGGGGATGTTACCAAGTCCAAAATTTAATGGCATGATCCTTGGATCATACCTTACCCCCCCCCCCCACCAAGTTTCGTCGAAATCCGTTGAGGAGTTTTTCCGTAATACTGTTCTCAAACAAATAAACAAACAAACAGAAAGGGGGTGAAAACAGTAACCTCCATCCATCTTCGAAGATGGCGGAGGTTAACAAGTCAAAGGCTCAAGTATGAGATGCCTTTCATGCAAGATTCAGGCTCGGTATCGAAGAAAGTTTTTGCTAACTCAGTGTTCCAAAGGTGTACCTGCGTTGCACAATGAGAACATGAACAAATTTACATTTGCTCTTAATACAGCAAATATCAAGTAATTTCAGGAAGTAATTTCATGCTAGAAAAATAGTTATATTTATCAATATGATCAATTATTTCATTCTAGTTTATAAATACTTTTACATCTTGCTGTTTCATATGCAGCCTGCAGCTGCTGGTTGCATCATTTTATGGAAGTGTGGTTGTGCCACTGGTGCAGTTGTCCCTGTTACCAGTAAGTTAGTACTCATTTTGCCGACCTCGGAAGGATGAAAGGCTGAATCAAACCACCTGGTATTATTTCAACGGAATGACAGGGGCTCAAACTCAAGACCCTAAGATCTTCAACCAGCCACCTCCAATGCAGTATTTGGTTTTCCGTTTGATTATGTTTGTACCATAATCCTGATGCTGTGTTGACTGCGCTTCCCCACTGACAGACCGCTGGAAGCTTGTATCTGTTGTTGCGTTTGAGCCTGGAGAGTAACTCCTGAAATCTATCCATCCATGTTCTTCTTGACATCTTTGTTCTTTGTTCCTTTCACATTTCTTTCTAATTTTTCACAATTCGCTTTATTCATTTGAATTCGTGCTTTTTCTTTTCTTTTATCTCTTTTACTCCCTATTCCTCTCATTCTTTATCTATCGAGTGAGAAATGAATTATTGCAGAAAATTTTCTGTAAGGTTCACTTAGCTGCACCTGGATGGCTTTGAGGATAGTGAAGTAGCGGTTGAAACCCGAATCCTGTCCAGGTTCCTCCTGATGACTCCATATTTGCTCTTTACTTCTTCGGGTCCCTTCTGATGACTCCAATACAGTATTTGGTCTTCTGTTTGATTAACCGTTAAACCACCACTCGGCTTAATCGTTCTCCTAATAATTATAGTATAGTTATGATTAATTACTGAGAATGCCCCATTTTGGTTATATCCTTGTCAAAACCAAACCTAAGTTTAATTTCTCAAAGGAGTAAAAAAAAAAAAAAAAAAAAGTGATAATAATTCTTGAAATGATGAACAAGACTTTTTGGGTGATTGAGAGAAAAAATAAAACTTCTACTTCCTCATGTTCGGACAACCAATGGGGTGAAAATGTATCCCGAATCATGTTTAAAGTATAATACTGTTACGTGGAAAGAGGGGTAGGGGTCCATAGTTAGATTGTGGTGAAAAAAGCATGGACCATTTGACCGTGGAGCTTAGATTACTAAGCTATAAGGGAAGTTGTCAGAGTCAGTCGTGTTGTAAAACGTGCACTGAGGAGCCAGTCAGTGTTAACTTTAAGACAGTGTTGAGTAAGTTTGTTGTGTAAAACCTCCTGTTTTTGAGCGAGGCCCGGTGAGGGCTGGGCACAAAGGCACAACTGGAAAGCACATTGCGCTTTTGGAGGAAACAGCATGGACTGTTTTGCCGGCACACCGCAGGCCATGGCGGCAAGATCAGCTGTGGAGCCTTGGAGGGTGGGGGTGGTTTTGGGGGAATGTAAGAATTCTTTTTATTGGGACTGCCCCGTAACTGCCCAGAAGATGTCACATCTTGGCCATGACACAAGCAGATGGCCAATGGGCGGGATGGGCGGAATGGGCGGAATGGGCCGCCTAAAAAGACAGTGCCAAACTATGATTACAGCTCACTACGAGGGCGGTAACCATGCCTGATCGTGGAAGTTCTGGTTTTGCAGTTCCAGTTCTGGTTTTTCAGTTCTGGCTCTGGTTTTGTGGTTGCAGTGGTAGTTTTGTGTTGGAGTTTTGGATTTAGAATTTGCATTGGGATCCGACCTTAGCAAAGGCAGCATTCCTCTCCTCATTGCCATACTTCTCTTCATCCCTTCCTCCCACCCTGTGCCGCACCAGCCCTGTGCAACACCAGCCTCCACGGATTCACAACGAGCTCGGGCTTTACTGCATGGATCCACAACCAGCTTGTGTCTTGCCTCAAGCCCTTGCTCGTTCCCCATTGTTGTGCGAGTCCCTGTATTTATTTTTGGTGCCATAGTTGGATTCGGCTTAAGCGTTTTATTTCCTGTCATTGTACCTGTGTGTGTGCCTGAGTGCCTGGTCTGTTCTGATTATTTATTTATTTGCATCTCATCTCTCCTCTCCCATATACCTTCAATAATGTACTTTGATTGTGAAGGAACATTTTTCCTGTTTTCCTGCCTTCCCACACGAACACCACCAGTTTCAGCTACATTGGGTGAACCTTGAGGAATCCGAGTAACTTTGAATGCTGTAACATCTTAAACACCGTTTTGGGATCCGTGGAAGTATTTTTAAGACCTCCGGCTAAGAGCGACCATGTTAATGATGCCTCGACAGTAGCCCAAAGGTTAATGGCCCCAATTATTCCCTCCATGTGGGGTCAGTAGGGGAACGATTTAGGCCCAAGTCTTTCACAAATATGCTGGTGAGTTATGGTGCTTCGACTGAAGGTGATTTCAGCAGGAATTTGTAACTTACTAGTACGTGCCTGTAAAAATAAATAAATATTCAAACCACGAGCAACAAACAACAACCACACAGGCCGTTTCTTCGCTCTCGTGTGCCCGGACGTGCGTGACCCGGAAGTTGGCATATTATTCGCAGTTACGATTATTCGCAATTTAGTTTTAATACCCAATTATTCAATTAGCACCAAAGTATTTTACCTTTTCGCAATGTCATGGCAACGAAAAACAAAAAGAGAAGAGAAGAGAGAGAAAAAAAAATTTACTTCCTGGTTCGGAACACACCAGCACTCTGATGTTACCGAAATTTATGCACCGTCTAACATGAAAACGATCATAACTTGGGGCATTGTGTTTATCTATAAATGCGCATAAGAAATCGAGAAATTATTAGAATACACGAAGTCATCACTATCCGGAAGCTGCTGCTCTTCCTTCGCTCTAATTGGTTCTTCTGACCACGTCCTTGTTAAAGTGGACATCTCTCTGGCTGTTATCAGAGAACCACCTCACCGCCGTCGAGTCTGGCATTTCACTCAAGCCGACTGGCAGGGTCTCCGAGCAGCCATCAAACTTACAGACTGGTCTCCTATCACTACTTTCTCAAACATCAACTCATCCTGGGAATTCTTTCAAAGAAACTTGCTCTCCCTCATGCACAGATTTATCCCCTCTCGTGTTCAGTTGTCTTACCCTTCCTCCCGCCCTTGGTTTACTGAAGCTTGTGGCGAGGCAGTTGTCCTGAAACAACTTGCCTTTGCCTCATGGAAAGCAAACCCAACTGAGGGCAATCTCAGTTCTTTCCACAAAGCTCGGAACAAGTGTGTAGCTACCCTCAGGAGAGCCAGAAAACAACATCTTTCTCATCTCAAGTCTGAACTCTCAAACCTCTCTCCCTCCTCAAAATCCTGGTGGCGTTTAATCAAATCTGTTTCTGGTGTATATTCCCCCTCCATCCCCTCCCTTACCTCAAATGGCCGCACTGCTGATTCCACACGTGATAAAGCTGAATGTCTAAACTCGGTGTTTGCAGCTAAATCTTGTGTCCCAAACCCATCACTATCTCTACCCACTTTACCCAGTCGCACCCAACTGTCCCTGGACTCTGTATCCTTTTCTCCTGACAAGGTGGAGAGCTTGCTTTCAAACCTCGAGTCAGATTCTGCAACCGGTCCAGACGGCATCAGCCCACGTGTCCTCAAAGCCTGCTCTTCTGCTCTTGCTCACCCTCTCTCTGTTCTATTCACCCTCTCATTTTCCCAAGGTCATCTGCCATCTGCTTGGAAATCTGCTAACATCACTGCCCTGCATAAAAAGGTGCAAAAACAGATCCCTGTAACTATAGACCAATCAGCCTTCTCCCAATCATCAGCAAGGTTATGGAATCCATCATCGCTTCAGACATGAAATCCTTCCTCTTCTCCAATGGCTTGATTTCCAATCATCAATTTGGTTTCAGACCAGGTCACTCTACCCTAGATATGCTGCTACTGCTCTCCCATCAATGGATGGAGGTCCTCAATGCCAGACAGGAAATCCGAGCCGTATCCCTGGACATATCACGTGCTTTTGACACAGTCTGGCACCCTGCCCTACTCACCAAACTCTCTTCCCATGGTATTCAAGGCCATCTCCACTCATGGCTCGCAGACTTCCTCTCCTGTCGCAGTCAACGTGTGGCCCTAAATGGAGTTCTTTCATCCCCTCTTCCTGTGCAGGCTGGAGTTCCTCAAGGTAGCGTTCTGGGCCCTGTTCTTTTTCTGGTTTTCATCAATGATCTCTCGGACTCTCTGGAAAATCCTCTATTTCTCTTTGCCGATGACTCCACCCTCTGCCGTACCATCGGTCATCACTCAGACCGGCAAGCAGCAGCTTCTTCGCTCACTGCAGATCTGGATAATATCACAAACTGGTCCAACACGTGGAACATGTCTTTCAATCCAGACAAATCTCACACTCTCACTATGTCTCTTCGAAAGGACCGTTTACAAAACCCCCCCATCCACTTTCTCAACAATCCTCTGGAAGAAGTCTTTTCTTTCAAGCTTCTGGGTCTCACTATCTGCCATGACCTTTCCTGGGAAAGTCACATTTCTAAGCTGGCCTCCAAAGCCAGTCGCCCACTGGGAATCCTCCGTCGTGCGAAGTCCTTCCTCGGCCCTCTTGAGCTCCTGACCACTTACAAAGCTTTTGTCCGTAGCCTGATGGAGTACTGCTCTCCCCTCTGGGCTGGTGCTCCTGCCTCCCACCTTTCTCGACTTCACGCTGTCGAAACCAGGGCTTTTAAGATCATTGGCATCTCCCGCAATGAAGCTGAGTCTTTGGGCCTCTCACTCAATCACCGCAGGTTGGTCGGTGGTCTTTCTGTCTTCTACCGACTCCTCTCCAGCCTTGCCCCCCCTGCTCTCTCTGCGATTTGTCCCTACCACATTTCCACAGGGCGCTCAAGGTCCGCCAACAACCCCCTTCTGGTAAAACTACCAAAATCACGAATCACTGCTCATCTTCACTCTTTCATTCCTCTTTTTTCCCGCCTTTGGAATAAACTTCCTCACTCTATTCTTTCCCATTCTTCCCTCCAGGCTTTCAAAACAGCTGTTCACCACCACCTCTTATCTTCCCCCATCCAAATCCTCGATCTTTTCTACCCCCGATAATCCACCCAAGCCCACTTCCTTCAATTCTCCTGCTTTCCTTCCTGAAAGTCCCTTTAATGTCCATCTTCCCCTCGCCATGTTCCCCGTCCCATCCCCATCCCTCTCCCTTCCACAGTTCACCTGTGTCTGTTCCCCAATGTTTTGTCCCTTCCACTCCCGCCCCTCTTGTCTCATGCCTCATTGCTGTGAGTTGTGTGTTAGCTCTCATACGAGCCTCGACCAAGGCATACAAAAAAAAAAAAAAAAAAAAAGCCCGTACGTTGTAACCCGTAATGGCGAACGCAGCTGAG
>NC_140967.1:21554431-21566931 GCF_056783735.1 Eptatretus burgeri | reverse complement strand
GGCCCCAAAGGCCTGCTCTTGCAAAATGTATCCTAGAATCTTTGATATCCATGATGCAGATAGTAAAACCAGCTTAGTGACCATTTTGATTGCTTTACAATTCACTATAACTTGCTGGCATCACCACGTATATAATTTTTAGTTCGGTCTGATTTTTTTTTTAATTGCTTTCACTCCAACACAATGTTTAATAAATAGCTTGAGGCACAGTGACTCAACTGAACAATCCTGATAATGCTGCACTCAACATGCACACTCGACGCTCAGACACGAGGTGTAAGCACATAAAATGTACTTTTTACAGTCTTAGAATTGCCTGGTGTTGGGTTAACAGTTAAGGTGGCTGAGTTTAGATCTTAGGGTCTTGATTTTGAGCCCCCTGTTGTTACGTTGAAATAACACCAGGTGGGTTGACTGAGCCTGCCATCCTTCCGATACTGACAAAATGAGTACCAGCTTACTGGAAACGGGGGACATTGCATCAGCAGCACAGCCACACTCCCAGCAATGATGCAACCAGCATCCACAGGCTGCATACAAGATAATAAAAACATCTTAGAATGTAACTTCTTTGGAGCTTTTGCAAACTTTGTGCAATAGTTCACCAAATAGTTCTTACAGTCTCGCTGATGATGTAACATTGCTCATCATTAAAATGTTTCAGATGTTAAAGATCTGTGTATCGGTTTAGGATTGTAAAGATCCCTAAAAACGAGGACCATTATGTAATGGCACCCTGACCAAATTTCCTGTTTATAGATTTCAATAATGTTAAATTCGATTCAGTTCTTGGGTAAGAATGAGGTGAATACATGGTGAGGGGAGTCATTGCATCACCAACATCAAACAGTTCAATTTTCCAGTAGCATAGTAGTATAGTGCGGATCAGGCCTGGTGTTGGCTTAATGGATAGGGTGGTGCGCTTGGGATCCTAGGGTCCTGAGTTCAAATCACGCTCTACAATTGAATTAATACCAGGTGGGGTTTATTCAGCTCGCCATCCTTCCGAGGTTGACAAAATGAGTACTGGCTTGCTGGGATGATTGAGCCATTTGAGTATCTTGTATCGGAGTGGCGACCCATCCAGGATTGTGCCCACGAGCACAGGAGACTGCTTTGGCAGCACCGACGCTCTGTGCAGAGTATGGTCCCAATGGATGGATGGATGGATGGTGGCGAAGCGGGTGTGGGGTGGGTTGTGGGGATTTTTTTGGATGATAAAAAAAATAATACATTCTATTTTTACATAAAGATCGAGGCTAAATGACAATGGAAAAGCTGAATGACAGAGGTGTGATGTTGACACAGGGATGGAACAAAGGGTAGTTGCCATACAAGGGAGAACGGAGAAGTGGAGAAGGAACAAACACAGCGGCAGCATAAGTAAGGACATAATGACAGGATAAGGGAACCGAGTGGACTGAGAAGACAAGCAACTTGTAAGCAAACAGGAAAAAGTGACAAAGATGGTAAATGTAGAAACATGTTGGTTACACCAATTAGTCTTGTGATCATGGCTTCTACCCTTTCCAAAGGTACGAGGTCAGATCTGATGACACCACCTCATAGAGGACATCCATATTCCACGGTACTGTGGATGAAGCTTTGTACACTGTTAGGAGCTGAGAGCAGCTTAGCAATGACTGGGCTTTGAGGAGGATTCCAAGGTGCCTTCCTGCCCTGGAGTCTGTAATGATATGAAGGAACCACTTTATTATGCTTGTTACGTGCACTTATACATGTGCCAGATACGGTTTGCCCTCTTCCTGTATACTGATGGTGATATGAAGTAAAGCACTCGGAGACTCTATTCTGCTATTGTCCATTTATATTATATTCGCAAGTCTCGTGGAAGTTCCTTTTATAGGTTCTGGTAATCCAGCGTAAATTACTTGTCACAGTATTTTCAGGACAGTCACGTGCAGTCTCCTGCTGTAGTGCATCTTGCTTGCTCCACCCAAAAGGGACTAAGTCGATGTCTTGGGTATCTGGGCCATCATTGAAGGTAATGTTGTTGACCTGTAAGTCAAGGGATATGTCATCTCACTTACCTGGGTTAGGCAGCCTGCTCAGTGCGTCGACGAGTATCATGGAGGTCCCTGGCTTGCATTCGATGGAGAAGTTGGAGCCTTGAACGTTAATTAGTTGTTGTTGAAAATGTGGCGGGGTGCTGGTCAATGGTTGGTTGCAGATCATCACTAATGGCTTGTGATCTGTATGGACGTAGAAGTTGCTTCCAAACAGGTATGTATGGAACCGTGCAAGTCAAAACACGAGTACTAGGGTTTCCCTCTCGATGTTTGAATAGTTTGCTTGCGCAGTGGATGCAAATGCAACTGCTTTGCCATTTTACAGAAGGCATGCGTGAGCCCTTTCTGAGATGCATCAACCTCCAGAGTGCTCGGCATTTCTGGATTATAATATTGCAGGCGTGATCCGTTGGAGATTGAGTGCTTGATAGCAGTGAACATGGCTTGCAGTTCTCGCAGAGCTGTGCAGCTTCATCAAACAAAATTGGATGTTGATGATGTATTTGCAGTTGAAATTTTGTGAAAACGGTTTAATTGTTTCTTTGTTGCAAAGTTGAAGTGAAATTCTAACGAGATGTCTTATTAATTAATCACTCCAGTTCTTCAAGTACACTCCGGTAAACTGTGGATCAAACTGTGGATTTGAGATTTCGAACGTTACTTCAATGCCATTGACTTCAACAACCTTCAGGAACATTCTGAACTATTATTACGATAATTTTTAATAACTCAACGGGTGGAATATGGGTGTTTACCTTCAAATATGAGCTGAGAGGATAGCCTAGAGGTATGCACACCCTCCTCTAAGCTCTCTTGCCTAAGTTTGAATCCTGACCCAGCTCTTAACTGTCATCTGGTGTTTCACAGGCAGGATGATTCATCAATGTGTGTGCCGTCCCGGATGGACGTTAAATGGGCGTCCCATCTGCCTGCATTCGTCGGTGGACGTTAAAGATCCCACGGTGTCCTTCACGAAGAGTAGGCAAGCTATCGCTGGCACCCTGAACAAATTACAAATTCCTGCCCTAACCAGCAGAAGGCACTACATCGGTGGCACAGCTGTGCCCTCAGCAAATGATGCTACCCCACAGCCTTGTGCTGCATACAAATGAACAAATCTTCAAGAGGGAGAGATGTCGTGATATTCCGTAGTGATATTAAGGAATTATATTATTATGCCTGCGACACATATGTATACATGTGCCGGATACGGTTTGCTCTCTTCCTGTATACTGATGGTGATATGAAGTAAAACCACTCAGTGAGTCCATTCTGATGTTGTCCATTTATGTTATGTTCGCCTCAAAATGTATCACTTCAGAGTCCATTTTAGATATGTGTCAGGAAAGGTCAGAGCAGATTTTTCGTGCAGCAGCTCCAAAGACTGCACCTCTGATAGATGATTTTTAACACAGGAATAAACTGGAAGGTTACCCACATATCCTTTATGTAGAGACAAAGTACCCCGGATGCCCTTGGCAGAAAGTTTAATGATCAGGGCTGGATGCCAGATGGTGTCAAATTATTGGGAGATGTCCAGTGACACTACCCTGACCTCGAGCTTGGGGTTTGAGGTGCCCATCCATTTCTGAGTTAGCAGAAGGGACATATCTAGGGTCAAATGGCTCAGACAGAACACAAATTGGTGATCTGATATTGAACAGTTGAAGAGGATCTAGGCCTTGAGATCTACTGAGGTTTATTGATGCCATTTATTGCTAATCATTACTGACTGCTCTGTTGTTCAGAAGCTCTGTCTTGGCACCCTTTTTATGGATAAGAATGACACAAGCCACCATCCCATAGTAAGAGGAGGTGACCCTCCAAATAGGATCTGCAGAAGAAGAGTGAAAGAGGAACAGCAGGTTCAGACGCACAGGTTTTGAAGCAGCTAATGGAGTGTGGATGAAGCACAGACATTATGGGCTCAACAGTCTTGTCCTGTGTCTCAGTGTTCTTGTATATCCCAGTGCAATTTTATTTTTAATCATTGCTCAAATTTTAACATATTTTCCAAGTATGGAGTGGTCACTATTTTATTCTACCATGAAGATGATGTATAATGCTGACTTTCTCATTGATGTTGTTGCTGTTGCTGTTGTTTTGGAAGGGCCTGGCCTACTTGCATTCAAACGGAAAGATACACAGAGACATAAAGGTGGGTTGCTTGTTTTGAGGATTTATAAAGGAATTGTCACACTGGAATAGGTATTTTCACAAGGATTTCCCATAACACATTTACAATGGTTGATAGAAGCACCAGTGCTGGTTGGAACAGAAAAATTGCTTTCAAAAGAAGAACTCAGCAAAGCACAGTTCATTGCACATATGAACGGGAATCTGAAACAGCTGGCATAAAAATGCTGTTACTGCCATTTGCACCTTTTTTCATGCACACCTTGCATCCTGATAGATGGGAGATAATTGGAAATCTGCCTGAACGATGAGTTTCATTGAGACTGTTGTTTTCACATGACCTGCAGAAGTTACGCTAACACTGCAAAGTTACTAGCTCAAATAATACCATATTGGTTACAAACCCAAATGATGTCATATGAGTTACTAGCTCAAATTATGCCACATAAGTTATTAACTCAAATGATGCCATATTAGTTACTAACTCAAAAGTGACTAACTTAAATGATGCCATATTAGTTACTAACTCAAAAGTTACTCACTCAAATGATAACAAGGAAATCCAACACAGGTGGAGGCCATTCAACCCATCATGCCTGCGCGAACACCACACCAACCCATCTACACAAGATCCAAGGAAGAAAATGCAAAAAATAGTTTTTAATTAATGAAATTTTTTTGTTTGTTTGTTTGTTTGTTTTTGGGGTTTATTTATTTATTTGTAGTTTTTGTCGTTTGTTTGTTTTTTCCTTTTCTTCCCCTCAGGGGAGCGGGCATGGGCTTGGTTAAAAACACACATCAACCACACAACCCCCCCTTGACAAGACCCCCACCAACAGCACTCCGTACACAATCACCCATCAATGCTCAAACTACCTAAAAGTCTTATCAACATCCCCATACCCCTCTATCTACATAACTTCCAGGTACCTATCTAATTCAAATTTAAACTTTATCTGCTTTTTCTGCTGCCACTACCTTTCCAGGGAGACCATTCCATGCATTAACTACTCTCTGAGTGAAAGTCCCCTGCCTTGCTACCGTCTTAACTCAGTTACTTGATGCTCAATGCTACCGTCTTGATGCCATATTAGTTACGAACTCAAAAGTTACTCACTCAAATGATGCCATATGAGTGACTAACTCACATGATGCCACATTAGTTACTAACTCAAAAGTTACTCACTCAAATGATGCCATATTTGTTACGAATTCAAAAGTTACTCACTCAAATGATGCCATATTAGTTACTAACTCAAAAGTTACTCACTCAAATGATGACATATTGATTACTAACTCAAAAGTTACTAATTCAAATGATGCCATATGGGTTCCTAACTCATATGATGCCACATTAGTTACTCACTCAAATGATGTCATATATTAGTTACTAACTCAAAAGTTACTAATTCAAATGATGCCATATGAGTTCCTAACTCATATGATGCCACATTAGTTACTAACTCAAAAGTTACTCACTCAAATTATGTCATATATAAGTTACTCATTCAAATGATGTCATATTCCTGCCCTATTCCACATATTAGTTACAAACTCAAAAGTTACTAACTTATATTATGCCATATGAGTTACTAACTCACATGGTGCCACATTAGTTACTAACTCAAAAGTTACTCACTCAAATGATGCCATATTTGTTACGAATTCAAAAGTTACTCACTCAAATGATGCCATATTAGTTACTAACTCAAAAGTTACTCACTCAAATGATGACATATTGATTACTAACTCAAAAGTTACTAATTCAAATGATGCCATATGGGTTCCTAACTCATATGATGCCACATTAGTTACTCACTCAAATGATGTCATATATTAGTTACTAACTCAAAAGTTACTAATTCAAATGATGCCATATGAGTTCCTAACTCATATGATGCCACATTAGTTACTAACTCAAAAGTTACTCACTCAAATTATGTCATATATAAGTTACTCATTCAAATGATGTCATATTCCTGCCCTATTCCACATATTAGTTACAAACTCAAAAGTTACTAACTTATATTATGCCATATGAGTTACTAACTCACATGGTGCCACATTAGTTATGAACTCAAAAGTTACTCACTCAAATGATGCTATATTAATTACTCACTCAAATGATGCCATATTAGTTACTAACTCAAAAGTTACGAACTCAAATGATGCCACATTAGTTACTAACTCAAAAGTTACTAATTCAAATGATGCCATATTAGTAGGGTTGGGCATACAACCATACTTTTTTTGAAAGGAGTGTTTTTTATGGCCAAATTTCACGCTGATCACGAATCCGTTGAACTTTTTGACATAGGATGATGTCTTAGGTTGGTAAAATGCAAAAATTCAAAATGGCCGCCAAATTTACCCACTTTTCGGGTAAAATTTGATAATTATGGCTTACTAGGGCATGTAATATGAGGGTTGGGCACACATTGACTTTTTCTCTGTTGTCCCGTTAAAAGGAGTGTTTTTTATGGCCATTTTTCATGCTGATCACGAATCTGTTGAAATTTTTGACCTAGGATGATGTCTTAGTAAGACGTTACTCATAGGTTAGAAGTCTTCTTCGTAAGACATCATCCTAGGTCAAAAATTTCAACGGATTGGTGATGAGCATGAAAAATGGCCATAAAAAACACTCCTTTCAACGGGACAACAGAGAAAAAGTCGATGTGTGCCCAACCCTAATATTAGATGCTAACTCAAAAGTTACTAACTCAAATGATGCCATATTAGTGACTAACTCACATGATGCCGTAAAAGTTATGAACTCAAATGATGCCATAAACTAACTTGCGTTTAATATCGGAGGTTAGTTTTTTTGCAAATCTCGTCGAGTTCTAAAATGGGAGTGGTAGGTACATTTATCTATTTTATTGTATTGACCACAGTTAAAGGAAAAATTAAATATTGTGAACTGTGAACTAAATAAGGTTTTAACGAAGAAGATTATAGAACAGAAAAGAAACTTCGACACGAAAGACATTGAAAATTTAATGAAGAATAATGGAAGCTTATAAGTCTACAAGCGAAGCAAAAACAAAACAAAGTGTATATTTAAATCTGCAACGGTGGAATAGTGATCAGTAGACTACAAATTAGTGGCAAAGATTGTGATTGAAAGAAGTGTGAGACGAGGAGATACAAAATTGTTCACTGCGTGCCTAATTGTGATACAACAGCTAAATTGGAAAAATGGAGGAGTCAATATTGATGGAGAAAGAGCAAAGCAACTACGATTTGCAGATTACATTGTTTTGACTCCGACCAGTACCAAAGGAATGGAAATCATGATGGGAGATATCAATTTGGAGAGTGAAGTCGATCGAACAAAAAATGAGGATGATAAAGACAAAAATTATAATATTGTCGTGTCCACGTCTGTTAAGACCGACCGGGACGGATCACAGACCAGGTCTACCTTGGAGGCGAACACGTGATCCTTGGGGATTAAAGCACGCACAGGACGGGAGGCGGCGAAGCACGTCCCAGAGGCGTTCACCAGGACGGAAGCACGAGGGTTTATACTCGAACCCACGACGAATAGACAGGCACAATAAACTTTAATAAATAGGGTTTAATGACCATAAATCAATTGCTTATCATGGAAATAAATCAAAGCGTAATAATAAAAATGTGAGGTAAACTAAACCTAATTTCAAAAGGCCTCCACAGTGACACAAAAACAGACAAGGGGAAAGTTAAAATAAAAGAAAATCCCTTCCTTTGTTCTGGCACTTAGCTGGGTGTCCAGAGATAATCTTTGAGGAGCTTGGGGATCGAACCGTGTCATCTTGCACGGGAAACCGCACCCAAAGTGGCACCGAGCCGCTCTCTGGGCGGGAAACGTACGTGGTAATTCACGTGGGTAGCCCTCCTTCGTTAACGGTCCACAAACCTGCGTACAGTTTATTCTCACGATCGAATGTGCCAACCCCGCTCCTCTCTTACACCAGGTCCACTCACAACAATGGCCCACCTTCCTCCTCGAATACACAACGGGATAACACTGAGTTCGCTGAGAGGTGTGCTCCTGTTCTTCCTTCTCTCTTCTCTCTCTCTCTCTCTCTCTCTCTCTCTCTCTCTCTCTCTCTCTCTCTCTCTCTCTCTCTCTCTCTCTCTCTCTCTCTCTCTCTCTCTCTCATAAACGTACACTTCATGACACAGCCGAAGAGACAACGGCTCGCGTCTTGCTCCAGCATGCGGAAAAATTCACATCAGCACGAAAACGAGAATCGCGCTGTGATATTTCGTCGTCGTGTCGAGGAAAAGCTAGAGTGGTCCTATGTGCTCTGACCACCATCCCCTCACACCAACTCCCTGCTTCAACCAATCATAAGCTTCGGGGCATGCCTTGTTGGCATGAAGCCGAGAAGCCGGGGTTTCTTGCCTGCTCGGAAATGTTCGTCGTCATTATTGTCGTCGTCGAAAGCGTGGTTCTTTTATTTCCGGTTTTGTAAATGCAAAAACATAGGAAAAGGTCATGGGGGCATTCACATACTGGGAGAAATTAGCCTTAATCCGTACCTAATTAACACGGCACCACCCCCCCCCCCCTCCCATGTGGTGACACGTCACAATCTTAAGCTGACGGTTTCCCTACTTAATTTACATCGAGATATATCCTGCTCGTCCACGGAGTATACTACTCCATACCATCCCACTTTTGCGATGAAATTCCTCCATCTACCCCACAAACATAACAGTATGTTGAAAAGCTATGCCAGAAAGTGAGAAATTGAAATTGATAGTATAAAATCAAAGAAAGTAGTGATTGCAATTTCCTATGTCGATTCATAAAAATGGACACAGAACACTTTTGGGAAACGAGGAGACATATTGGAGCAGTACAGGAGAGGTAGCAATATTTCATCATTTATAAGGGTAATTGACGAAAATCCTATAACTCTCCGTGTGTGTGTGTGTGTGTTTGTGTGTGTGTGTGTTTGTGTGTGTGTGTGTGTGTGTGTGTGTGTGTGTGTGTGTGTGTGTGTGTGTGTGTGTGTGTGTGTGTGTGTGTGTGTGTGTGTGTGTGTGTGTGTGTGTGTGTGTGTGTGTGTGTGTGTGTACGTACGTATATATGTGTGTTATTTAGTACATTCTAAATTCTAGATGTTTTTTCAGAATGGATTCCTTGAAGCGCACCAATGGAGTTCTGTTTCTTATGCCCTCCAACTCTCGTTGTGGCCCCTTCATTCCATAGCATTCCACCACCTCTGGGTGTTTGTGCAAGTCTGCCCATGGCTTGGCTGCAGCTGAGTTACTTCCCTCCCAACCTCATCCACAACCACCCCCACCCAAACACCCCTCTCCCCCAACACTACCTCATGCCTTCCCTCAACCAACTTCCCCCCCCACCACCAACCCAAACCGACTTTCTCCACCCACCTTTTAATTCTGGCAGAGCCCATACGGTCTTTTTCACCTTCAATAGCACTTCCCTCCAGCGCGTGCACTGCGCCCTGTGCCCACAATACACCGCTGTTCTTGGACATGCTTGTGTCAGTTGGGCTGCGGATTTTTCTGGCAGGCCTTGTACAAACTACCAGAGAAACCTGGCTTTCCTAACACTCGTGTCATTGTTTTCACAGCCTTTTCTACATTCCTGTGAGCCTGTCTGTTCACCTTGAGGGGCATGCTGTCATGTGATGCACCATGTGTTTACTGGGCTCTGCTTGTAACGACATTGCTATTGTATTATATCATTACTCTTTCCATTTTCATGAATTCATTGGTTCAATAGGTGTGCTGACAAAACACTCAAGTGAAACTGAAACATCCTCTTTACCTCCATAATCCTTACCTCTAGATGCTCTCGGCTTGAAATAACCTCTACAAATGAGTGCCATTGGTGGACAAATGGTGATTGTTTGGGACATGCCAATACAATGTTGTGGTTTCTTCCACGGAGCATAGTTACAAGAATACCATTTTAGAGCCTGACCCACAAGACACGATCCACTTGTTTCATTGCATTTCAAACCAGCATTGTACCCCTTCTTCTTCTCTTCGCCTTCATCTTCATCTTTTATTACCATTCCTTTACTTCTTATTCTTCTTCATTTGCACCAAAAGCTACTGCCACCTTACCTCATTGCTAATTTTCCTGAAAGGTGCCACTGGAAAAATACTGAAATAATTTTCTGATTTGCTCCTCGTTTTCGTTATTTATTTTATTTCATTCTTGGCGTTGTCTTTTGCTGCAGGGTGCAAACATCCTGCTGAAAGATCAGGGAGATGTGAAACTTGGTACGTCATTCTGGATCACTTATTTTTTGTTCTGATGTACATATAATGTGAACGTAACTTGTTTCCGTTAGTTTTAGGAAGCTTGCACATAATTAAGACATTTTTCTGATTGGTGTTTCACATTGCCTCGATGTTGAGTTGCAGACTCGATGGACAACTCCGTTGCATTTTCAACACGGCTCATGGCAGTCGGTAATAGCTTCAAGATTGTAAAATATCAAACATAAACAAAACCTCCAACACCACACGCTCTTCACCACTCTGAGCCAAAAGATTGGAGATGACGGATCACTTGGAAGATTGGAATTGCAAACAGGGTTTTGCAATGCCGACACGACGATTGCACAATGCCATATTTTGCACCGTCATCTCTGGTTACAGGACAACAGCGAACTACCATTGGTCGAACCGTTTTGAAAACCATTTTGGCACTTCTTTACTTACCTGAACAGGTAATTATAGCACAAATAAAAGAGATGAAGCCCATCAGGCCTGTGCAATATCCACATCCCAGTTCTCTTGCTTAGAGTGTGTAGTGCCAAGGTGGTGCCATGCAGCAACACCCAAGAGCAGGCCAAGATTCCAGCACACATTGGCCTACTCTTTTTACTTTTATTTTTGAAACCATATTGCAGGATCATTAATACCCACACCCAAAATATTGTTGTGGTTGACCAAATTCGCAAACCACCATTCAGGTCCCTTAGGTGAGATATCTCGGTAAGTATATGTGTAGTTAGGCCCAAACCCGTTGTCTAGAGGGAATAAATGTCATTCATGAGGGCTGCGACTCTTCAGGATAGCCGTTTTTCTTTTACTATCTTTATTTTGGACCAACCGCCATTATTACCACCACCAACCACGTCTCAACAGCCATCACAACAACAACCACCAACCACAACGCCGCTTCACCACAACCGCCACGACCTTTACCGTCACAACTCGCCACCATCGCATCACCGTCATCTCGCGCCACTCGTGGGCACCGATGCTGGACTCGTGCGGAGCGCGCACCGAGCAGCGTGTTCAAAAACATCACGGACTTTCCGCAGAAAAACGGATCAAAAACGACTCACGCCCACTTTTGTTCCGTCCAATCGGTGAGCGAGGGGCGATTTGGCCCCGCCTCCAGGGCGTTGGAGGGCGGTCGCTATATGCAAATTCATGGATCAAAAAGCATTCACGCCCACTTTTCCTCGGGCCAATGGGGAGCCAGCAAGAGAGGTGAAAGGTCGGAGGCAGAGGGTCAAAGATGAAGGAGCGAGGCCACGGGGGATATAAGGGGCCGCGTTCGTCAGTCGAGTGAGTTCAGTTCGCAGGAGGAAGAGTGGAGTTGGAAGCGGAGGAAGAGTTGGAGAGTTGGCAGTTGGCAGTTCGCAGTTGGGAGTTCGCGGAGTCGGAGTGAAGAGGACGGAGCTGTGGAGAGGCGGCGGCGGCGAAGGCGGTTGAGGGGGTGCTCGCGTCGGATTCGGGGAACTGCGGAAGGAGAGGCCGGCGGCGCGACCGAGGTCGTGGTGGAGACGCTCGTCGCGGGACCCAAGATTTTGTGAAATCCTCCTTTCCCCGAGCATCAGCAACCCCCTCCTGTTTCCCCCCCGCGCTGAGATAGTGCGACAAAAGGGGGCCCCCTTCCCACCCCCTACCAGACACTGTCCGCGAGGCCCGCGGAGTTGAGGCACCACCGCCGCTCCGCGTCTCATCATCAGACAGGTAGGCCCGACACGGTCTCGGCCCCAGGCCCGCCTACCCCCTCATCCTGGAGGGTGGTTCTCTTTTCTTTTGCTTTGGGAATATGTGTTGTCGGCGCCGTCTGTGAAGTAAAATTGTATAAGTGTTGCCGAGTGCCCGGTAGTCGGATAGATCTGCATTGTTGCTTTTGCTTTTTGTCTTCTTCTTTTACATGTGCTTTTGGTGGAATTGTATATGTGTGCTTTCCGTTCATCGCGAAATAAATGTGCTTATTGTTGAACTGTTTTCCCGCTTCGCTTCATCATTTCTTTCATTGAATCCCCATCTTGCTTCACGTAAAGGGTTGGACGTGGGCTAAGACGCCCGATAATTAATCGAACCGTCGAGGCC
>NC_140967.1:21414431-21546931 GCF_056783735.1 Eptatretus burgeri | reverse complement strand
GTGGAGGCTGAAGTGTGCCAGGGCAGTGTCTTGGACCCAGTCTTGTTTCTCATCCACATAAACAACCTCTCCAATGCTCTGGAAACCGTCTCCTTTTTGGAGATGACTAAATTTGTGTGGTACATTACCTGATTCTGCTGCAGAAAGAAGCTGCATCACTCTCTGTTGATCTGAAATGGATTAGTCTAATAAATGGTAGTTGCCTTTCAATCCTGGCAAACCTCATAGTCTTACCTTGTTGCTTCAGAAGGTTCATCAAACAAACCCACCACCTATTTCTATGGTCATTCGCTAGAAACGATGCAGTATCTTGAACTTCTATGCCTCTTTATCAGCTATGACCTCTTCTGGGATGATGACATAGCAAAGCTGACCTCCAAAGCCAGCCGCAGATTGGGCATCCTCCGTCATTACAAGTTATTCCTTGAAAAATCAGCAAGACTCGCAGTGATGAAGGCGTTTGTTCATATTACATTGGGGTGCTGCTCTCTACTATGGGGAGGCATTCCAGCATCACATCTGTCTTTCCTGGAATCGATGGAACCTGAAGCTCTTCAGATTATAAGAAACTCCCGCAACAAGGCCAAAGCTCAAGACTTGTTGCTCTCACATTGTATTTTTCCATCACTGGCCTGGTTAAGCTCTGAAAATCCAACCTTATGGCTCACCGTCGCTCTTCTGTTCCTCTTTTATCACGATTATGGAACCTGCCTCTTGAGACTGCTCAATCTCACTCTTCATGCCATAGCTTCAAGTCGGCAGGGCACCACCATCTCGAATCGTTCCCCATCCACATCCAGAATCTTTTCCACCCAAATTTTACCGGACATAACCTAACCCAAGTTCCACAACCCTCTTGTTTTCAGGAAACTGTGTTTCCTCCCTTCCCATCTCCTATTTTTCTATTTGCTTATTCCCTTGCTTGTTGTGTCAAACTGTTGCTTCACTGTCAGTTTGTTGCCTTTTTAACCATCTGTCACCTCACTCCTCCATGAGCCTAAATCTTGTCGAGAAACAAAACTACTTACTCTTTCATTTTATTGTTCTCAAAATGATATTTTATTTCAAGACAGCAAAGGTAAAACCGTTTGAAATCACTCCAGATTTGCTGCAGTGATCATTTGTACCTACAGAACTTGTACTTTTTTCAATTGACAATTTTAAATACGAGTATAGAATATCCTTGAACATCAGGAAGTACAAAACATGCAGGTTTACACTCAATGTGTGCACAGTTAATGGTCAGGAAATTGAACAAGTATGTTCCTTGGATCGGCAGTTAAAGCAAAAAAATTATTATACCATGCCTCTTAAAATGAAATGCGAACATTATTCTAGACTAGCAGAACTCCGTGGTATAAACAGCACGATAGAGAAAAAGGAAGGCCTTTTATTCTTGCGCTGATTGAAAGAGCTCGAAAATGAGAGGTCCAACAAGGAATGCCTTGAGTTGTTATCCAATACCCAACACTTAAAGAAAAGAAGAGAGGAAAATGAGTTTCACAACTTTTTGATTTCTTTTAAAATTTGATTGGATAAACTTACCATGGATTATACGAAGATAGCTTTTGGTTTCGGAGTGAAATACAGGCTGTCCACAAAGTCTTGTTCCGGTTTTTAAATTTTATTACAACCAAACCAAAAGAGATACAATGATGTGGGTTTTTGCATTTTGTCACATAGTTCATCAAGTTTCTTGTGTTCTTCAATACACCTCAACATATTTACTTTTAATGGCAAGTAGCATATCCAAGCGATAATTATCCACCTCAATCCATGTGTTGGCCAACATGTCCCTCATCACACTGCTGATGCAACTGATTAACCTTGCACTAAATGTTTCAATGTCAGCAACAGATGTTTGAAAAACAATCCTTGACATATCCCCACACGAAGTCTAAGGGAATCACGTTGGAGACTGTGGCAGCTTGGGCTAGGGTGACTGCCCCACCACGTCCAATCCATCTTCCAGAGAAGTTCTCGGTTCTAAATTTTGCACTACCTGCACTTTATAATATGCTTGTTTTTTTATATTATAATTTTGCCGAAGGTTTGGATTCATTTGAAGCAACTTTTACGAAATAAATATTTTCTTTCCGAGGAGCATTTCTGTGTTTCAGGACAGACAGACAGTGTTAAACTATTATACATATACCAGAAGCCAGGGGGTTATGTTATTCTCCTAATTCAATACCTCTCCAAATATGTAATGTTATATAATTGTTATGTAATTGTATATTATGTAATTCACAATACCTCTCCAAAATACCTCTCACTGCTTTCAAAACACCTCACTGCACTGGAAAACGTGGGGACAGTGAAACTGTACTGCGAAGAGAGGAACTTGTAACACCAGAGATGCCAACTTTTGGAAATCAGAATTAGGGAGGATTTGCAACCGACACCAAATATTGTGCGCGAAGCGCACATCTCGAGCGCAGAGCGCTCGACCCTTGCGGCGGGGTCCAGGGCCCGCCTTAGGGCCCTGGAAGCTCTGGGGTTCTAGACGCTCTCGAGTGCCCTCTGAGCCCTATTTTGGAGCATTTAACATGTTAAGAATTCCCACTTTTTGAACAAAAAAAGGGGAAAATTGTGCACTTTTTAATGTTACATGTATGTTAATATTAGTAAGTTAGGGGACAATCAAAGATTAACAAAAAGCACAAAAGAAGCAATATTTTTCTTACCTTACTGGCTGGTACTACTGCTGCTTGCTTTTTCCATGGCAGCTTTGCTGAGTGACAGCTGTGTGGCTCTTTTAGCCCTTCTGATTATGTCTTTGCTGTATTCTCTCTGGTAGCAAGGGGTGCTATGAGCTAGTTTTTCAATTAAGAGAGCTTCCAGGGTTTTGACACTCAAATTGGGATGAAATTCAGTATGATTCTTCCGTACAAGACTGAGTGCCCGCTCACATGATGCGTTCGAATGAGGAATGACCAAGATTCCCTTCATCACTTTGCTCAAATTAGGATACTTCTTGGCACCAGTGCAGGGATCTGTGAGCTGTGAAATCCGATGCCACTGCTCATCCACTCTCACTGTCTCAGTAGCAATTGTAGCTATGGAGGCGTCTGCCTGGTAGTGAGCGAATTCACTCTCAAGACTGTCTATGTCACTATCACCGCCACTGAACAGACAGGGGAATTTCTTGATGAAAAACTCCACACAGTCAAATCCCACTTCTTGGTGTAGCTTAACATCCAGCACCTGAGCATGCTTGGCTAATTCATCATCTAGCGGCCAGGTTTTGAAGATGTAATTGCAGGCTTTCACATAATATGAGCGAACTGCACTGAAGAAACCTTGGATGTCTGACTCACTCAGAGTGAAGGTGGATTTCTTGAGACTCCTTTGTTCCCTTATATACAGTTTGGCATCGTTCCCAATCATGAGGTCCTCATCATTCTTCTGATGATTTCTGTCAGAGAAGGGTACATTTACCAGAGCAACCGATGACACCGATGGTTTCAAAAACCGTACGAAGATATCTTTCAGAAGACCATTCAATTCTCCGTGCAGGAGATGAATACAGGGTTTGTCTCTTTGGAGCAGAAGATTCCCCTTCTCAAAAAGCTTGTTAGCATATCGAAGGAAGAAACAATAGAGTTTTGTTTGTGGAGACAAGAACATCCTGTTGACACGTTTTTCTCTAGATTCCTGCACAGTGTTTGAGGAAGATGCGCTTTTAGTTGTAGAACTCGTAGTACACTTAGCCGCAGGGCGATCACACTTGCGTTTACTGCCAGCAGAAGAGGTCAGACTCGTAGTACCAGATCCAATTTTACGTTTGAGGAGAGAGCTTGAGGTAGGTGCAGCCAAGGAAGAAGACCTCTGATTCGAAGGTTTTGCTGAGCTTCTATCAAGTGATTTGGCAAAAGCAGAACTTAACTTGGGTCCTTCTTTGCCTGTAGATGGGACTATCACAGTCTTTCTCGACTCTGAAGGGATCTGCTTTGTAGATGAACGTGATGAAGGGCCGGTGATGCTACCTGCTCTCAGCATTGGTTTTGGTGCTGTCCCTGCTGTCTTCTTCGCAGCAGATACTGCAGTGGTAGTGGTGAATGCTGCTCCACTAGTGCTTGATCCTGCAGTGCCAGTACTGGCAGTAGATACAGTGCCGTCCTTCTTGCTCGTTGTTAGAGTCTTGGCTACAGTTGGTTGCATTTTTCTTCGTACTTCTTCTTTGAAGAAGAGGCGAAGTGGCTCCCACTGTTCAATCAGCCTGTCTAGGCACTGACCAAGGGACAGCCACCTTGTTGCGACATGCTTCAGAATCTTGTGTGTCGGGGCATCACAGAGTTCTTGCAGTGCTTTCACTCCTTTGACGCGTTTACTACTTTTGTCCAAGTAGTAGTAAATATCGATGAGAAAGTCATCTAATTCAATGGGTAAGGCCTGAGCCGCCTTCTTGGCCGTATTGTGCATCATATGGCAAGGGCATCCCATGATGTAGCATTCTGGATTTTGTTTGTGGATATAAGCAGCGACTCCTTTGTGCTTGCCCACCATGACAGAGGCATTATCAGCACAAAAGGAAACACAATTTCCCCACGGAATTTTCCTGTCACTGAACTCATGATCAAGCAGTTTGAAAATGTTTTCTCCAGTGGAATCTTGTTTGCACGCAGGCAAACTTAGCAAACCTTGCTTCACAATCCCAGCACTGTTGTCATAGTACGAAATCAGGACAGGATATAGCTGGGCCTCACCACTGTCATTGCTACCGTCTGTAGCTAGGCTAAATGGAGCTAGTCTAGCAATATCGGCAATAGATGAAGCAGTAACATTTGACAACTCACCAATTATTGCTGAAGTTTTTGTTCTTGCACATCCATACTTTGAAGCAACTTTTGAATCTGGAAACATCTTTTGAAATAGAGGTCCAGCATGATCTGAGACTGATATGGGCAAGTTATGCTCCACAATAAATCCACTAAAGAGAAGTTCTGCTCGGGTAACATCCTCTTCCTCGCTTGTCCCTTGTTTGGTGAAATAATTCAGAAGTGTACCGGTACTCGTGCTCGAAGATCTCTCCTTTGCAATGTCTGTGTGCCGTTTGCTTCCAACGTGCTTCCGAATATCATCGTGACCTCCGTGCTCAACTGAAATATCAACGCTGCATACTGTACAATACGCATGATGAATTCCTCTTTCAGACTTTCGAATACACGGGTATTGGAGACTGTATTCGGTCTTGTACTTCTGAGACCATTTCTTGGTCTTCGTAAGCTTCTTTTCTGCCATTTCGTAATCAACATCGAGGGCTTGAAGCATCGGTAACTTCGAAGTCGATGTTCCACAGCTGCAGCGCGACTCGTAGAACTCTAGCGGCTGTTAAACACCGCACGGTGGTCGCGACCGCCGGGCTGGTACGGGGCCCAGCTGCATGCAGTGAGCGTATCGCATGCATATACACTGTGCATACATACCGCATGCACTAAATCTCAGTGCATGATCGCATAAGCGAGATCCAGACACAATGTTTCGCTGCTCCTCATTTGAATTTGCAATTTTTTACGTACAATTTGGTAGCAGCGAACGTTATGGAGTTACCACATGCTATACATAGCAGACGATGCTTTTCATTCAATTCTCATACTAGTACATTCTGATTAGTGAACAGTGCAAAAATATCAAAATTTCGGGAGGATAAGGATAGTGATCGTAAGGGCGGGAGTTTGGGTGAATTTTCGGAAGCCTCCCGATGAAATCGGGAGGGTTGGCATCTGTGGTTAACACCCTCTCCCACCTGGAGTGGCACTGCATGATATAATTTACAGAGAGAATTTGTGTCACAACCCCTCCCCTCCCTCCCCCACCCCAAAGACCAATGGTGCCAGATTAAAATACCCCTATACACTAATTGGGGTCATGCTGATCCAATGCAGCAAGTCTGGATGTAATCGGCCCAGAACTGCAGGAGGAGTAGCGTGACAAATGCACAAACACACACCAGTCTGAATTATTGTAAGGATATATATATATATATATATATATATATATATATATATATATATATATATATATATATATATATATATATCCATCCAATGGGACCACACTCTGTGCAGAGCTTTGGTGCTGCCTAAGCAGTTTCCTTGGCTATTGGGCACACTCCTGGACAGGTTGCCATTCCGACAGCAAGCTGAAACTCATAAGGTAGACACTGATTGTTTCAACCGTAATGACGTCACGGTTCAGTGTCTACCTTAAGGCCCAGTCACACCTTGACGTTTTAGCCAGCGATGGCAACGTATTAAAATGTATCTAAAACGCTGGCTTACGTTGAACTTTTGATGTTTTTTTTTAAAGATTCGGACATATTCATAGCGACTTGGTCTTATGTATAACGCATTAGTAACGGACACAGAACGTTTCGTTGTGTTATAGATAACTTATACCAACGAATGCTGAACCTGTTGTCGGCCTACACAACCGATGCCCAATGATAGTCTAACTTACGCATAGCGCGTTGCACGCATCGACGACGATGTCGTGACGTAGCCTATTAAAAGGCTGACGCACAACGATTCGAATCATAACTGCCGTAGAAATGGAAGTGTCAACATCGCGGTCACACCTTGGCGATC
This sequence comes from Eptatretus burgeri, assembly GCF_056783735.1. Classification (NCBI taxonomy): domain Eukaryota; kingdom Metazoa; phylum Chordata; class Myxini; order Myxiniformes; family Myxinidae; genus Eptatretus; species Eptatretus burgeri. The sequence goes on along the minus strand of NC_140967.1, from coordinate 21,540,341 downwards.
TTGCCAGCGTATGCAGACCTAAGAAAAATGTGTCTAAAACGTTGGGGCACGTCAAATACGGTATGAGTAAGTTTGGTATACGTGAGTAGAACGCTAAAGTACGCTATCATACGTCGTAGTAAGTAGAGTATGTCAAGAAATTTTAAACATGTTAAAAATTTTACGACGTACTCGGCGTATGAGACACGTTCCGCATGCGATGGGGATAAGTTTTACACACGATATGTGGACGCTTACACACGTCCACAAAGGCTACTTATAAGCTACTCATAAGTCGAAACACGTCGCGGTAATGTCTTTTTTACGCGAAACTTATTTCTAACTTATGTTCGACGTGCTTTGAACCAATTCTTTACGTAGTCCCAACACACATCGACGTATGTAGACGTATTCCAATGACGTCTTCCAGTCGACAAAAAAAAAAAATGAATTAACGTGTTTCTAGCTTACAACTGCCATTTAAAGACGTGTTCCCAGCGGTTTTGGGAATTGGTTTATAAAATGGTGTTCATAAAAGGGGAACCCAACAGTGTTTTCGAGTCCTTTTTGAGTCGATGTCCATGTCAGCAGTATCAGTATCAGTATTAGTATTAGTATTAGTAGTAGTTTGTTCATGTTGCCAGTAGTAGGTGAGTGTGAGGGGGAGGGTGTGGGTTATGATGGATCCTCCTTGCGTTTAACGATTTAACGATTTAAATGATAAACTCAACGATTTAAATGGCTGCATCTCCACTATTGAAAGTAGACGCTTGCGCTCAACAATTCGATTTTTTTTACACTCAATGACTTTTAAACGGTACCACTCAGCTATTTCATTGTTTACAATGAACGATTTAAATTGCTGTCACTCGCCTTTGTTTTTTGACGCTGGGGTTTGGAAATTTGAAGCGTTTCTTCTGAACGTGTTAAAACGCTCAAACTCGACTATTTTAAATAGACGCTGCCGATGGCCAATTGGAATCATAGCCAAGCTAGACATCGAAGTGTGAACATCCTCGTCATGCCGAAGAAAAGTTTGAAGAATGCTGCAAATAAGTGTCCTGGCCGTGGCCGTGGACGCTGACGCAAGGACGATCCATTATACCGACGTCTTTCAGCTTATGAGTAACTTAAAAGTAACGTCTGTCGATGTGTGGCAACGATCGCGTAACGTGCCAACAACACGTTAATCATAGGTTAGAAATAAGTTTCGGGTACGCTAAACATTACCTCGGCGTGTCTCAACTTATGATTAACTTACAAGTAGCATGTGTTGACGTCTGTCAACGATCGCAGACCGTGCATACAACTTGTGGCCAGCGTAGCGCAACGTGTGAGTCATACGCCGGCATACGTCGTGATATTTCAAGCATGAAAAAATTTGAGGACAACCAAAAAGTACAACGCTTAAAGCCAACGTACAACGACGTATGGCAGTGTTTTTCAGCGTGCTGTCAGTGTTATCAAAACTTACCCATAACGTATTCAACGTGTGCCAGCGTTTTAGAAAAAAAATTCAAAAATCGGCATACGTTGGCTAAAACGTCAAGGTGTGACTGGGCCTTTATTGAGACCTGCGTATATAAGCACGCGCCTTTACTTCCTCCTTAACTTGCTGTGATTTTTACCCTGAAGAGTGCAGCACGAAAAGCTTCGGTCACTATTATGTCGTGTTTGTTTGTATCCATATTGAAGTTCTGTCGTACCAAACATCTGTATGTATGTATATATATATATATATATATATATATATATATATATATATATATATATATATATACATATATATATATATATATATATATATATATATATATATATATATATATATATATATATATATATATATATATATATATATACTTGTATCAAGAAAAATCTGATTTATTGATTTGTTTAACGGACATTTTTTTGTAGTGTGCCTACCTTTCGATGTGTTGGGGATTTTGATGTCATGATGAGTAATGTTATTGTTACGGGTTGTGCCTCTGAAGTGAGTTTGCATGTCGTTTTTGACAGTGCTCTCTTTCTGATGTCCAAGAGTAGTTTTCCACCACCAAAGTTGAAGGACAAGCAAAAATGGTAAGCAGTGGTGGTATGCATATAAATAAAAATGAAAAAGTTTCTATCTAACTACATTCTTTTATAACCAGATGAAATCCTCAGCATGTTTGTGGTAGAGTTTAGTTAATATTAAGTTTAGGCTCATGGAAGAGCAAAATAGAGGGTGTGTGAGTTACAACCCACATATAAGGGAAGAAGTGGACAAGTGGGCATGTAACGGGCATACAAACATGACCTGTAAGGGAAGGTGGGCTATGGCAGAGATGAAAGGGAGTAAAAAGATCATGAGCCGAAATGGGAGACGATATAGATGGTGGCGAGCTGGAACCTTATGTCAGTGGAAGGAAAGATGTGAGAAAAACAGTGAACCTGTTGATCAGCGATGCCTATAATTATAATCAGAGCCTTGGCTTCCACGTCTTCTTGGAATTGCGAGGTGGGAGGCAGTTATATATTGAAAATAGAGCAAGTTAATTGGCAAATTTTAACGTTTACCATTTTGTTCTGCATGAAAAGTTAATCTTCATGAAACAGGATGAAGGTTCTTCCCAAACTTGCAGATCAACGTTTTTCCACCACACACGTAGCATTATTATAAATACGAGTTCCTTTTGTAGTAATTTCAATGCAGGAGGAGGTCATGAAGCCCATCAGAGCCTGCTCTCGTGTTGCCAACCTATGGTTGTTTGTCCGTGCTCTATCCTTTTAAAAATGCTGAACATCAAGCAAGGAAGCAGCACGGACCATTTCTATGGTCTTTGGTACGATTCGGTCAGGGTTTGAACCACCGACCTCCCAGACTCAGAGCGGACACTCTCCAACCATTACACCTCTTGTCTGGCTTGATCAAACAACATGTTTTACCAATTCCGATACAGTATTGTCAATTTGTCTTCCTCGAGCCCTAATTCTTCCCCACATCCTTTATTTGTCCAAGTCTCCATCTCTTTTGTCCTTCGGCCCTGCTGTTGGTGTTTCCTCCATCACTTTCTGTTGTTCCTTTTGTTTTGTTTTGTTTTGTTCTGATCCGTTCTGTGTTCTAGCTCTCCCACGAGCCTCGAGTTTGTATACAAAATATAGATATACAAAATGTACCATGTATACATTTCATCCTCTTCTTTTACCTCCTCCAAGTTTCTCTTGCTGTAATTCTTCTTTCCTTTTCTGTTTATTGTCGCTGTTTATCTTGTTACCACCGAAGGTGGACTGATGTTGTGTTTTCTCCCCTGTCTGTCTGTCTGTTTGTCTGTCTGTGAACAGGATATCTCAAAATGTTGTGGAAGGATTCAGACTAAACTTCGTGGACAGGTTCGGTATGTGTCAAGAACGAATTGAATCGATTTTGGTGAAGATCCGGATCAGGATCCGAGAATTTTTTTTCGTGATTCTTCGCAATTGAGAGACGGCTCCAAAAACTATATGTAGCACGATATCTCAAAACATTGTGGATGGATTCGAACAATGTCATTTTATGTTTTTCATTCTCTCCTGCCATTGATTTATTATTTGCCAATTGGCTTGATCCCCCACGTACCCTCAGGTCACCCATGTTCCATAGCTTTGTGAAAATTGCTCTCACGAAGAACCCCAAGAAGCGTCCAACAGCAGAAAAGCTACTGATGGTATATTCTTCTATAATTGTGTGGTTTGTGTTATCATAATCAATATCTACCCCTGTTAGTGCCATTCTTGATTCTCTACCTACTCCTAATTCGTGTTATCTTTCTGTTTTGTAAAAAAAAACGCTTTGAGATTTCATGTGAAATTATAAGTTCTAAATCAGAGGAATTGATTGAATGATTGTGTTGTCTTTGCATATGATGGATCCAAGTGATACTAATTTAGCTTTAAGTGACTGTTACTTCTGCCAGCATGAAGAGGTAAACAGTTGGTCTTACAATTCAGGCATCATGGAAAAGTTTAAGATCCGAATGAAACAAACTTGTTTTTCTTCACGTCGGATGCATGATCTTGTACTGCGGAGCAGCACCCGTTCTGCCAGCAAACGCTGCCTCATTCCATTCCCATGGAGCTCCTCCAAAGATGTTCTGATCTGGAACCCATACCTCCAGCACCAGATCCTGATGAAGAAGATGTTGAGGTGAGTGTGTGATGTATATTCATGTCAATTATTTGTAAAGTGCTAGCCATTTGCAGGGGAGAGTCTCGTTATATAGAACAGATACAGTTCTGTGGATTGTTGTTTTATCAATAATCTGTTATACCGGAATGTCATCCCCATGACCCCTCAGAACCCACTCCCCCCACCCTCAATTCTCCAAATATCATATTAAAGGGATACCCATCAAATGTTAAAGAAGCTATGTAGATCAACATGTCGCAAGTTTGCACAGCACTGTAAATCAAATGTATGACACAGGTCACTGTGAACCCTCTCCAATAACTTTATAAACTACAAATTAAGCCTACTTTGATCAATACAGACCATGGTGTGAACACACAAAAGATCGTCCTGCACGTTGACACATTGGTAACTGTGGTTTACATTTAGTGACTGCAAGAGATTAAAGCACATCCGTATGCACTTCATGGATCTTGCGATGTTATTATCATAGAACCATTTCAAAACGACCCACAGCATCTTAGCAACAGCAGGCAGATTGTATCGAGGCCATTTGTTCATTCAGTTTGAGATGAAATGCATGCTCGGGTACATTCTTGTACCTTCTCTCGTTCTTCTTGGAGTACACGAGCAGAGCCTCTCCCATGTTCTCGTAACTCCAGTCAAAAGCATTTATGCCATCCTCCGCGCTTACGCATTGTGCCTTGCGTTTCAACAACATACAATGCGGTCCACTAATTGTGTCTTACCGGCAGAACAAAGGCGGATCATACAAGTAATGCCAAACTACGTCTATAAATTACATACCGTGAATTCATCCAGCAGCTCTTACGGAACACGCGTTATCCCATTTCTATCGTTGGCTATACGATGCGAGGCTTACGTGCCGGCTCTCGAAGGTATGGGATTCTTCAATTTTCCCAGTTCCTAATCGGAGGAAGAATATTACGAGCTGCATGTCACCTTGCTTCACTTTAAATCTTGGTGGAGGAAAATTTATTTTCGGTGTGGAAGTTGTCCTCACTGCCCCCAACAGCATTTATTTCTCCCTGTTGGTTTTATGGATCATGTTTTAAAATTATATTTTGCTGTTCATCGTATACCATCATCATAATCGGTCATTGTGATGCATATGGTCACTAACGCTGCTGTACGTTGTTCCAACTCAGTTGTATTGCATACTCAGACTTTGAGCTTTTTATATAGCATTGTATCTTAGGGATCTATCCTCGGAGAAAGCGGCAGGTGGTGTTTGATGGTTAAATAGGCACCACCATGTTGGTGAGGCTGTTTTTTTGGTTTTTGATGATTAGCACCCCGTTAATTATCTTCAAGCGGTGTTTCAATTGACCCAAACCAGTTTTCATCTTGCACCCCCTTTGAGTTCCCTTTGTATGCATGCAAAGTTTTTGGCTGCTAGGTTTCATGGTTTTGGGGTTATGAAGGACACACACACACACACACACACACACACACACACACACACACACACACACACACACACACACACACACACACACACACACACACACACACACACACACACACACACTCTGACATTTATTATTATAGATTGTACTTCCTGCATGTTCAATATAGATAATGAATCACACTGCTTTCTTTTGGGACTTGAATATCAGCTTATTCACTGGTTACATTCATTGTTAGTCTGTGTTGCTTTCCAAATGTAGCAGCACATTTTTAATTCTGTTTAGTCACAATATACTCTTTTGTTTGTGTTTTCAACTTTTAAGATGTTTGGTGGATATTCCACTTTTTGAAGTTTCCTTCACACGCACAGTTTCTTTCTCTTTGTCTCGTTTCCTCGATCCCCTCTTGTTCTTTGATTGCGTAAACCCTCTTTGCTCAGGTTTCTCCACTTGACCCCTTCTGCATCATAACCCTCCCCCTCCCTCTTTTACTGCTGGACCTCCTTTGTACGACCCTCACTTCACGACCCCATCTACTCGACTCTTCCCTTAGTCTCATCCTTTGCTCGACCCTCCTCCTGCACCTTTTTTTTTTAAACGACTTCATTGCAGTTCTCATGGCCAATTCTTGTTTGCCCTCAGACGGATATCTCGGTTCCACAGAGGATTCGCTCAAACAAAAGGACACGTGCAGAACGAACACTGTCGGAGCTCAACTGTGAGTCACACTCCAGGAACGTTAGCATTGCTCGGGCCGAACCCATGCCAGGTGTTTCCAAGCTGCACCGACGGATTCCAGTGGCAGTGATGTTGTAAGGCATTTTGCCAGATTTCCGGGGTGTTTTCCACAGTTAGCTTCATCCACCTTTTTGTTCGTCCGTTAGTACGAGTGAGGAAGGTGGTGCGGTGCATTCGTGCAATTCTTGAACATCCGACACTTATGAGCCGTGTACTGTATTTGTGAACTGGAAGTGATATTGTGAATAAATAGGTCATTTAAAGATCAATGTAAGGCGCAATGCGCGTACTTCCGTCATGCCAACCAAAGTAAGGTTACAGCTTTCAACGGAAATGTCAACCGAATGTCTTCTTGATCGTCGCATTTGAAACACCTTCACGGACCTCATGCGAAAGGAGTGTTTAAAGTGAATTTAAATGAAAGAAACAAAATGAACTTTGACAATTAATAATTCATAATCATTCTGCCTTGATAAAAGATTGGATGTGATAGGAGGTTTGGCATGGTGGGGAAGCGTACGACTAGTGGGTGTTTTCTGACCAGGAATGGAAAAAATAATGAAACTAAAGCTTACTTTTTATTTGTGAGAAAACGCTCCTTAAAATATCAGCCAAAGCCACACCTGTGTCAATTACAACTACCGCTACTTCGACTACTTTTATTGGCTCCAGTTATTCTCACCTTTTTGTGGGGTCAGAAGGGCAACGTTTTTTGGCCAAAGTCTTTCACGAACTGGCCGGCCAGAGTCCTGACATTCAACTGAAGGTGATTTTGGCAGGAATTTGTAATTTGCATGCAGTGGTTGTGAAAACTCATCGACTCTTTGCAAGAGACACCATGGGATCTTTAACGTCCACTAACAATCAGTGCTGGCAGACTGGCCCGCGAGACATCCTTCTGTTAGACATTGTACATCAATGATTCGCGCTGCATGGAAAACACCAGGATGACAGTTTATAGCTGGGTTGACATGTGAACCCACAGTAGACAACTCAACGGGGAATGCACATCCCTCTAGGCTTTCCTACCAGCCCCCAAAGCCACAACCATGTAATACAGCACTTCTGAAGTGACTTGTTTCCGCCCAAGATTGCCTCAGAAACCCCGAGCAACAAAGTCATTCGGGTTGGTCTGGACATATTGTTGTGGTGCCGGGTTCCGGTGGCGAGAACAACCGCTAGACGGAGCAGTTGGGCCGTCTCCCCTCCGAACACCCGGAATTGAAGGTCGTCACTCCGGATAACTCTGAAGTCGACGGGTCGCTTAATGCATCGTGGACGCCAATATTTCAACTGCGCGGTTAGGGTCTTTTTGTCTGATTCCAATTTACTAAGTAGCGGCGCGGTCTAGCTACCGGGTAAACCACACCCTCGGCCGGCTTTGTCCAAACCGAGTCGCTGTTACCAACTCGGATCCAGCGTAACCGAGCAGGAATTACCAAAGCCGCGCTGGCCCAAATAACAATTTACAGCACAATCGGCCTCCCTAATTCTCAAGCCCAAACCATACTGGGTCAATGAAAGAAAGCACAGACAACGAACTGGAACATTTAACAGTTATTTACTTACAATGTAGAGGGAGGGAAATACAGAGCAGACTTAACCACAAATAAGAATGCAGGAAAGTGTACAATGGAATCACTTAAACGATTTCTACTTATTAGACGGGCCACAGACAGACAGACACACACACACACAGCCAAAAAGAAATGGACCTCGTGGGTCTTTATTCGGCCCTTCAGCTCGGGATGGAAGGCGAGCTGAGGGTCAGAGTCTGGCCGGGTACCTGACCGCCTCGTGCGGTTTTACCGACTCCAACCCATCACGGTGGGACTCAAACCCACGACCCGGAATCCAATGAGCCCACGATCCTGGCTGCCACGAATGACGATCGACGACACGAGCACCAACACGACCACCGACCACCAAGGAACCCCGAAAAAGACCGCCAAAGACCCCGCTGAGACAGCTCGTCACCCTTCTTATCCCTCCCCTGGGTGGGTGGAGGGATCTGCTCTGAGGTAACTCACCTCCGGATTGGTCGGGGGGTGTTGAGCGATCGGTGCCCTCCCCTCATTGGATGAGGCGAACATTCCATCTGGCTGGGGCGGGGTCGGCTCTGAGGTGATCTCACCCCCGATTGGACGAGGGGAACATTCCATCTTGCTGGGGCGGAGTTGGACCTGAGGTGATCTCACCCCCGATTGGATGAGGGGAACATTCCATCTGGTTGGGGCGGGGTCGGCTCTGAGATGATCTCACCCTCGATTGGACGAGGGGAACATTCCATCTTGCTGGGGCGGAGTTGGCCCTGAGGTGATCTCACCCCCGATTGGACAAGGGGAACATTCCATCTGGCTGGGCGGGGTCGGCTCTGAGGTGATCTCACCCCCGCCTATGTCCGTGGCCTCAAACACGTGCGTAATGGCGCTGAAGGAGTGGAGGGGGATTTAATGCAGAAGACTAACTAGAAAGAAACTCGCAGCGCACACATCAAATTCCCATTAGACATAGCGGAGAGATTCTAACTATCCACATAAACTTAACGAAATAACTGAACTATGGGTCAACTGTATGTGTGAAGGCGAATGGTTTCCAGATTCATAACAATATTCCATGACTGCCAGATAAGAATCGTAGAATGAAACGACAAAAATAACGTTTAAAGAAGCCGAAAATACTTGTAAACTTACCTGCGAGAAAGGGGTGTGCCTCTGCACAACGAAACAGTTGCAGAACTTCCTGATAAACTCATCCAAAAAGTTGATATATTGCAGTCCGTATTGCAAAAACTCCTGAAGATGTGGGCCCGTGAAGGGCCCATGGTTCGTAGAATGGCATTCTTCCAAACTTTCATGCTTCTTACCACCGATGTGAATGTCATATCTGGGGCTTGTCGATGCACAGGGTAAGTTTAAAATGATGACGTTTACTCTTAAAAATATTTGTGAGAGGGTGGGGGTGAGAGTGGGAGTCGAGTGGTCTGTGAGGGCCGTTAGAAGTATATATTTTTTGTTTAGTTCCGGGGCCACAATAGACATTACCTGTATTGTCGATTTTTGCATCTATTGGTGAAAGGAGAAAGGAAATGCTTTGATGCTGACTCCTCTATTGCACGGATATTTCTCGTATCCCTATATTCTTGTGAGTCTCATTTGCATTCAGGAACAGAACAATTATGGTTTAATCATCTTGAAATTCCTACTCTATCATGTAAATGCTGAAAATCATGTTAGAAAGACTAATTGAATCACAGCAGCAGGTTAAAAGTGCCTGGTGAGCCGAACTGAGTCACTGAAAACCCACACAGAGCACGTGCGCAAAAGGCTGACGTTTGAATGCTAACGCGTTTTGAAAGTTCCGTATTGTCCAAAAGAAAAGGCACATTCTGCTCCCTTACAGAAAGTTCTCATTAGACCTGATGAGATCCTCACCTGGTTTCTTTCAGATCTCACTGGAAACCAGAAGCAAAATCCCAAGTCACTATTTCGGATTGTGGTGTCTGTCATGTGCAGTTATCAGGTCTTTGGCCAATCCTTCATAGCTTCGATCGCAGGGATTTATTTGCACGTAAAAGAACCAACTTAGAGGTAGTAATTTCCTTCAAACTATTGTGCAAAACTTGTGGGTGAAATTTTTTTGTTTGGTTGTTTGGTGTAAGTCCTGATGCTTGCCTGTAGATGTGTCTTTAGAGATATCCGCGTTTTCATTGTAATGAGTGTTATGCACGTTTTATTTTCATTTCTTTGCAGTTAATCAGATGAAGTTTGAGTTGCCACTGCGGAAGGAAACCGAGCCTTTCACAGAGACGGTTCGTCACACCTTTGTCCGGGCAATCCACGGCTCTCCGTGGCTTGATGGCTTGTGAAAGAGCAGAATGATTTCTCATGTGCCACAAATTCGAGCATTTCCTGTAAATGTGAATTAGGAGTCATGTTTTTGGATCAGCCTGTATGGCTTACTGGTCTGAATGCATTTCTCATGCTACAAAGGCCCTACATGTAATCTCACATCCTGTGTTATCTTTTTCCCCCATTCTTTTGCTATCGTGTAATGTAATTTTATTTGTCACTTGATTATGTGTCGAGCTCCTTCTTGAGCCTTAAATTGGGCATAGTTGAGGAGTAGGATGACCAACCTGATGCCATTATGGTGTCATTTTGAAGCGCACTTGCAATAGTCTATCTGCATGACAGGACTGCTCGACACTGCTGCACCTTGCCGTTCTTGATGGTAGTGTGCTACGATACGCCGGCAGTTGGTTGTAGTTTTTCAGCCAATGAGACGATTGTGTTTCATCAACCAATGGTGTTGTTCGATGATAGTGCCGGCATTGGTGCAGTGAGTTAAATTAATAAATATGAGTTCCCTTATGAGGAACTTCAACGCAGGAGGCCAACCTATGATTGCCAACCAACCATGTGCAACGGTTGCCAACCTATGATTGTCTGTGCTCTATCCTTTTTGAATGCTGACTATTAAGCAAGGAAGCAGCACACACCATTTTTAGTCTTTGGTAAGACTCGACAGCGTTCAAACCGCTGACTTCTCCGACTCGGAGCGAATGTTCTAACTATTTTTGCCATCGAGTCTGTTTGTGAAATTGTTCCTGAAATGCGAGGAATGGGAACAGATCAGAAGGTCATAAAACTAATCAGATGAAATGCTTTTGATGGAAATAAAATAACAAGATATCCACGATAATAGACACCGAGAGGCAGTTCAGCTCGAGGTGATGAACGTGCCAGCGATATACTGGCAATCTCTCTGCCCAAGCTGTTGGTTTATTTTGGGGAGCAGTCAGCATCCTATCTGTTGTTTTGAAAAGCTCCCTTGGCATGAAGTTTGTTAATTCATGGTTTATCAGAGAAATCAAAGCAACTCACTCTCAGCATTCTGCTGCTGCTGATATGTAGGCATCAGGTTGGCCATTCTTCTCCCAGTCAATACACACCTTAAATCTATGTTTAAAAAAACAAACAATTATGTGGTTGTGCTATGAACAAGACAAACAGCAGCCTGGTGTTGGCTTAGTGGTGAGGATGGTGGGTTTGGGATCTTAAGATCCTGAGTTCAAGCCCCTGTCAGCCATTGAATTAACACTAGATGGGATTGACTCAGCCTGTCATCCTTCTGAGGTGGGCGAAATGCGTACCAGTGTACTCGTAATAGGGGCATTGCAGCAGCGTTACAGCCATGCCTTCAGCCAATGATGCTACCTGCAGCCTTGTGCTGCATATGAATGAGGAGGAGGAGGAGAAGGACAAACAGCACTATTTGTGAATTGCACATCATGAACATCCTTTGTCTGGCTCACTACATGGCCTTGATAGTTCTTCGAGCCACTGTAGTGATCATTACGGCCTGAAAAGTGCTGTGGGTGCCTAAGTGTGGACCATTTTGACTTGGGTTATAAACAATCATGAAGTCACTTTTTTTTTCTCATGGAAGAGTGGGGCTCATGGGAGAGGGAGGTGATGGGGAGTAAAGGGGAAACAAACTGATAATGGGGGCAGGAGGACCACAGTTGGACACATTAAGCAAGGGAATGAATGAACAGTGAAGGAGGAGAGAACGAGGAGGGGAGGAAATGCAGTAATAAGCAAGTAAGAATGTTTGGGTTCGGTAGGGTTAATTGAGGTCGAAGAAATTGTGGGTAGGGATGGGTGATGACATGAGATGGGAGTGCACCATCTGCTTTTGAAGCCCTGGAGGGCAGAGTGGGAATGAACAGTCAAAGGAAGCTGTGAGATGCGAGAAAAGAGCAATCAAAAAATTGAGTTTTTTTTGTACCTCTCGTCGAGGCTCATATGAGAGCTAACACACAACGCACATCAAGGGGGGGGGGCATGAGACAAGAGGGGTGTGAGGGGGAAGGACAAAACAGTGGGGAACAGAGACATTTGGAGATCTGTGGAAGGGAGAGCGATGGGGCGGGGAACATGAGGAAAACAAGATGGACATTACAGGGACTTTCAGGAAGGAAAACAGGGAATTTGAAGGAGGTGGGCTTGGGTGGATTATCGGGGGTCGAAAAGATTGAGGATTTGGATAGGGGATGATAAGAGGTGGCGGTGAACAGCTGCTTTGAAGGCCTGGAGGGAAGAATAGGATTGAATAGAGTGAGGGAGTTTATTCCAAAGCGGGGAAAAAGAGGAATGAAAGAGTGAAGGTGAGCAGTGATTCGTGATTTTAAAGAGCCTGCATTTTGGGGGGTGTGCAAAGAGCCTGTATTTTGGGGTTTTATCCAGGAGGGGATGTTTTGGAAGAACATGTGTGTATTGAAGGAGCTCAGTAGGGTCAGAAATTTGAGAGAGCTAGACTGGAGGAGAGGCCAACCAACCTGTCCTTCTTCTTCCTGATGCAGCATATGGCTCCGGGTAGCATCTGCATTCGCTGGGGGCGCATGTTTGCGGCTGATCTGTCTGCGATACGAGAACAAGGCTTGTGCTTCGACTCATCCCAGGGAATACCAATAACCTCTCACATTTTATACCTTGTAACTCAAACTTCCCTCTTATAAAATAGCATTCTTGTCGATCGCAAACGAAGACAAAGATGATACAGGCGAACAAGGCATAAAATTATGAGGAGGGATGGGGGGAGTTGAATTTTTTTTTTTTTGTGAATGGTGAAAACATTTCTGCTTCCTGATCGCTTCAAGAATAAAATTATGCGAGTAATAATGTCGAGAAACACGGATTATAATTGATGTTTTGCGATTATGACTTTGTTACATATAGTTCAGTATATTATCTTCCCCTAACCTTTTCATTAATCTGTTTTATTTCTCTTAATTATTTTTGTGCTTTTGCTGAAAATTGTTACCTCCACCACTGTAGGTGGATGGTGATTGTGTTTTCACCCCATCTATCTGTCTGTCTGTGAGCAGGATATCTTAAAATGTTATGGACGGATCCGAACGAAACTTGGTGGACAGGTTGTGTATATGTGACAAGGACACACACAACCTCTTGATTTAAGGATGGCAAGGATTAGATGACAAGGACAAATTGATTAGATTTTGTTGAAGATCCAGATCTCGATCGGGATGCTCAAAGTTTTCACATGATTCTTCAACATTGAGAGACGGGGCCAAAAACAATATATAGCACGATATCTGAAAAAGTTTTGGACGGATTATGACAAAACTTGGGAGATGAGTGGGTCGGCGACGAGAACAAGCTGATTAGATTTTGGTTCGTGTCCAGATCCAGATCCGGCCTATCAGTGGAATACAAAACTTGAACTGTTCAGCCTGGCGGAGGTGTGCACTCTACCGATTGCCGTTCCAGTTGTTCCATATAAGAAGTAACTCTGTCAATGTAGAATGAGGAACTCGTCTTACTGGTGAAGCCTGCTGTCGATCTGTGTAAAATCATAAGGGCCGTTGATCGAGGTATGCTAAGCTGACATCTCAGGCATTAACCCCTCATCTTTTGCTCCGACGAAGGGTTAACACCCAAAATGTCAGTTTTTCTTGACTTCCACGGTGGTCAGCATACCTTGATCAACATCCCTGTTGACATACCCATTGTTCGATTCTGTCGATGGCCTGAAATGAGGAAGTGCATGCATACTGTTAGTTTTCCTTGATAAGGTTTCACCAAACCCTGCTACAAGTCTGCAATGGACTTCAGAAAATTTAACCTCCTTTAAGTCAAAACCGGGGCAATTAATTGCTCTCTTTCACTTGAGCTTTCATGAAATGATCTTCATTCTGGGACACATTGAAGCAATTAGAGGTGATCAATGATGTCAGGTGACGATATGTTACACACACATCTACAGTTATTCACAAGTGTTACTTCCACTTGAACCATTCTCGGATTTATTGGCGGCAGCGGTTTCAGAAGCCATTTTATGTCATTGCATTCGTCATATTTGATTGTTTCATTCATCTTTATTTCCATAAATGAATGCTCTTGAGCTTTGATTGGTTTTATAATAATTTGGAGGAAGTCATTATCATTGAAATACACATATTTCAATGTGTGCCTACTCAGGTAGCCAACGAGGCTAAATCGATCCTGGCAAACTGCCAGTACAGCCTGTAGGGTGTCTCGCCAGAGTTGGTTCAGCATCGTTGGCTACCTGTGTAGTCCAACCAAGCCAAATACAATGTCAACTAGAAAGGCACTTGGGAGAGCGCATACCTCCACCACACAATTCCTGAACCAGTGGAACATATCGAGCCCAATAACGAGTAGAAATATCATGCGATTATATCGTTTTTGGCCCGATCTCTCAATGGTGAAAAATCACTTTTAAAATTAAATAATTCTCGAATACGGATCTGGATTCAGATCTTCACCAAAATCGAAGCAATTCGTCGTTCTCACACAACCAACGTGTACACCAAGTTTGGTCCAAATCCATCCACAAACTTTTCAGATATCGTGCTATATATCGTTTTGGCCCCATCAATGGTGAAGAATCACTGAAAAAATTCCAGTAGCCGGATTCGAATCCAGATCTTCACCAAAATCTAATCAGTTTGTCCTTGTCACACACCGAACCTGTCCACAAAATTGCATCCAGATCCGTCTACAACTTTTTGAGATATCCTGCACACAAACAAACAAGAAAAAGATGTTGTGCAGCACATGGGAACTTGCAAAATCCACTCCCTTCTCCAAAGGTTGCCATGGATACATCAAATTGTCCATTTCATTAAGATTAAAATTGACAGTCTGCATCAAAGCTCAGGTCAATCGGATGAAAATTTATTATTTTTCAGATTTAAATTCATGAGTCTAGAAGTTTTACCTTGAGTTGACCTTTGACCTTTTACCTTTTCACCTCAAAAATAGTTTCCAAATTCAGTGATGCACTATGCAAATCCTGTTCAACTTTCAAATTAATAGGATGTAAATTGACGATTTTGCAGTTGAAAATTGATGATTTCAGAAGTTTGACCTTGAGTTGACCTTTGCACGTTTGATCCCAAAATCGTTGGTTTCCTATTTCAGTAATGCACTATGAAATTTATGTTTATTTTTCAGGTCAATCGGATGAAAAATGACGATTTTAGAAATTCGGCCTCAACATGACCTTTGACCTTTGACCTCAAAAACAATAGGCTTCTTCCTTATGACAAACTCTCCCATGTGATGAAGTTTCGTGAAGATCGGTTTAAAATTGTGACCTGTAGGCGACAAAAACAGACAGACAGAATAACAAAATCGACTAACCGATATACTGGAAAAATCTTCGATTTTGCAAGTAATGAACAGTCCAGGGGGTGAAAACATCACCTGTTCACCTTCGACGGTGGAGGTAATTGCTCGTCCTCTGTTCGACAATTTGCCTTTTTTATTTCTTCCAGGAAAGCCTCTCCAGCAGTCTTTTATGGATGCACTTTTCTTCAACCAAGAACAATCCGTACGTTCTGTTTATAGTCTTTGGTGGAATTTGTGCAAAATGTTTAAATGTTTATTGTGTTTGAATTGCCTGCATTTCCAAACAAACAGGCCATCAAGTCAGTGCACAGAGCGATCGTTTCAACAATTTTATGGTTGGCTGGAAGTCAAAATTCATTGACGAGTACAATTTTCCTGTCAGTCATTGGTTAGTCAGTTAATTTTATTCACTATACAGTTGTTCTTTTTAGGGATCATCTATTTATTACAAACGTAATTATGCCGGAATGTTAAATCCCCCCGCCCCCTCAGGTCAGGTATGGAAGCATGCGCCAGAGCAGCGCGTCGCTGCGTCCACTTTCCGCCGGTACTCCGGGGGCCTCCGTCTGGCCATCCCCCAGGCAGATGCCTGACCCATCCCCATCTCCTTGAGATGCCGCCCCCTCCTCCACCCGAAAATTGGGTTCTCCAGACATGACTTTTCGCTTCAACCCGCTCCCCTCTTACTCCTACGTATCTCCGAAGCTTCTTTCTCTCGTTTCCCCACTCCATCCACACTTCCGTACCTTCCTTTCCCTCTTCTTCCAACCTCCCTTTTCTCAATTTAGAACTTCACCCCCCCACCCCCCCCTGAAAGCAATGAACTGATATCAATGTTGAGATAAATATCCTGATATTCCGGCCGTTGTGGATTCAATTCTCGCTGGGGGCAGTGGTGTGCTCAATGTTGCCAATATCCCTGTACCATTCTACTCCACTATCCCCACTTCTTCTTGGTACCAATCGAATTCTCGTTTAAACCTATCTACTCTTTCTGTTCCCACCAACTTTCCAGGGAGACCATCATCATATTATTGTTGGTGAAAGCATAGTGGGATCACTAATGACCCTCAGGGTGGGGGTTAATAATGTCTGTTTCACCTCATCTGGTTCGCACTTGATGCTATTCCAATGCAGACAGTGTGATTGACTCCAACACCAGGAACTATGGCACGCCTTCCACCAATGATGGCCTGTGACTACTCCCTTACCGACTGTTTTCTGGGAAGGTTTTAATTAAATAATCATCGAAACATCAGCATCATTCATGTTTTAACCACGATATGATTTTATTAAGAGGCACATCTGAATGAAAGTCGCAAGAAAAGAAAAATATATCTCGGCATCAATACGAACTAGTCCATGTGAAAGATTGCGTTGGTGTACGTGATAATTGATTTTGGAAACTAAAAGTTGACCAGACTAAGTTTACCGCCATGGGAAATGAAGTGCGGATGACATTTTGAACCCTTCATCGGGGGCAAATGCAAACGCTTGAAATGTCAGCCGCATCTCGTTTCCCAAGGCGGTGACCATACTCTTATTAACTAAGTTAATAACATCCATGCTTTTGTATCAACTGACATGCCTTATCTCCCCACACACCGCAGGAGCCAAGGAGTGGGCAGTGATAATGAGGATGAGTCTTGGTACGGATATTTCATAAAAAATAAGAATTTCTTTGTTTCATCTCTTTTTCATTCATGATTAATGAAGTCATGTCATGGTTGTTCTATAAAGTTGATTTGTAAGGAAAATTGAAGCCTGAGTATCCTGTCACCAAGTGGGTTTCAAGCTTTCCACTCCTTCTCTTGTGAAAGAATACCTTTGAGTCTTTCTTCAGGTTAATCGTTTTTCAGAATTGTTATGGTTGGAATGTGACGCAAGAATGTTGCGCCAAACAGTTTCTTTCTTTGTCTCTTGAGTTTCCTTGCATTTTCCCACATGATCCAGACATGCCAGACTTCCACGACTTAAGAAATTTCTGCCTTTTTTCGCTTTGAATTCGGCTGATTTTGAGATGGATGCAACTTCGCAAAAATAATATTCATTTTGTCTCGAGCTAAATCCCTGTAATCTGTGTCGATGTGGTGAATCGCAATCTCCACATCACTTTTATTAGTCCATGCACGCGAAGCGAAAAGCGGGGTTAATCATTTGGTTCACGTCTGTGTGCCTATCTGTCCGTTTACAAAATGCCAATTTATGATCGAGGAACTACTAACTAAAAGTTGGCTTGATCAGCTTATGATCGAGGAATTACTAACTAAAACTCAAAGGGCGGAGGAGCTCCTTGTGAGCCAATGGCCATCCATTTCTAGTGCCCAATTGTGTCTGTGGACATCCTCCTGCAGTTGGGTAAATTTTTTTTTAGGAGGTTGGTGGAAGGATTTGCACTCCGACCACCGTGAAACACTTCGTTCCGCAAAACCCACAAATATATGGAAATCTGAAAACCCACTCCGTAGGAGTACCTCCGGTGCTGTTGCCCTTCGCAGGGCAGCTCGCCGGATGACGGGATTGGGGCAAAGCCTACGGGACCCCCATCCCTTGATGATAGGAGGAAAACCACGGGGTAAACCACGAGGCTAAGATTGTGGTAGTATGTGGCGGAATGGTGCTGAGGTGTCATCCACCAGACAGTGGTCTCCTTGAGTGAACCTGAGGCAGTCCCTTCGGGTGGGTGCCTGGAATGTCCTATCTCCAAGAGAGGATGATCACCTGTCTCTGTTATCATCTGAGCTCAAGCGTTTGAACAGAGGTATTGCAGCACTCTCTGAGGTTCGGCGACCGGATAGTGGTGACATCATGGCGGGTGGTTACACCTACTATTGGTCTGATCGCTCTGATGGTTGCCATGTCCAAGGAGTTGCTGTTGTTGTGTCCAATAAGCTGACTGCAATGATAATTGAGGTAACGCCGGTCAATGAGCGTATTGTGAGACTAGGCATTTGTCACTCCTTGGGTGTCCCTGACCTCTGTTTATGCTCCGAATGAGGTGAGTGATCTCACCGTGAAGGATGCATTCTATGCTGTGTTCGAGTCTGTGGTTGATCAGTGCGCCAGACGATATACTCTTCTCATCTTGGGGGATTTCAATGCATCGACTGGAACTGATGGGGATGGCTATGAGACACGTGTTGGTCCCCACAGGTCTGGAACTGTGAACCAAAATAGCACTAAGTTCCTTGAGTTTGGAAGAAGTCACGGACTTAGAGGGACTGGTTCATAGTTTCAGCACCCACAGGCTCATTGTTGCTCTTGGTATTTCAACGCTGGTGGTATGGCAAAGGAGATTTACCATGTGCTCGTTGATGGTCGCTGGAGGATGATCCAGAACTGCAGGGTCTACCGGAGTGCTTAGTTCCTCAATACCGACCACAGGATTGTTGTTGCAACTCAGAAGTTGCAGCTTAAATCCGGGAGAATGGTGCCATCCCAGCCGAGGCTAGATGTTGGCAAGCTCAAGGATGAGAGGGTAGCTGATGACTTTGAACAGGCTGAGTGGAGATTTTTTTTTTGGGGGGGGGGGGGTCTGGGTGCTTTGGGGAATCCTGAAGAGTTGTGGAGTGCCTTCAAGACCACCGTCCTTGATGTTGCCGGCAGATGTCTTGGAACTCACCGTAGGGCGAAGATGAATTTTGTCTCCCAAGGGACACTTGATACCATTGACCAGAGTCACAGGACCAGGCTTA
Organism: Eptatretus burgeri; assembly: GCF_056783735.1. Taxonomy (NCBI): domain Eukaryota; kingdom Metazoa; phylum Chordata; class Myxini; order Myxiniformes; family Myxinidae; genus Eptatretus; species Eptatretus burgeri. The sequence goes on along the minus strand of NC_140967.1, from coordinate 21,521,170 downwards.
ATGGCAGAGCTGAGCTGTTCAGGGAGCTGTGGCGTAAAACTGTACGTGCACGAAGGGTGGACAAGGAGGCCTATGTGCGAGGAATCTGTGAGGGGGTAGAGCATCGCCTGTAGTCAAGTGATTCTCCTGCTTGCAGGGGAATTCACGCATTGCGTTCCGCCAAGCCCGTCCCTCAGTGTACTGCAGTTAGAGCAGAGGGTGGTGGGCTCTTGATAGAGGAGTCCAAAGTGAAGGCCCGCTGGGCCGGTTACTTTGAGCGGCTGTACCAGGCTGATCCACCAGCTGTCAAGTTGGACATCAGGGGTGTTACGGTCCCTATTGCTGACCCTCCAATCAACTGTGGTCCACCTTTGTTTGTGGAAACATAGGCTGCAGTGAACCAGTTGAAATGGGGCAAAGCTCCAGGGATCTGTGGCATCCATGCTGAACTTCTCAAGGCTGGTGGAAATGCTGCACTTGTGTCGTTGCATGCAGTTCTGTGCTCTGCCTGGAACACAGGCATCATCCCAACTGACTGGAAGAGGGGCCTTGTTGTCACTCTCTGGAAAGGGAAGCGTGATCGCAAGGACAGCAACAGCTGCCGAGGGGTGACACTGCTCTCAATTCTGGGCAAGGTCTTTGCTCGGATATAATTGTTCATATGGGTTCACCACCATGTGATTGATCACCGGCATCCAGAGCAGTCGAGCTTTACACCAAAGAGGTCAACGATTGACCATATCTTTGCTTTTCGGATCCTCACCAAATGCAGATAAGAGTTTCAGCAGGGGCTGCTTGCAGCCTATGTTGATCTCTGCAAGGCGTTCGATTCAGTGAATCGGGATGCCCTCTGGAGGATTCTTGGTCTTTGTGGGGTGCCACCAAAACTGATCCATCTGATGTCTGAACTATACTCTGGTACTGAGAGCGCTGTGAGATGTGGTGATACCATCTCCAACTTATTTTCAATTGTTACTGGAGTTTGTCAGGGGTGTGTTCTGGCCCCCACACTTTCCAGTACTTGGACTGGATTCTGGGGAGGATGTCAGAGAGATCAAGCTGCGGTGCATCATTGAGGAATGTCAAGATCTTTGACCTTGATTTCGTAGATGATGCAGTCATCTTTGCGGAGACTCTAGATATCCTTTTGGGGGGCCCTCAAGGTGCTGAATGAGGAGTCTGAGACGCTGGGATTACGGGTTTCCATGGACAAAACTAAGATCCGGGCTTTCAATGACATCTTGGATGCTGCTATCCTGTCTGTACCTGTTTGTGGCGAGGATGTTGAGGCCACCGAGAGATTCACTTACCTTGGCAGTGATATTCTGCTGGTTGTGAGCCAGAGGTCAACAGATGTCTGGATTGGGTCTGGGGAGTCATGGATTCACTGGATCATGGGGTGTGATGCTGCTGTGTGGGAGGACAAAAGTCCGAGTCTTCAGGTTGTTGGTGCTTCCAGTCTTGCTCTATGGTTGTAGGACTTGAACTCTGACCATGGATCTGACGGAGATTTAATTCCTTTGGTACCAGGTCTCTTCGGAGAATCCTTGGCTCTCGCTGGTCCGACCTTGTGTCCAACGAGCAGTTGCTGAGAGACACTCAAATGAGATTTGTTACCTGCATGGTCTGTGGGCATCAGCTGCGGCTGTATGGACATGTGGCTTATTTTCCTGACGCTGATCCTGCTCACCAGATTCTCTTGGCGAGGGAGCCCCATGAGTGGAGTAGGCCAATGGGCCGACCATGTACCTCGTGGTTGTAGAAGGTTTGTCAGCATGTTATTAAGGTTGCTGTTTTTCAGGTTGTCAAAAAGGACACAAACAACAGGCATGAATAGCTAATGTAACGTGTGTAAAAGACTAAGGTGGTGTAAAAGACGTTGCATCAACGGCGGCAAGCTTCCAGAATTCTTTTTTTCTGTGACCTTTAAAATCTATATTTTCTTTCAATTTAATGATATACTTGAACACTGTAGAACACAAATCGACTTTTTGACACTTTCAAAACAGCAGTACTTGAGCAAAATATTACGGCATTTTACGTCATCTTGACCAATCAAACTTGCTGCTCTTAGACTCCACCCACGTCCGTTTTTCTCAAGACGGTGTGGGGCAATACGTTCGATGAATTCTCTAGTTTGGATTATATTGATTGTGAAGTTTAGGTTACCCTTTCTCAGCAACATACGATCCGAACATGTGCAGTTTTGTCAATCCGGGCAACCTTGCCTGTCGACGTTTGCCATTGTCTGCAAAACAAATGACCAAGCTTGCCAGCGTTAAAAGTTCGCTCGGTGCTCGGTAAATTGGCCAAGTGACAATTTTCTCCTCTTTGTATGAATTGCTATTTCAGTTGGATAAGGAGAAACTGTCGGTGAACATGGTTCCAAATAAGCAAAATGATAGCACCGCGAGAGGAAGAGCCACTGCCGGCTTAGTCACCAGTGAGTGACAGACGAGAGGCTGATTCCTAAATATTGAAGCAAACCATTCTTGTCAATGTCCAAAGTGCACCATCTTTCATGCAACCACAGAGGCCTCGATTATGTCAGCGTCCTGAATTTTTTTTAGATCCTCGTGGAGGATCTCTCGGTCTTACTCACGTTGTTGTTCTTCATCTTCTTATTGTGGACTTTTTTGTTTCACAGCCTACAGTTTTCATCGAAACTTCCTGAAACTTGGCGTATCTATGTAAAAATACCCCGCGCAGACAGTAACCATCTCCGATTTTGAAAATTCTTCCTAGAAAAAAAAGTTATGATGTCAAAATATCTCCGCTAATGGAAATCACATAAAAAATCATCTCCAAAACTAGGCAAGCTTTTTGAATTCTGTTTGCAGGAATCAAACAGGGCATTAGCAGAGATTAATTATGGCACATATGATACATCACTATGATGTCATATCAATTTCTATGACGTCATTCCTATTTTTTGACATTTTTTGTTTCACAACCCAGACTTTTCATCAGATCTTTGTGAAACTTGCCATGTATATGCAGAAAGCCCACGTGCAGGCAGTAACCATCTCCGATTTTGGAAATTCTTCCTAGAAAAAAAAGTTGACGTCATAATATCATCGCTAAAGGGGCGGTCACACCTTGACGTTTTCGCCAGCGTATGGCAACGTATCAAAATGTATGTAAAACGCTGGTGTACGATGAAGTATTGTTTTTTTTTTAAAGTTTTTGGCATATTCATAACGAGTTGGATGTATGTATAACGTATTGGTAACGTACACAGAACGTTTTGATAACTTATACCAACGAATGCTTAGCGTGTTGTCGGCATTCACAACGTATGCCCAACGATAGTCTAACGTATGTATAGCGCGGCAGCTTATTGCCGACGATCACGTGGCGTAGCCTATTAAAAGGCTGCCGCTCGACGATTCAAATCATAACCGCACTAGACATCGAAGTGTCAACATCACCGTCATGCCCTGTCACACCTTGACGTTTTAGCCAGCATATGCCGACATATGAAAAATTTGCCGAACCAAGCTGGCACACGTCGAATACGTTATGGGTAAGTTTTGTATACGTTAAGAGCACGCTGAAGCACGCCGGCATACGTCGTAGTACGCCGAGCTCGTCGACAAATTTTAAGAATGCTCAAAATTTTTCGATGTATGCCAGCGTATGAGCACACATTCCGCATACGCTGGCCTTAAGTTGTACGCACTTTATGCGATCGTTGACACACGTTGACACACGTTACTTGTAAGTTACTCATAAGTCAAAACACGTCGAGGTAATGTTTAGCGCACCCGAAACTTATTTCTAACCTATGAGTAACTTCTTCTTCTTCCTTCTCTTCTTCTTCTTCGAATACAAAACTTACCCATAACGTATTCGTCGTGTGCCAGCGTTTTAGACAAATTTTTCATACGTCGGCATACGCTGGCTAAATCGTCAAGGTGTGACAGCCCTTTAATCGAAATCGCCTATACCATTATCTCTGAAACTAGGCAAGCTGTTTGAATTTTGTTTGTGGGAATCAAGCCGGGCATTAGCAGAGATAATTTATCGCAAACCTGATACATCACAATGACATCATATTCGTTTTTATGACGTCGTTATTAAGAGGACAAGGATCTTAGCTCATTTGAGCTTGTTAATCTTACCAGCTGATGCAAAATGTCTTTCCTTGAATTTTTTTTTTCATGGTGAGGGACAGGACGAGGTTACATGGATATTAATCTTGTGGATGAGGTGAGGTGTAACAGGACAGTAGTAGGTCACAGGATGTGCCTTTTTATATGGAGGCCGTGTCTTTTCTTCAGCGGTGACGTTCTCTTTTGTGAACTTTGCCCCTCATTTTGACCACAGATCCGTGTAAAATGCTTCGATCTTCAGCGATTTGTTACTGATTCTGGGCACATTGTCAGTGGCCTGACATGATCTCGGATAAACCGAAAAATCCTGCCACATCTGATTGTTTTTGGCACGGTGATTGAATGACTATTTTGCTGCTCCGTATGCATCGGGTATTGCTAAAGTTCTGTACGTGCTGTTTCTTCTCAATGATCGCAGTGTCTACTACAATGTCATCGCCCAATCGTAGTCTAATGTGACTGCAGTGATTGCTCTAAGTTACTGGGAAACCTGGTCTAATATTGCTCCGTTATGTTTTCAGCTTGTCCGTCAGATCTACCATAGCATTCACCCCATCACACAAGGTGAGATTCGGGAAAGTTGAATTATATTTATCTCTCAGTTGAACTTGTATTTTTTTTTCACACGGTAAACGTTGAATTGGACACACAATGTCCTCCATGGGACTCTGTTCTGTTTTTACAACATCATGGTTTTGTAGTTTGTTGTTGTTTGGTTTTGGTTGATCGACTGTCCTGTATTTACCACCTGGACTACGAAATGCAAATAACTCTATAATGGTACACACGTTATCAATATCATGGTCGTATAGCTGGTCGCCTGGAGGTTGTGTTTAACTACAATGGATACTTGGTTAAAAACGCGTGTGTGTGTGTGTGTGTGTGTGTGTGTGTGTGTGTGTGTGTGTGTGTGTGTGTGTGTGTGTGTGTGTGTGTGTGTGTGTGTGTGTGTGTGTGTGTGTGTGTGTGTGTGTGTGTGTGTGTGTGTGTGTGTGTGTCTCCAAACGCAGCCATGTGTCCCAGAGAACCTGTGTAAGGAACCAGAAGAGGAGGGAGCTAGCATCACTCCTGCTCAGCCGGACACGTCGTTTGTGTCAGAGCTCACCATCTCTGGCACAGAGAAACAGGGCAATGAACCTGCAACCCCAGATCTCTTAAAACATGGTTCGCAAGATTCGTCAATGTTTCAGGGTGAGCCTTTGCTGGTAATTAATAAATATGTATCCTTAATGAAAAATGTCTTGAAAAGTTATTTACTTTGCACGGCAACGCAACACTGACAACTTTGGCTCGATCTTACCTGGCGCAGGTTTACCTGGAAGAGAGATCGAGACTGTGGAGTCTTCATATGATGGCAGCGAGGAAGAGAAGATTTCTTTTCCTACTGGTAAAGATGGTTGCACTTCTGAGGTGAGGGCTCAGATAGTGCTCTGAACTGAAATGCAACGTTCCATCGAGTCATGCTGAACCTCCAGTATTCATATCGAACTTGTAGCCAAGTATTGTGATTTGTTTTTTTTTAATACACAATGAAAATGACGTTTTTTTCAAATCAAACGTTTGCTCCTTTCATTTATTTTCCAGCAATGTTTGGTGGAGTACTTGATTCAAGTCAGACACTGAATAACTTCCTTTGATTACTGGAGATTATCAGGACATGTCCGACAGGATTGTGTAGATGTAGCGCACTTCCACCATTGAGCTGTCTCGTCTGGGTTAGATTTCTGACCCAACTGTAAACTGCCGGGAGCCGGGGTGGTGCTTCACGGGTATTATTGGTGTTTCACAAAATGTGCCGACCCTCGGATGGGTGTTAGGCCGGGTCTCCCATCTGCTAGCATTAGCCGTTGGACGTTAAAGATTCCACGGTGTCATTCACCAAAGTAGGCAAATATCACCGGAACCCTTCTTCTTCTTCTTCTTCTTCCTCCTTCCTCCTTCCTCCTTCCTCCTTCCTCCTTCCTCCTTCCTTCTTCTTCCTTCTTCCTCCTCTTCTTCTTCTTCCTTCTTCCTCCTCTTCTTCTTCTTCCTTCTTTCTCCTCTTCTTCTTCTTCCTTCTCCTTCTTCTTCTTCTTCTTCTTCTTCTTCTTCTTCTTCTTCTTCCGTATGGCAGCTTAGCTGCTGGGTTGCTATCATTTTGTCGGGGTGAGGCTGATGGTGTGCTCTTATGCCAGTAGACTGGTACTCATTTCACCAGAAGGAGACAGGCTGAGTCAACCCCACCTGTTGTTAATTCAGTGGAAAACGGCGCTCAAACTCAGGTCCCAAAGATCCCAAGCCAGCCACCCGAGCCGCTATGCCAACACAAATCTTACCGGAATCCTGAACAACTTACAAATTCATACCCTAACCTACATGGGGCACTACAACAGTGGCATAACTGCACTTCCGAGCAATGATGCCAACCAGCAGCAACGTGCTGCACATGAATGAATGAATCAGGATGTAACTGTCATGTTGTAATGATTCATGCACAGATGTGCCAATGCATAAGGGATATATGTAACAGCAAATTAGTGTTCAAATGCGTGGTCATTTCCTCAGGCCCTTGTCGATAATGCCAGTTCACAGCAAACAAATTTAACCTGAATATGCATTGTCTTCTTCTTCCAGACATGGTGCCACGGCCTGCCTCCGACACCCGAAGTACATGTGAGCAATTCCACCGTCACTCTTGCACATCACCTATTGGACCTTTCCCTTTTAGCACAGATGGCTTCTGTGCCAATAAGATTCTAAGGACGAAAGTAAATGTTCATCGGTCATCATATGTGTGTTCATTGTTACCTCCACCACCGAAGGTGAAGGAGGTTATGTTTTCACCCCTTTCTGTCTGTCTGTCTATTTGTTAATTGCCGGAATCATTCGGATTTCGGCAATTATATTGGTCGGTTGTGTGTCATTCTGTGTGTCTGTCTGTCTGTTTGTTTGTTTGTTTGTGTGTTTTTTACCCTGTAGCAGCCACAGCGTTTCAGCGATCATGACCAAACTGGGTACAGACGTCGGCCATGGTCCAACTTAGACGCTTGTCATTTTGGTGAATCGAGGTCAAAGGTCAAGGTCAAGGTGACCGAAAAACCGAAATTCTTATTTTCACAATAACGTCCGCTAAAATGGTCGTATCGACTTCAAACCAAATCCAACATGTACATCTTCCAATTTTGCATCCAACCATATGTCTCATTGGGGTGTCACACCGACACCCTTCTTCGCGGTCGGGGGTCGAATGTCAGGGGGGTCGGATCAAAACTTTCAAATTGCGATAAAAATGCCATTTCAAGTCCGATTGACTTCCAAGTTATGATCATGACCAAACTAAGTGCTATAACTCATTAAACAGTAGCACTATCGACTTATAAGAACCAAATAGATTTCCAGGGTTTTGTTTTTTCAGAGATCATGGAGATATGACAAAGTTATTGTGGCAATTCCTTGCTCAACGAGCAATTTCATTTGTTTGTTTGTGAACAGGATCTCTCAAAAAGTTGTTGACGGATCCGGATGAAATTTGGCGGGCAGTTTGGATGTGTGACAAGAACAAACTAATTCGATTTTGGTGAAGATCCGAATCTGGATCCAGATACTAGAATTGTTGAAGAGATTCTTCACCATTGAGAGATGGGGCCAAAATGATATATAGCACGATATCTCAAACATGTATTGGGCCCAATATGTTCTCGTGGATCAGGCATTACGTGGTGGAGTTATGTGCTCTACCGAGTGTCCCAGTTTATTATGCTCATGTTTAGGTGCTGATTACATGCTGCTTTTCCAAATATAGTTGAATGTTCTGAAGGAATGCGTATGCTCATGCGTATAAAGCAAATTTCCACGTCGCCATAACATAACGTATAAGTGTGTTTTACCATATCCTCAGATGGGAGCTTGCTTTTCCAAAGTGTTCAATGGATGCCCACTACACATCCACTGCGCGACCTCATGGGTTCACCCAGATACACGAGGTTAGACACTCCAAATGGTTCTTGGGATGACCAATTGCTTTCACACGTCTTTTTATGTCAGATTCATTACTTCCTTTTATTTTCCCACACGTCCTGTTTTTCTTTCTCTTTCTCTTTCTCTCTCCATTTTGTTTCTTTATTGCACTCTAATCACAGCAAAACAGCTTGTTAAGGAGTTAACAGTCAAATAGACCGTAAGTGAATGCTGCCAGTTGTCATGTTTTCCTTAATTTTTGTTGTACAGCTATTCAAATTGTACTTGTTTTGTGAAAACTTTCAGTTTATGAATTAAAATATTGTAATTCTTCATCCTCCTGATGTTTCGTCAGATCAACACATCATATTAGGAGCAGACGAGGGAATCTACACGCTAAATCTCAACGAGCTCCATGAAGCGACCATGGAACAGGTACAGTGCCGATAATATTCGTGGTGCTTTCAATCTCTCAAAAAGTCATTTCTGATAGGACATGGTTCTGCTCCTGAGCATGTTTCCCAGAAACCTTTGTGCGCCACTCAGATCCTCATCAATGCAAATGCAAGCACCCAACCGCAGGTTGGTATCCATCGATCCTTGATGAGTAGCTATGCCGAAGATGTAGTCGCCTCTGTGATTTTGTTAGTCGGCCAGGATGTCAGTACCCACTTTATTCAGAAGGTATCGTGGGATCTTTAATGCTCACTAATGAATAGTCACACATGAGAGAGTCAGCCGAATGTCCTCTCGCAAAGGATGCTTTACTCTGCGATGCAGTTGGTTCCTATTCCGTTAAGATTTGAATGCAGATTAGATGGCTCAAATATGATTGTGTTCGGTTTCAACTTTCCTCTCATATTTTGCTGCACTCCACATGTTTTATTAATATCATAAAAGTTACTTTCATCATGTTAACTTTTGAGTGAGTCTGTGTTCCTGAGGTTGACTTGCCAGGCTCAATAGTCATTAACGAATACATACGAGTATTGAACCAGGATTTACTTAGGAATTTTGCCCTGTGATTGCATCATTACGGAGGCAAGGTTTTGCCTCTGATTAAATGCCTCTGCACATTTGGACAGGAATCTGTAGTTTGTTTGTAGTGCCGGCGATAATTCGCCTACTCTTCGTGAAAGCCACCGTATCAACGGTAACATCCACTAGCTAATAACAACAGATGGAACAACCAGCCTAACGTCCATTTGAGGTGGGGGGGGGGGCACACTCATTCATGAAACGACCCGTCTGTGAAGCACTGATCCGACAGTTTATAGCTGGGTCGAGAATCAAACCCAGGCAAGACGGCTCAAAGGGAGATGTGCTCCCTTCAGTGATCTTGTCAGAAGCTCGGCTCATTAAAACATGTCAGGACAGTGCATCATGAACAAAGGACACGTACGCTAAGTCTGCAGCAACTAGACAGAGCAGGAATGTTGCGCACACCCTGGAATTTGAATATTGGGCATTTATTTCAGGAATTAACCTCCTTCTCCACATGCAAGTCTTGTAAGCTTACCTTTAAGTTTTGTAATTTCCTTTTGTGGAAATCTATGGAGTTGGAGTCCTGGTGCTATGAGATGTTAAATGAACATCAGTGCACTCTCAGCCATACTGTGTTTTGTAGTTTCCTTGTTGGAATATGCCATAGACACAGCCTGCACTTCTCATCCGAGCTACACCGCAGTAGCAGTCAATGAAGGGCTGCCAAGATAGAGAAACAGAAGCCAAAAGTTGCATGATGTTGGTTGCAGCAGCTCTCATACCAGTAATGATCCTGGTAAGCTTGAGAGTGACACTTCCAGCTGGTGATTAAACATCAGCTGTCCGTCTGATTGCCATATTGTTTTGTTTTTTTACTTCCAGCTTTACCCCAGGAAGTGTGTTTGGCTTTACATCCTGAATAATGTGCTGGTCACCATATCAGGTAAGAAAGTTCCTTAAAAACAATTATATTCGCCTTGAATAGTGATTGGAAGAAATCCTTCATGTGATCCATTTTGTTTTGTGTTTTTTTATTCATTTTAATGACTCATATTCTAAGAGTCAACAAAATACACCTCTTTACAGATTTATACAATCCCTTCTGACATTCATGTTGTTGTTTTTTTTCTGTTGTTTGTAGTATTAGTGCATATAATCCAGGATAATATGATCATGGCATTGTGGGTCAAATTATGAACCAGAATGGCACTCGGTAGAGCGCATTCCTCCGCCAAGGCTGAACATTTTACATTTTGGATCTCATTGATAGGCCGGATCTGGATCCGGACCTGAGCCAAGATCGAATCGGCTTGTTATTGTCACATACCCAACTCATCCACCAAATTTCGTCCGAATCTGTCCCTACCTTTTTGAGATATCGTGCTGGATATCGGTTTTAGCTCTATCCTTCAATGGTAAAGAATCGCTTGAAATATTTCTCGTATCCGGATCCGGATCTGGATCTTCACCGAAAACCAGTTCTCTTTGTAGTTATTGGGTAATGCTAACAGTGATCTGTGCTGTGCATTTCATTTATTGCTTAAAAGTATACTCATGCTTGTTTGTATGTAGTATCCTTAAGTGGAGTTGGGGAGTTGGGAGAGAGGGGGAAATAACAGATTTCAATATACAGTGTATTATTTCACTAACTATTTCCATATCCGGTGGTGTAATGGTTAGAGCGGCCGCTCTGAGTGTGGGAGGTCGGCAGTTCGAACCCCGGCTGAGTCATACCAAAGACTTAAAAAATGGTACGTGCTGCTTCCTTGCTTGACAGTCAGCATTTAGAAGGATATAGCATGGACAAACAACCATAGGTTGGCAATACTACTGCAGGCTTTAATGGGCCTAATGGCCTCCTCCTGCATGGAAGTTCCTTGCAAGGAAACTCGTATAATATCTAAACCTCATTCTAATGACTGAGTCGCTGACTGATATTAAAGATTGGTACCTTCCGGGTAACGTAGAAAGATGAAATTTTGCGTGCTGAGGTACATCAAAGCTGATACACTGGGAAAATCACAGAACTGTTGGAAAGCATCCGTAAATGAAAAAAAAAATGAAAAATCAAATGCAGGTGAGCGACTCGAGACAATGGGGAAGCACAGTTCTTATGCTTACACAATGTGGAACACAATGCGTAAGCAGACCCCACTAGTATTATTATACAACTCGAGCGAAGTCAATGGAGTGTCATCGCAAATCCCCACGCTTCCCACTTGAAGCAAAGTTGAAAGATGGTTAAAAAAAACAAAAACAACTTCCACCTGCATTGATGCAATATTACATTTTGTTTTGACCCCTGACCCCTGTGACCCTTTTGACCCTTGTGACCCTAAGTTTCTACCCCTAAGGCATGAACTGGGTGTCAAATCCAAAATAAATCATTAAATATGTCATACTCACTATTTTCTGTTTACAACTGGTTCATTTTCTTGTTTTGATTATATCTTTCTTCACAAAGTTTAAAAGCTTGGGTCCTAAGCAGCTTCCATGCAAGTTACATGGAATTTCTTCAAAAATATGAAAGAAAAAAATGCCAACACTACAAAAAAGAAACTTTCTCACAGCAAGAGGTGAAATTTGCAGGACAAAAAAATAAATCAAACAGAATTGTAATTGGCTTTATATTCTGATTTGGTCAAGGTTTTTCAGTTCACAGCTGCAGCTTATTTATAACCGAGGGCACCACCAACTAATATACAGGTGGTGGACAAAAAAATGGAAAAACATGTGTAAATGAGGGACACCAAGTATGTATATTGAAAGCAACTGCTTCCACAAAGGTGTGGCCCATGTGTTAATTCAGCAAATAACATCCCAGCATGCTTAGGATCATGTATAAAAATGCTGCACAGGCCTGGTTGCCTCTAATTATGGCTGCAAGAGGAGACCTCAGTGACTTTGGAAGAGCGGTGATTGTTGCGGTACACTTGGCAGGAGTTTCAGTAATAAAGACAGCTCAACTTGCTGATATTTCACGAGCAACGATGTCTAAGGTGATATCGGCATGGAACCCCGAGGGAAAGACATCATCAGCAAAGGGCAATGGTGGGCAGAAGCGCATACTCTAGGATCGTGATATCTGTGTGTTAATTTGAAGTGCCAGGCAAAGCAAGTGAGCAACCGCAGATCAATTGGCTGCAAATTTCAGCCTGGGGCGTGAGCAGCCAGTTTCATCAAAAATGGTCCACCGAGATCTTCACAGAGCGGGATACAATAGTCGGATTGCAGCGCACAAATCGCTCATCACACCTGGCAATGCACTTTTGCGAGTCCAGTGGTGCAAAGAGCACAGGCAATGGACTACCGAGCAGTGGAGAAATGTGATATGGTCAGATGAATCATCCTTCACCATGTTCTTGACAAACAGACGAGTGCATGTGTGGCGCCAACCTCAAGAACTCTACAACCCTGAATGCTTGATTCCAACAGCAAAGGGTTCTGGAGGTTCTGTGATGTTGTGGGGCACATTTTCCTGGCATGGTTTGGGTGCAGTCATGTTGCAGCATTTCTTTCCTGCTGGGAGGGGTGTTTTCCAAGATGATAATGTCCCCATCCACAGAGCATGTGTGGTCCCCAAATGGGTTAATGAGCATGACACTGATGGTATCCATATGTTATTGCCTTCTCAGTTACCAGATCTGAATCCATTCAAGCATTTATGGGATATTCTGAAACGTCGCCTGAGACAGCGTTTTCCACCTCCATCAAACAGGTGTGAGTTGATTGACACTCTCGGGGAAGAATGGTACCGCATCCCTCCTGCAGAATTTCAGATGCTGGTGGACTCTATGCCACGGCACATGCAGGCCGTACTGGTCGCACATGGTGACCCAACACCCGACTAAGTGTCTTTACATTGGTGTTTCCATTTTTTGTCCACTACCTGTAGGTCAGGTCTGACATTTCGACCACTGAGTGCAGGCATCTTGCCACAGTCATCCTGTAAAGGAGTAGTGGGTTGCCTGCACAGTCCCAGATAAAGACCGCTTGGTGTTCCCCTTGAATTATTTTCTGGTCCCCCACCCCTCTCCCCTCACCCCCATAAAAACATTATATAGCCTGTCGTCGCTCTGTGCCAAATCTGGTAAATGTGTCAGGAACAACAGTCGCCTTGGTTCCTGATCAGTTATGGACAGTTTGTGCATTTGTTTGCAGTCACATCAAAAGAAGAACACCTTTGCTTCATCGCAGTATGCTTTGCTCTTCTCAGTTGCTACAAAATGTTCACACAAGCCTCATTGTTTACAGTAAATTCCTGTGGGACCCATGGCAGATTTAATTAAAGGGATTTATCTTCTGCCACTCAATCAGTGGGTTGTAGGTAATCTATTACACGTATTCGACCAATTATTTGCCTTTCATCAGCAGCATTTTGTAAGGCCACGCAAAGTTATGCGGAAGAAAATTAAAAGCAAGCCAGAACGTATGGACTGACACCACATGTAGAGCAGACCAGGACTGACGGGAAGATTACCTCACCCCTGGAAGTTATTAGGGAGCCAGCTGGGTTTTTTTAATCAAAAATCCAAAAGCAATATGTTCATATTTCTGAGATTAGCTCCACTTTTAGATGCAGTAATACATTGCTTTGCCCCCCAGGATGCGTTCGTGGAAAAGAGTGCTCATCGAAAATGCACTAAAAGGGGTCATTATACCATTGTTTTTCTGGAGATGTGTTCTTGACAACGTTATTTCTTAAACATGAGTGGTATGAGAGGGTTTAATTGGGGCATCGGTAATAGCACTTATAATGCAGATGGTAAACATATTATTTTATAAACACTCTAATACAAATAGTAAACAACAGTTCAGGGAATTCAAGAGCTGCCTGGACATCAGCAGTCACATCATAGCCACTGACAAGGATGCTGTTCAAGTTACTGCGGCGCTTAAACCTGTCGAACCAAGCTTGACCGGTTTTCCATCTTCTCAGACTAACTGTTCCTTGAGCGAGTTAAGTTTGTTTCAGTAAACAAAGTGGTGGACTGGGCAGAAGCTTTTATCTTGTCTGCATTGTTTAGAATTGTTCTAATGGTCGACGTGTCCAATTCTAATGCACGACCCACTTCCGCCTGATTGGCTCAGAGCATGTGCACACAAACAATCATGGCAGGTGCGTTTACTCGATGAACGCTGCATGTTATGGATTTTTTTTATTTTTCTTCAAAAAAATTATTTATTTTTTGCAAACATTTTCTTGAGGACAAAGAATTGCATGATGAATCGGCGTTCTACAAGGTAGAGCTAAGCGAGGTATTGCTGTGGAAATGGGCCCTTAGTGGGTTATTAAATATAGGATTAGCCCAGATCCCCCCTTAAATGCATGTTTAGCCAGGTTGTTCGGTAATTGGACGTAACATGTGTGTCGAGAGGTGTAGCAGGCTGTCCAGTGTTCATACAGTGGTGGTGTGCCGAGAGGCGGTTTCTTCTTCTTCCTTCCCCCCTCTGAATCAGTCCCCGCCCAGCGCTCTGAGAGTGTCGGTCGGCGAGGGGTGTCGGCAGCCGATTGGTGGAGGGCAGCTGCAATCTCAAGCGATGGACCAATCACGGGTCCCTGGGGGAGTGTCCAGCAGAGCGAGCGCCGGGAAGGCAAGGAAGGAACTGCATGAGGTCAGTCTGCCTTCTGCTGGATGAGAGGCTGCTAGAGTCGAGTCTGCGATCTGCTTGATGAGTGACTTGACGGCTGTTCCTCCTCGGCGATGGACCCAGCGTGCAGGTCGTCCCCAGGTTCATCCTGAATCCAACCACGGAGCCTCTGACTATCTTTGCTCCCGGCATGGCTCGACACGTTTTTCCATCCAGTCGATCCGCCTGCAGAGCCCAACACCCCGATTTGGCCTAATCTGGTGAGCAGGCCAGGCCTGGATTTGTATGCTGGACCTTGTGAAAAGCCAGCTGGAGCACACCGTGGATCTTTCGCTCTTGTGCCGTCGACCTTACGGGGGCTGAACGTGCTGAGGCTGGTACGTGAGCGGTGCGACAAAAGGACGACGCCGCCATCTTGCCACGCGGCGTGTTCAAGCTTGGGCGATCAAATCCGTTGACATCGGCTTCTCACGAGCCACATTCGTGCCTTTGACACTTTTCCTCTCGTCCATGAGGCATCACCAAGTATTCTGTGTCTTCTCTGCATGTTTAAGGTTTATTTCGCTAGGGCTCCCTTCAAAACCCGTATCCGTAGCTCCCTAGTTAAGAGCGGGTGAAAGATTAATTATAACATTGTCGTGAATGTTTTGCTTGTGTCGTCTTCCCCGATGTGTCCCCAATAAATCTGGCTGATTCATATGAAAGTTGCCGCCTTGAGTTTATTTGTGCCATGCTGAGGAACAATTCGCTCGATTTGTATTTACAACCAAAATGGTTACGGACTGGCAGATTTCGCTCGGTCTCTGACAAACCCAGTCTGTAACCGGGGTCTATTTCCCCAGCTGGCAAGGCACAGGTTTACCTTGGTATCGTGATCTGAGGCACGTAACCCGAGACCTGTGCCGAACCAGCCGGAGTTATAACCCCTGAGACGGCGGTGCTGTTAAGTGACGCCGAATTTTTAACATTTGGCTGTCAAGAGTGGGGTGCGAATCCCCCCACCGCCCGATCAGCAAAAGTCTTACTGTACTTTGAATTAAAACCTTAATATAAAACTTCTCTTGATTGGATTAAAGACTCCACGACCATAACCAAGCCACATTCACGACATGTCTTGAAAGATTAGACTTTATACCTGATTTATTGAGTAATACATTTAGCTAGCGAACATGTCCTTGTAGCTTGTGGTTTGGAATATGCCACAATTAAAATGGTGATATCTGAGCTGCATGCTTCACGACTACCAATTTGTAAAGAGCAAATTGGACCCACCTTGATCACTGGAAAATGTGGTTGACTTGAAGTTGAACAAAAAATAATTTGTGTGTGTGTGTGTGTGTGTGTGTGTGTGTGTGTGTGTGTGTGTGTGTGTGTGTGTGTGTGTGTGTGTGTGTGTGTGTGTGTGTGTGTGTGTGCGCGCGCGCGATGTGCAGGCAAAGCCAGGCAGCTGTGCTCGCACAGCCTTCTGGGCCTGTTTGAGCAAGCCCGACGTGACCAGCGTCTCTCTATTCACATCCCCACTCCTCGACTGCCTCAACGCATGCTGCCAAGGTCTTCTCTCATGCTCCTCCTATCAACAATTTCTTTATTTACTCACCTTAACCTGGCACCTCATACACCTACAGAATATTTATTTGGGGGTTGGACCACCCAAATGGTGAAATACGTCGCTGAAGAGTCAAAATGAAGAGTGGAAGCTTCCATGGCAATATTATCTGATCTTTATTCACTTGTGAAAGCCAGCTCTCACTTTTTTGATTCTATATACCATCAGGGGTGCAAATTAACATTTTTATCCACCGGCCAGCAGGGCCGGTGACTAGAAAAAGTTACCGGCCCAGCAGAATTTCTACTGGCCCGATAAAATAAAGACAAAAGTCACAAATTTGATATCAAACCCTTTTAATATACTCACATGAGTGAGGTTGGTTGGATGAGTGAATTTGATGAGTGAGGTTAGTTGGATGAGTGAGTTTAATGGAGGAGGTTTGCAGAATGAGTGTTTGATGGAGGAGGTTGGATGGATGGATGAGTGAGTTTGATGATTGGGGTGGGGGTGGGGGGATGATGCAGGGAGGAGGAGGTTGTGGGTGATGGGGGGACCTTTTTTGTGTGGGTGATGGGGGGGACAGGGGGGTTGTGAGTAGTGCTGGGGGGAATTTTTGTGGGTGATGGGGTGGTTGTGGCTGATGGACGATGGGGGGGGGGTTGTGGGTGATGGACGATGGGGTGGATGGGGGGTTGTGGGTGATGGACAATGGTAGGGGTATTACTCGTCCACCCAACATCACATATAAACTCACTCATACACCTAACCTCACCCATCAAACTCACTCATTCACCCAACCTCACCCATCAAACTCACTCATTCATCTAACCTCACCCATCAAACTCACTCATTCACCCAACCTCACCCATCAAACTCACTCATTCACCCAACCTCACCCATCAAACTCACTCATTCACCCAACCTCACCCATCAAACTTACTCATTCACCTAACCTCACCCATGAAACTCACTCATTCACCCAAATTCACTCATTTAACCAACCTGGGCATGAGAAAATGCGTCCAAACCGCGCCAAACCGTCAAATCTCGTGCAATCATGCGTGATTTGGAACCAGATGAAAACAGACAAAATGGCCGCCGCAGAATTACCGGTGATTTCTACGGATTTCTGTGGACAAAAACAGTAGTTCTAGTTGAGAAAACTAGTAGAGAAGCTAGTACAAATTGTATAAAATAACAGGAATCACCGGTGATTCGCCAGCCGGGCAGGTAAGGCAGTATTGTGTACCCGCCCAGCACAAAAGTTAGGCGCCATTGGCGACCGGCTGGCCGTTAATTTGCACCCCTGACCATGCCAGGGAAATGGATTATTCCAAGGAAATAATGAACTAGATGATTATCATGGTGTCACACTTGAATACAAAAACAAATGACTTTATGAAACTATGAATTGAAGAAACAATACCAAAACAAAGCAATAATGTGATTGAGCAATTAATTTCGTATTATTACCTTATCGAGGACACAGCACTTAGCTGTATGTGACGAGAGTCAGGCTTCACCTGACCACATGTTTTTATTTATTTATATATTGGTTTATTTATTTATTATAGTGTATGAGCCTCATGGAGGAGCTCGAACACAAATCACACACACACACACACACACACACACACACACACACACACACACACACACACACACACACACACACACACACACACACACACACACACACACACGTGCAGACAATTACATGAGACACACCAGTCTTTATTTCAGACAAACACAGCCACTGATTTTGGGTGAAGTGATGTCACTTCCCAGAGCACTCTGAGTGCCAGTGACATCATCCTTGTGACTTTGCTTTTCTCTCTGCAGATAGTGGGGCAATTATTGACAAATTTCCTCCTCCCCAAGGATGCTAATCTGTGCTTGTTTGTCCGTGCTTTATCCTTCAAATGCTGAGCGTCAAGCAAGGAAGCAGCACGTCCCATCTTTTACGTCTTTGTTATGACTGGGCCAGTGTCAGAATCTAACCACCAACTTCCCAGACTCGAAGAGCGGACGCCGTAACCATTATACCATCAAGTCAGATTTCGTGTCCCTCAAATTAGTACGTGTGTGGTATACTGTGTAGTTCCGCTTTACGGAGAATGTCTGTAATGAATGCGAGGGAAAAACCTTCAGAGTGTAGGCTTTATTTCACTTGATTGAAGCCGCTTCTACAGACACATCAGGGAATACATGTGCAGCAAGGTATACATGTGCAGTAGATCACCGCAAAATAAATCAGCAATTAGCACGGAGTCCGGTATACTCTCAATTCTTATCATTCAACGAGCACCAAGTGAACCACCGCCGTAAATGACAATGCCCCAGGGACAATCCCACCGACCGCGCGGAATCTCGGTTTTATCTGTCCCGTGTGCGAGCCGCGCGACACGTGATCGCACGTCACATCCTTCAATTCATCACAATGTCGCAAGGGAATCAGAGGATAGAAGAAGTACCAAACTCTGGTTGCTAGCCGAGGCAGTGTCTCCTGAAGCCACACTACTGAAGCATTTACACAAAAACAAAAGACACGTGCCAAAAGACTAAAACGTATGGAAGATATGACTATGTCGGTCACCCTGCAGAATGCCGTGGGCACTATGCTGCAATGGAAGTAGTTTCACAACCACGGCAGAATCTTATGGATCAATGGGAACAATCATTAAGATGATGCCATGACTCGCGATGTTTTCATGACTCATGTTGCTCTCGTGCTTCCTCTCTGAACATATTGATCTCTTGACTCGATCTCAGGACTTTGTGCATGTTAACGCTGCTTTGATCAACGTCCATATCTGCCCAGGTCTCTTTCTGCTTCCTCACAGGTACATGTCCACCTGACTTTCTCACACTGCCTCCTGGATTGCTGTATCTGCCATATCTGCTGCGGCAATGACTATCTGCATTGTGAACACACGATCTTTTATCCTAATTCAAAATGGAGGTGCAGAATGGTGACTTTCCTGATGCCCCGTGCTTAAGCCAATCAGTCAATGCCATAAGCACCTTTATGGCATGCCATAAATATAGTAGACCTATAAGCATGTCGTGTGTGTGTGTGTGTGTGTGTGTGTGTGTGTGTGTGTGTGTGTGTGTGTGTGTGTGTGTGTGTGTGTGTGTGTGTGTGTGTGTGTGTGTGTGTGTGTGTGTGTGTGTGTGTGTGTGTGTGCGCGCGCGTGGATGCGTGCGCACATGCTGGATGTTTTGTGGATAAAAGTAATTAATTCTGGAAATGGGTTCAGTGCATTCACTTTGACTTCCCATTGAGGCATTCATCCTCATTAAGATGAGCATCATAGCTCCGGCTCCTTTATCTTCATGCTTTCTCCTGGCAGGAGGCATTTTGTTTTCCAAAAATTCCTTCATGATTGTGTTTCTGAGAGATATTCCTTAACACAATAAACATGTGCTCAAGTACTAACTCAATAAATTAATCAACCAAAATCCTCTTTCTATCAAATACAATGAACAAGCGTTAGTAAAAAGTAGCCAACCCAATTTGAAAGCAATTTAATTACTTTTCACAGCAACTCAGAGCAATTTTCCGAAAAAAAAAATTGGGCAATAGACATAGTAATAATTTTGGCCTTCATGTTTCTTTATTTTAGTTTCATAACACTTTTCTACTCGAGCCTCAGAATTTTTAATATCTCTGCTAAAAGACCAGACCAGAGCTCTCCAGCAGTCAGTTGTTTTACAAAACTGGTTGTTCATTTGCAGTGCCAACTCGACCACAAAACCGGGCTTGGCAGGATGGCGTAGAGGTACACACACTCGCCTCTAATCCCGGTTTGAATCCTGACCCAGCTATAAATCGTCATCCCGGTGTTTCACTGGCAGGATGATTCATCAATGTGTGTGCCGTCTCCCGGATGGACGTTAACCCGGCGTCACGTCTGCTGGCAATAGTCGATGGACGTGAAAGACCCCATGGTGTCCTCAGCGAAGAGTAGGCGAGCTATCGTTGGCACCACGAACGAATTCCAAATTGCTGCCATAACCAGCAGGGGGCACTGCATCAGCAGCACAGTCACACTCCCAGCAATGATGCAAACCAGCAGTCACAGGCCGCACACAAAATGATGATGACCACAAAACCCAAGTTCTGCAACCAATGTACTCTTGCACATTCACAAATAAGATGCATCTTTAGTTACATTTAGATCACATGAATTGCCATCCAAGTTCAGCAACTCCTTTTACCTCATTAACACATACTAACCATTTTGGTCTATGCAGGTGCCTCATGGAAGAGCAGGATGACACAGAGCAAATGGTTAACAGACATAGTGGGTCAGAGGGATTGTCAGTATGTACCAGCATACAATTTTATACCAAGTTGAAACCACTCCATGGTTTATAATGGTATAAATATTTAAATCAGTACAGCTCGTGCTAAAGCAAATGCATGCCGGTAATGAAGAGCTAGTGTAGGGTTAGCAGGATAACTTAGACTCTTAGAGGTATGCGCATTTACATTTAAGCTATCTAGCCTGGGTTTGAATCTCGACCCACCTATAATCCGTCACTCAGTGTTTCCCTTGTAGGCCGATGCATCAATGTGTGCACCTTCCATCAGAATCACATTAAGCCTCATAACCACTCAGCCAGAAATGGTCGTTGGTGAACGTTAAAAGATCCCGTGGTGTCTTTCTTGAAGAGTTGGCAACATTATCACTGGCACCGGCACACAATTTATGTCCGGCATCCTGAACAAATTACAAATTCCTGCCATCTTCAGTTGAGCAGCATGTATGGCCAGCCGGTTCGTGAAAGACTTGGGCCAACGACGTTGCCCGGCAATCCCCACAAGAAGGTGGGATCAATCGGGCCCATCACAGAAGTAGTTTAGCAGCAGTAGGGGATGAATTTTAAGTGTAAATGCAAAAGTTGTGTTCCACTGGTAACCCCAACTATTACACGCGGAGACTCGACTGACGTCAAGGCCTGACTACGAGTGAGTGCATGAGACAACTGGAAAATGTCTAACTCGATTAAGTAGCAATGGTGGCAATTCTTTCTTTAATTTTTTCATCATTCGAGTGTGAAAGAAAAGCAAATTAATAAATCAAGTGAGGGAAAAAAAAATCACAAAGCAACCTTCTTTGTCAATGAAACAAACTCCCTTTATTAACGGGAGTGGAAGGGTACTCGTAAATGTCTACGCAGTTCGACAAAGAATGCCTCGTAATGGGAATGCAATCACATGCCAGACATTCACAAAATTGTTCACAATCATTTAAGTTTTTATGCTGCCAGTCCAATCCCATCTCGTTTTGAATATGGACTGGGATGTGTATTTCTTACATCCAGAGAATGAACGTATGCAACAATTTTGGGCCTCACCTTCAGCCATGACATTTCTTGGGCAGACCATATTTCCAAGATGGCCTACAAAGCCAGCTGCCGACTGGGCATGTTCCATTGTACAAGATCTTTCCTGGACCAATCTGAACTTTCGACAACGTATTCGCATTCGCAGCTTGATGGAGTACGGTTCTCCCCTTTGGGCTGGCGTCCCTGTCTCACACTTTGTCCTTCTTGATGACGTGGAAAGCAAGGCCCTCAATATCATTGGGGTCTCCTGCAATGAAACTGAGTGTTAAGGCCTGTTAGTTTTGCATGACAGACAGGTTGTTGGCCTATCTGTATACTATGTCTGTAACCTACCACCTCCATTTTGGTCTTGAACCCTCTACCCCTTCTTGGCTCTGTCCCTTCCAGGTTCTTGCAGGATGCACATGGTCTGCCAGTAACCCTCTTCTTGTTAAACTCCCAAATTCCAGCCTCACTGCTCACCTCCACTCATTTGTTCTTCTTTTCTCTCACCTGTGAAACTAACTTCCCCAGTCTGTTCAGTCCCATTCTTCCCTCCAGGGCTTCAAGACAGCTGTTCACCACTATCTCAGGTCATCCCCGCCAAACATAATGATGATCCCTTCCACCACAAATGACCTCATTCCCAAGCACCTCCTTTTTCCAGGTTCTCGTGATGTTTTTTCCCCTTCTCCCACACCTCTTTTTGTTCGTTTGTTGTCGGTTGGTTTGTTCCTTTCCTGTTTCATCCCCACTTTCCCCTTCCTCTTCCTGCTGTTTGTGTGTTTACCCTCATGTCCTTCTCCTCCTCCCCTTTATCTCACTCTCACTTCTACTCTGCTGTTGGTGTTTCCCCCTATCCATTTTATTCCATTCCATTCTGCTCTCGCTTTTCCATGAGCCTCGACCATATATACGAAACAAAAACAATCTTTCTTTTGTTCCAATATTGATTGATGTAGTTACACAATTAATCGATTCAAGTGTTATCTGGGGATGATGTAATGCATTAGTTATATAATTGAGCTCATTTGAGTCGACTCATGTTTACTCAAATGTGCCAGTCGAATAGCGCCATCACTAGTGATCTAAGCCTTGTGTTGGCTTAGCGGTTAGAGCGGTAGCTTGGGATCCTAGGGTCCTGAGTTTGAGCCCCGTTGGCCACTGAATTAACACCAGGGGGTTGAATCGGCCTGTCATCCTTCTGAGGTCGGCAAAATGAGCACCAGTATACTGGTAATAGGGGCACTGCATCAGCGGCATAGCTGCGCGGCATACCAATGTTGCAACCAGCAGCCAAAAAGGCAGCACACGATGGGATTTGTGATCTTTCTCATCGTGGTCTCGCTGTACAAGCAATATGGTACTCGTACACCAATTCCATCACAGTCCTGTTTTTACCCCGCGCACGCGAAGAGAAAAGTGGGGTTATGCAATTGGTTCACTTTATCTGTCTGTCTATCTGTCTGCAAACATCAGTTTATGAGAGGAACAACTTAATTTCAATTGAACGTTATATTTTGAACACGAATCATAACATGAATTGGAAAACGAACCTGTGGTTTTGCAGTACTTTGGCTCTGAATGTGTCCCGATTGCACATTCATTTGTCCCGATTAGACAAACGCTGAAAGGAGTGAGATAATCTTTTTACTTTTTCTGCCTGTCTGGCAGTTAAACAAAATTGAAAATCATTCCAAACAGGAAACTTACTGTTTTTAAGGACGTCATAAAGGACACAAACAACAGGCACAAATAATTAATGTAACATGTTAGGTAGGGTGGTGTAATAGACACTTCAAAAACAGTGGTAAAACAGTGGTAAATCCCAGAATTAATTAATTTATACGACTTTTACAATCTTTGTTTTATTTAAATATTTAAAATAATCATTTTATTTGAATTGAAGTACAGTATATACTAAAATACCATGCAGGGTAATGTGTTCTATGAACTCTCTAGTTACCCGAGTAGCAAGTTCGTTGAATTGTACCAAGTGCCATGATTGATGTTAACGTGTTTGGGATGCTTACAGAAGGTTTGCTGTTTCCACCAAAATCCCGAACACCAAAGGCTGTCAGAAGGGCAGTGTCGGTAAGTTTTTATTTGGATAACCTTCGGTGGCTTTTATTACTCTCCTCTTAGAATGTTTGTTGTCATACTGTATTTCAATAGGTCAAGGATTGCCCAACATTACTTTTTTGTGAAATACATATTTGCACAATTATTTGTATTGTAACTTTTTTTAACCTTAGTAAAAAAAAATTATATTAAGAGTGTACATATTGTAAGTAATTCAGTTTACCTTTAAAGTTGACGTCCTGGTTGATGTCCTGGAGGAAGCACTTTGCCCATGATGCTGTGCGATATCCGGTTTGAATTCCCCTATACTGTGTAGTCGTGCAATTCATGTATATTGGTGATGTCTTTGTCCTACATGTAAGATATATACAAGCTACTCCACGAGCCTTAGAACAATGCAGAAGGAAAAACGTTTTTTTCATGAATGTTTCTAAATCCGTTCACCTGGATGGTTCTCCTGAAGGTATCACCAGCTGCTGCATGATGTAACCTGCAAGTTCAACAACGGAGATTAATCGAAAATGACATTAATTGATGGAAATGTCTGTGCTTTTGGATATTTTCTCAGAAAACCTACTTATATGCACAGATTTTTTGACAATGTTCTCCTTTAGTTTCATCCTTTGTAAAGCCTTCGTTCCCACTCTGTCCCCACATTACACACTCGTACTCACCGCCTTCTCCATTCTGTATTTTACAGCTGAGAAGGGAGAGAAAGTCGTGTCCATTCTCAAGTCTTCATTGGCAATGGACCCAGATGACATCAGTGCACATATTCTCAAATCCTGCAACAGTGCCGATAGAAAGTCAACACCGCCCTTTCAAAATGTTCACCTTTTGTTGCCTTCTAGCCTGGAATTAATTTGCATCAAATCAGACTTTTTCACCTTTATTTACATATCGTAACCCACAACTTCCAAGTGAAAAACAAATTCTACAAATTTCAGAAAATTAATTTTAAAATATAAAACTAGAATATGTTTGTTGGATAAGTGTCAAACTCCTTGAGAAAATACTTGGTGAAAGCACCTTTGAGAGCAATTACAGCTGTGAGTTTGTTGGGATTGCTCAATACCAACTTTGCACACCTTGATTGTGCAATATTTGCTCATTCTGTGCAAAACTGTTCAAGCTCAGTCAGGTTGTGTGGGGAGCGTTGATGGACAGCAATCTTCAAGTCATGCCACAGATTTTCCATTGGATTGAGGTCGGGTCTCTGACTGGGCCACTCAAGGACATTTATCTTTTTGTTCCTTTGCCACTCCAATGTAGCTTTGGCTGTGTGCTTCAGGTCGTGGTCTTGCTGAAAGGTGAACTTCCATCCCCATTTCAGCTTTCTTGCAGAGGGCAGCAGGTTTTCCTCTTGGATTTTTCTGTATTTTGCTCCATTCATTTTCCCTTCTATCTTGACAAGTGCTGCAGTCCCTGCTGATGAGAAACATCCCCATAACATGATGCTGCCACCATCAAGCTTCATAGTCGGGATGGTGTTCTTTGGTTGACGTGCTGTGTTGAGTTTGTGCCAAACGTAACGTTTTGCATTTAGGCCAAAAAGTTCCATCTTGGTTTCATCAGTCCACAAAACTTTTGCCACATAGCTTCAGAATCTCTGGATTGTTTTTTTTACGTCAAACGGGACTCAAAGTGGGCTTTTTTTTTAGTAATGGCTTCTTTCTTGCTTCCGTACAGGCCAGACTTGTGGAGTCCTTAGGATATTGTTGCACATGTACACAGTGACCAGTCTTTGCCAAAAAGGCCGGAAGCTCTTTCAAAGTTGCTTATTGGCCTCTTGGTGGCCTTTCTGATCAGTCTCCTCCTTGCTTGGTCATCCATTTTGGAGGGATTGCCTGACCTAGGCAGGGTCTTGATGGTACCATATGCCTTCCACTTCTTAATGATTGTCTTGGTTGTACTCCAAGGGATGGATATTCAAGGCCTTTGAAATATTTTATACCCATCCCCTGATTTGTGTCTTTCCACAACTTTATCCCAGAGGTCTTTTGAAAGCTCCTTCGTGTTTATGGTTGAGTCTTTGCTGTGAAATGCACTACCCAGCAGAGGAAACCTACAGGAACAGCTGATATTATTCTGAAATAATCAGAATCGCTACAATTTAACACAAGTGGAGGCCAATTAACTTGGTGTGTGATTGTGAAAGTGATTGGTTTCACGTCAGCCCATCTAAAATTGCTGTTATTAAGGGGGAGGGGGGGGTGGACACTTATCCAACCAAGATATTCTAGTTTTGTATTTTAAAATTAATTTTCTGAAATTTGTAGAATTTGTTTTCCACTTGAAAGCTGTGTGTTACGATGTGCAAATCAAGGTGGAAAAAAATCAGTTTTAATGCAATTTAAATCCAGGCTGTAAAGTATAAAGCAACAATAGGTGAAATTTTTGAAAGGGGGTGTAAACTTTCTATCGGCACTGTATGTACTGTTCTTGCATTCTCCTTTCTCTGTGCTCTTCAGCCTGTTCTCTTCTGCCTGCATCCCATTTTCCTGGAATTTGAAAAACATTACTCCCATCCAGAAGAAAGGTGCACAACATATCCCCTCATCTACAAACCAATAATCTGACTTCCAATTACAAGAAAAGTCTTGGAATCCATAATTGCTACTGATCTCATCTTTCCTCTTTTCAAACGGCCTGATATCACACCATAAGTTTGGATTCCATCCAGTTACTTAACTTGGGACATGCTGCTATACTGCTCCTCTCTCAGCAATGGCTGGAGGCCCAATATGTCAAACATGAGGCCAGGACCATCACCATAAATACATCTCTGGCATTTGACAGAGTCTGGCATACTGCTCTGATTCTCAAGCTCACTACCTGTGACAAAGAAGGTTGCCTTCATACTCGGTTTTTCAACTTCTGCTATTTGCACAGTCAATGCATTGCTGTCAATGGCAGTCTCTTCTCTTTTCTCCTCTTCCATTACAGACTTGAGTTTCCCAAGACAGTCAATTGGGCCTAGTATTGTTCCTCGTCAAAATGACATCTCCAATGATTTGGAAACCTCTTCCTTTTCCTAGATGACTCCACATTACATCATACAGTAAGTAACTCCATCCAACTGAAAGGTAGACAGTAGCCGCGTCATTCCCCGTTGATCTGGAATTGCTTTGATTTCCCTCTGATAAATGCAACATGTCCTTCAATGATGGCAAATATCAGTCTCATCTTGTCACTCTGGAAGGATCGTCAAATGAAAACACATTTCTATTTTCTTGTTCAGCCATTGGAAGAGGTTTACTCTCTTGAACTTCTATGCCGCACTTCCAGTCGTGACCTCTCCTTGGCCAAGCTCATTGCAAAGCTGGCCTCCAAAACCAACCACAGACTGGGCATCCTCCATTGATCCAAGTCACTCCTTGGAAAATCATAACTACTCACAGCTTACAAGTTTTTTGTCCATGGCCAAATGGAGTACTGCTCTTCCCATATTGGCTGGCACCCCAGCATCACATCTCTCTTTCCTGGAATCTATGGATTCTAAAGCTCTCAATGTTACAGGCATTTCCTGAAATGAGGCCGAAACGCAAGCCTGGTTGCTCTCGCAGTGCAGACACGTTGGTGACCTCTCTGTTTTGTGCTTCCTCTCTTCCATCATTGCTCCTTCTGTTCTCTCAGCCATCTGACACTCTCGAGCAATTCCAGGATGCACAAGTTCCTCCAAGAAACACCCCCTAGTTAAAGTCCTGAAACCTACCTCCACTTCTTTTGTTCCTCTTTTCTCCTGTTTGCAGAAACCATCTTCCTTAGACAATTCAATCACACTCTTTTGTCCTGGACTCCAAGCAGGCATTGTTCTACCATCTCATATCATCCCCCATCCCTTCCGACAATCTTTTCTACACTCATTAACCTCACCTCACCCAATCCTCACTTCCAGGTTACTGTGTTTCATCCCCTCTCTCTTTGCCTTTACCAGCTCGTTAGTTATTTCCCTTGCTTGTTGTTTCGAAATGTTGCTCCACTGTCAGTTAATTGTCTTTTTACACTCTGTCATCTCCCTCTTCAATGAACCTTGATCTTGATATCACACCACATCTCCTTGATCCTTTGCACCTCTTTTAAACATACAAGTTCAAAAACACATCTTTCCATTTAAATTCACCTTCAGCCTCTTTTGTACTAATCTTCACGTTGATCGGTATCCCACGTGCTTACAATTAGATGGAAAACTACGGCTGTAAAGACTAATTTAGGTTTTGCGTGTGCAGTGCGGAATCCATACACAGGATGCAAATTCCTCTGTGGGGCCCTCCTAACAGGTGTCGTTCTGCTGCAGTGGTACGAGCCTCTGCAGAAGTTTATGCTTGTCAAGGTAGGTTTTTGGTCCATTCAGAAATTTTTATTGCTAATTCTATGGATACACTCAACATGGGTTAAAAAAATTAAATTCGTTTATTTTTCCTCTGCAGCTGAAGGCTGCTGAGGCGCATTATGTTTTCGGGTTTCCATCTGATATTTTCTCTCTTCTACTCGTCTCTCTTTTCTCTTTCACGCTCTCTCTCTTCTCTTGCTCTCCCTCTCTCATGTGACCTTTAACCAACATCAAACGTAACAGTCGTGCATTCACATCTGACATGGGTGGAGGCATATCCATCGACGCATTTGCGTCAAATTATATTTTGTCATTCTTTAATCATGCCTATTGTTTTTTTGTTTTTTTTGATTGTCCGTTTCCGTCATCACCCTCGTAATCATTAACAAGTTGTGGGCGATCTAGTGGATCGGATATACTCAGATGCAATGTCACGGAAGAGTCATGGTCTGCAGCAATTACCGTGAGGCACCTTCATTCCACATGCCTTGTGATGTAACGTCGCTTTCAGGTGCAGATAAATGTGCATCACCATAGCAACACTTGTTAGCATGTATTCGCTTTCTTGTCTAGTTAAGAGAGAGTCTCTAAAATGAATTTTGTTATTATAATGACAAAATTCATAATAACTAGAGGGCTGCATTCGCTTGCAGCGAATACGTATTTGGCAACGTCATGAACTTTGACGCCTACCGATCTCAGAAGATATAGGTCACACAACTTTGGTCAAATAAGATTTTTTGTAGGCCCTGTTGTGACCTATCAGAAAATGTCAGCAGCTAACCTGTATCTTTCCGTGGGTCAAATATATGGGGCAAAATGTGTTTTTGACCAACGTCATGAACTTTGACCCCTACCGATCTCAGAAGATATAGCTCACACAACTTTGGTCAAATAAGATTTTTTGTAGGACCTATTATATTATGACCTATCAGAAAATGTCAGCAGCTAACCTGTATCTTTCCGTGGGGCGAAGATATCGGGCAAAATGTGTTTTTGATGTATTGTGTGACCTTGACCTTAACCTTGAGAATTTCAAGGTCAAAAGTTGACTGCACTTCCTTGAATGCAGCCCATTTCAAAGACATAATTGTTAGTGCTCCTAGAGAAAAACCCTAGGAGGAGTTTTGGGGCAATGGATGTGTGACGAAAATAAAGAATAATAATAATAAGAGTTCCAGTAATAATAGTGTATTTGGTATGGAATTGCCAAATACAATAATAATAATAATAATAATAATAATAATAATAATACGAAAAAGAAGAAGAAACAGAGTTTTTTTTGTTGTTGTTTTTTTACAAAATTCATTGAAAATACAATTTTATCGTTATAATTGATTAATATAATTGATTGCTTCTTCAGCCTACATTTTGCACTCCATGATTATTATTCGTCCTCTTACAGGCAAGTGGGATCGATGCAGACCACAATTTTAAATAAAGTTTTTACCTTTTCTCTATGATATCGATGTCTAAAATAAATACACTAGTACCTCGCTGTATGCTCGAGATGTGTTCCTGAAAAACCGGGCGTTTCGTGAATCAACGTGTTGGGAAACAGGTTCTCCCATAAGAATAGTGTTTTAAATGGGAGATGTTCCTGAAGGATGCCAAAAACCAGAATTTTTCCCAAAATAATAGTTCTAAGACATAAGTTAGTGTTTATTAATGAATAAATAACAGTCTTTATGGTTAATAAAAGTGTACAAAGTAAAACGATAATGAACAAGCGTGGCCTTGTCCACTCGCAAATTGTTCAATTTAACTTGAAGGGAAAAGCTTCGTTTCATTTTCTTGGGTTTGGACATTTTGAACTTTTTAGCATAAAAAGTGGAGCACAAATGAAATGGAAATGAAAAGTGTTGTCCCTTCGGCGAGTGGACTTTGATCGACTCGAGGTGTTCTCAAACATGATGGGCTGGATGGGGACTCAAGGAAAGCGTCGTCACATGAGTCCCCACGTGATGTGTAACACATTTGGGCCACGTTTTGTAGGAGCATTCGTCCGGAGCGAGTGAGCGAATTGGGAGGTGGAGTCATTATGTAAAACGAGCGCAAAACCGAATCAAGCATATTGAGAAACAGCATGTGGTGAGGTGTCAGTGTACATCAGTCGAGGAATTTTCAGGCCATTGAACACGGCAGATTAAAGCCTCCAAAAATTTCAAGATTCATTCATCAGCCATATAACGTTTTGGCAATGGTGTTTTGGGACCGTGGTCGTTTGAATCAAATGCAATGGGAAAACGATCAAGGTACTGCAGTAACTTATTGGAGGACGGTCACGATAGCGACGATGGCATGCTGTCTCGGGGCATAACCATGAGTACAGCAAGTAATAACACCACAACTCCCTCCAAGAGAGCTTTGGAAGTTCCAAATCACTATCCATACACTCCAGATTTATCACCTTGTGATTTTCATCCCTTTGGACAAAAAGCTTGGTGTTGGTTTAGCAGTTAGGATGGCTGGCTTGGGATCTTAGGGTCCTGAGTTTGAGCCCCTGTTGGCTGTTGAATTAACACCAGGTGGGGTTGATCCAGCCTGTCATCCTTCTGAGGTTGGCAAAATGAGTACCAGTATACTGGTAATAGGGGGTGTTGCAACAGCGGCATAGCTGCGCCCTCAACCAATGATGCAACCGGCAGCCACAGGCTGCACACGAGGAAGAAGATCTCTTTGGACAACTCAAAAAATATATGAGTGGCATAAAGTTTCCAAAAGATGAAGACATCAAAGCACAAGTCCTGAAATGGCTGCGTACTCATCTCAAATTTATCTCCACTGATGGCAGGCATCAAGGTCATACCACATCAATGAGACAAGTGTGTACTTGTAGCAGTGGAATACCTTCAACAATCAGAGAGAGGTTTCATTAACTGCCCCTCCCCACCCCGCCCTCCCCCCGGTACACCTTTAGATTTTCTTGAATAAAAAGTCCACATATTTATGAGACACCTAACTGAAGCTTCCTTTACCAGAACATTCCCGTTAGAGCATGGCGATCGAACTTGCCTTTTAAAATGTGCTCAAGAACATTAATTGCTGTTGCTGGGTCAGTAAGATGTGATCCATTTGCTTACTTTTAACCAGTTAAATGTTGGTATTTCCCTCTGTGTACAAAGAAAAATTTTTTTTCCTCCATCTATGCAGGAATGGTCTTGCCTGCCCGAGAAATATCCATCACAGATATTAGTCCTTGTCTGGGTAATTTCCAACCATGTAAAAGATTTCTTCCAGTGATGGATGAGATTCCTGATGCCAGTTGAAAAGAAGTTGTATTTTGGCCTCTGAAACCTTTTGAAATAAAAATACTTCATGGCACACCTTTGTAATATATGTTGCAGCTTCCTATTGACTATTGGGTTATGTCGGTGTATAGTATTCATGCATGTTCATGTGTATGTGCATATGTGTTAATACTTGAATGTGTCTTTGTACGTGTGCACATTCAGTATGTCGAGGTTATCCTGCCCAAGCCATTCCGTGTCTTCGAGCTTCTTATTGTGCCAGAGCATGAGTTCCCGCTAGCCTGTGTGGCTGTCGGACCCCCTCGATCCACCAAGTTTGCCCTGCGTTTTGACACCCTCAACCTCTCATCAGGCTCTTACTCATCTGCAGTGTCCACAACAGGTACAAGTTGTATAAATGTGTAACTTTTTATATTTTGTTACATGTTATCTCCAGACATCACAGCTGTGATCTTGGCATTGTTCAGCAGTAATATCTGAATACCAGAAAATGTATAAGTTGCAGCTGACTGTTCTGTCCTTCTAGTGCCAAGCAGTGACCAGCTTGATATCGTTTTGGTGAACCAACTGGAGAGAAACACCATCCTCGTTTGTTTCAGCAGTGAGTATGTTGGTGGACAGGATAGATTCAGGCTCTAAAAGGCAGGTCATTTTGAGCAGAAATGACATATTCTGCCATTTGGAGGAATTTCTACTTTTTCAACAAAATTTGGTTGAAAAGTTGACAGATTGAGAATGCAAAACTACAGAGGGACAAAACATAAAGATCAGTCTCTAAAAGTTTAACATGAGGAGTCATTTAGCAGACACCTTGATAATCTGGAGGAAATAGCAGGACTGCACGTTTTTCTGAACCTCCATCCTAACCTGTGATTTCCACCACAATTAACCCAACCCAAACCAATCCTCTACTTTCAGCTTACTGTGTTTCCTCTCTCCTTCCCTCCCTTTCTCCCTCTTCCTCGATCTCTCTTTTTCCTCTTCCTTATCCTTTTCCTCTTCCCTCTTTTACCTCTTCCCTCTTTATCCTCTTCCTTCTTTATCCTCTTCCCCCTTATCCTCTTCCTTCTTTATCCTCTTCCTTCTTTATCCTCTTCCTTCTTTATCCTCTTCCCTATTAATCTTTTTCCCTCTTTATCCTCTTCCTTATTTATCCTCTTCCCTCTTTCTTCTTCCTTATTTATTCTTTTCCCTCTTCATCCTCTTCCCTCTTTATCCTATGCCCTCTTTATCCTCTTCCCTCTTTGCCCTCTTCCCTTTTTATCTTTTGCCCTCTTTATCCTCTTCCTTATTTATCCTCTTCCCTCTGCATCCTCTTTGCTCTTTCCCTTGTTTGGTGGATCCAAATGTTGCCACAGCGCCCCACTATCAGTCCGTTGGCTTTTTACCTCGTGATCCACTGTGTTCTGGTACCCAAGACAAATTTTCTTACTGCTCTAATCTACAGTAGGTTATTGTATCGGTGATGTAGCCACACTCCCAGAAACGATGGAATCAGCAACCAGATACTGCATACACATGAATGAATGAATTAATGTCGTTGAAACCACAAAAAATACTTTTGCGGCTGATGCATTTGTCCACCACAGGCAATATAAAGATTGTGACCTTTGATGGACACCTCAAGCCCAGTGAGAGATTTGCCTCTGAGCTGGAGTTCAACTTCAACATTGAAGCTCTTGGTAATATCAGCTTCAAAACCGTGATGTGACCGGTCACTTTTATGCATTGGTTGTCTTGTAGGAAATGTAACCAGGCAATTTAGGCAGTCAAATGCACTTTTGCACAGGTCTTCCTCTTCTTTTACTGCTGCCCTTTAATTTTTTTAATTAATTCAGATGTTTACCAACTATATTATGTACTGTCAGACTCCACTATTCATGAATTCTTTATTCGCAGGCCCCGTATATTGACAGATCATAAAATGTAACCTTCTTCGACTTTCACACTTTGCGTATTCACAGGTTTAAAAAACACAATGTTTTTTTTATTTACTTATTTTTCAACACTTCAGGACTGGTCTTCTATATCCACCTGGGAAATTTGAAATCAGTTGAAATCACAGCATTACATAAAAAAGGTGCAAAAATGGATCCCCTTAACTACAGCCCGATTCACTTACTGTACTTCCAATCATCAGCAAGGTCATGGAATCCATCAACACAGTTAACATAAAATCATTCCTTTTCTCCAACAGCTTCATCTCAGATCATCAATTTAGATTCAAAGCTACTCACTCTACCTTGATCATGCTGCTTCTACTCTCCCAACAATGTGGAGGCCCTCAATATCGGACATGAGATCAGGGCCGTCTCTCTGGACATATCTCGAGCTTTTCGTACAGTCTGGCATCCCGTCCTGCTCTCAAAACTCTCTGCCTATGGAATCCAAGGCCAACTCCACTCTTGGATTAATGACTTCCTCCACTCTCGTAGACAACGTGTGGCTCTCAACGGAATTCTGTCATCCCCTCTTCCTGTCCAGGCTGGAGTTCATCACGGCAGCATTTTAGATCCTGTTCTTTTTTCTGGTTTTCATCAATGACCTGACTTGACACTCTGGAAAATCCTTTTTATATCTTTGCTCATGACTACACTCTCTGCCGTGACATCTCTCATCTTCATGACAGACAGGCAGCAACCTCTTCCCTCTCCTCAGACCTTGACAAAATCACAAAATAGTCAAACACAATTTTCTTGATGTATCCATATTGTCCTCCCTTTGCGTTCTCCCTTCCTGCTCATCGTTACCTGCATCCCTTGTTTGTCCATCTTCGTCTACTTTCTCCCTCCACCCTGTTGTTGGTGTTTCCCCTTTCTCCTGCCGTTCCCTTTGTTATGTTGTGTCCTTATTTGTTATGTGTAAGCGCTCTTCCACGAACCTTGAACATGTAAAAAAAAAAACGATGCCCCGACATTCGCGGCATTTTTCAGGAACGTATCCCCGCGAATAATGGGGTCTGACAGTACTGCATTCAAAAGATATATTGTGGTCTTTTATACCATCCTTGAGCAAATGGCAAGTAGAAGACAACCAACCTAACCTCTGAATTGCATCACAAGCTGGGTTTCAACATGGTCTCAGGAATCTAATTCACTTTCCCAATGTAATGATCTGTCATTGTCCCAATGGTCCTAAAGACCTCGCTGTGATCCAGCCACAAAGATTAGCTGAGCATTTGTAGCCCTTACAGTTGTGATCGTTGAATATACTTGTACTGCATGTAAATTTAGTTGAATATACTTGATGTAAATTCAAACTCAGGAACAGGATTTAGCAATTATTTCTGTACTGGAAGTGATACGTGAGCTTGCTTGCTTCATACAATGTGTCCGCATTTTCCTTGGACAACTCCTCTCAACGTCGTGTAAAGTCAGTGCATTTTGTCACTTTTCCTTGGAGTTGGACTGAATTTTTTTTGAGCAATGCCAATCCTTGAGATATTCATTTGTGTGAGGTCTTAGCCTAGTTCCTTATAAAATGTTATTTTAGGTGCCCCTAGAGCCAGTCAGCCAGAGATGTCAGGCCTGGAGAAGGATGTGGCCATTGAATTCTTCCATCATGATCAATCCAGCATTCCTCGAAGCAGTCATGCAGGCAAATGCACAGAGCGAGACCCAATGTGGAGGCACCTCATGTTGTTGATGGTGCATCATTCCCTCTTTGAATGTTGCAGTTTTTGTTGCAATTATGGGACAAATCTGTTATTCAGCATCTATGGGTAGCAGTGACATTGGTGGAGAAGCAATGTTGGCTGAAAATGCCACCAGCCCAGACTCTCCTGCCAAGACAACAATCTTAGGTGAGCGAATGAGTGGTGTTGTCACACGGTGATGGTGTTCCTCAACCCACTAACCATAATTTCACTCTGCCATCCAAATGAAAATTTGCCTCATCACTGAAGAAGACGAATTCAAGAAAAGTGTCATCCTGTTCAATTCCTTGAGCAAATGACATGCGAGCAACTTAAGCCTCCTAAGACCTCTTGTGGAGAATGCTCAGCAGTTTCAGCTGGAAAAATGCCCACCATACTGACCTTCAGAAGGTTCCAAAATTTCCAACAATATCCGCATCTGTTCCTTGGTGTGTATCCTTCAAAAATCAATCTTTAGACAGTGAAAATGGCAAGCCATATTCACTGACATCACAATGATTTTGTAAGTTGTGTTTTTAGTTCCTGTCCAGGCTGGACACAGAGAACAGACACACAGACACACAGACACACAGACTATCACACATTTTTTGCAACTTGGGATTTGTGAGGGGGGGAGGGAGGACTTGAATAAGGGGGGAGGCCAGAGAGTCGGAGTTGCGGGGATGGAGAGTGAGTGAGGATGGGGGCGATCGAGAATTGGGGTGGGCGGGGGCAGTGAGTTTGGAGAGAGAGGTTGAAGCACTGGGA
Source organism: Eptatretus burgeri (assembly GCF_056783735.1). Taxonomy (NCBI): domain Eukaryota; kingdom Metazoa; phylum Chordata; class Myxini; order Myxiniformes; family Myxinidae; genus Eptatretus; species Eptatretus burgeri. Next base: position 21,485,613 of record NC_140967.1, on the reverse strand, counting down.
GGGGGGTTGAGGACTTGAAGAAAAAAGGGGGAGGGGGGGCAGAGATGGAATAGAGTTGGGAGAGCAGGGTAGGGTTAGGTGTTAGGGTGTGCTGCCAGGCTGTTTGATTTATTGTACCAAGAGTTGAAATTCATGTGTTTGAGTTTTTAGACATGGCTCTGATTGGTGGGTGCAGCTTTGCCCATCCCCTTATTTAGGTTGATAAACGAATTATTTCTTCCATCTTAAGAAAGGTCAGTGGATGCACATTTCTTTTTTGTTGTTGGTTGAAACATTGAGTCATTATTTGTTCAATTATTTAAAGGTAGAAGAACTCATGATGAACTAATGTGATATATATATATATATATATATATATATATATATATATATATATATATATATATATATATATATATATATATATACACACATATACATACCCTCGGTAAATAAGAGCCGCCGGTATAAATTATTGGGGATTTTTTTTATCAGGCTGTCCATTCTGCTGGCTTTCACTGTTAGATGTGAAAGATCCCACGGTATCTTTCAAAAAAGTAGGCATTTGGTGCGGATAGTGTGTAAATTCCGAATTCCGACATCCTAGTTACCACTGCGAAGGCAATGGCAAGCCACCCAGTGTGTTCCTTGCATTTCGAGACTACAGCATTTATGCTCTGGAAAGTGTGTGGCATTGAACGATTGACATATAAATGACTCCCAGTCTTGGCTGAAGGTATGTTTATGTTTTAAGTTTAACTCCCCCTCCTAACCTCAAGTCCACATGTGCAATGTTTAACTTCACCACAATTTTTTTTGATGCTTTTATATTTTTCACTCGAGCAGTATTTGTTCAGTCTATCTTAGCTAGTCTTCCGTTGAAATCTCCTCTTTCATGGTGTTTCATGGATTCACCCTTGTGTGTTGATACCGGATCATATGTCATGATCCTGGGCAAGCTTCCTGTTGTTATGGTTGTTCTTTTTACTGACTCTCGCGAGATTGAATAAAGCAACAGTTGAGACTTGATATGGTGATGGCGTCTCGTTCCTGCTTATGATCGCTACATGGTTTCAGAAGTCCTGAAGCCACGAACCGAGAGAATTCAAGAAAAATGAATATGTTTAAGCCACCGGAAACTTTCTGCTTTACAACGAGGAATGTAGTGGAGAATTGGAGGCCCTGGAAGCAGCTATTCAGGATATATCACGCTGCAGCGGAGCTTGTCCAAAAGACAAGAAAAACGCGCAAGTTGCCATTTTGCTACACTGTGCTGGTGCGGAAGCGCAGGATATTCAAAAGAACTTCATATTTTCTGAGGAGGAGGATCCTGATGATTGGGAACAGGTACTCAAGAAGTTCCACACATACTGTGAGCCCCGAAGGACCGAGGTATCTGAAAGAGATACAAGTTCTGGCAACATGGTCAGCGTGACGGGGAGACAATTGACAACTGGGTCAAAGATTTGCAAATGCAGCTGGACAACTGTGAGTATGGTGACCAGAAAGAGAAAAATCTCAGAGATATGATCGTATTTGGGGTGGCAAATGAACGAGTGAAGGAGAGACTCTTGAGGGAAGAGAGCCTTAGCCTACAGAGTACTCTGGATGTTTGTCATGCAGCGAAGGCTAGTAAAGCTCGTCTTCAAGCTATGTCCTCTAGTCAGCACCCTGCACAGGTACATGCTGTGTATTGGCACAAAGCGAAAAGAGAAGGAATCAGGAAGCAGTCAGAACCAGGAAACAGAGACATTAAAGCAGATTGCAGTCATAGCCATAGACAAGGGGCCAACTATGGTAACTGTGGTATGTAACACCCTGCACATAGCTGCCTAGCTTATGGCAAGCTTTGTCATGCCTGTAACAAGCCTGATCACTTTCAAGCACAGTGTCACTCCAAGAGGAGAGTGAATAAAAAAGGAACTGTCCATGCAGTCCAACAGGATCGAGTCGGATGACAATGACACATCTCTTCATAGGGACAGTAACATCAGCATCCGCTCCGACAGCTGTGTCTCACTCAGAAAGACAAAGTTACCGGATCATTCTGGTAGTGCTAAACAGATGCCAGGTATGCTTCAAGCTCGATACAGGTGCTGACACAACTATAATAGGTAATAGGGACGACAAGCGTCTGCAGCCCAAGCCATGTCTGAGGCGGAGCCCAGTGACTGAAAGCATATAATGGTAAGCCCATACCTAGTCTAGGTATCTGCCGTGTGAAGCTTGAGCGCAAGGGGCAGAAATTCACCACCAATGTGGAAGTCATTCTTGATGGCCAGCCTGCACTACTGGTATTGGGTGCCAAGATTGTCTCGATCTAGGTCTAGTGAAATGGATGTACACTGTAGCAAAAGAGACCTTGAGCTCTCAATCAAGAGCAACCACATTCAAGGAGCAGGTGCAAGAGACTCACCCATTGCTGTTTACTGGAAGAGGATACCTGGAAGGTGAGCACTCTAACTGCGTGAAGATGCAAAACCAGACATTCATGCACCAGGTGCATGCCTTTTGCCCACCAGGAGAAGCCCCGAGCTCTGCTCGACAGACCAGAGCAACAAGGATTTATCAAGGTCAGTGAGCCTACAAAGTGGGTAAACTCACTTGTCATAATAGAAAAGGTGAACGGCAAAATAAGATTACGCATCGATCCCAAAGCCTTAAATAAGGCGATTCAAAGAGAGCACTTCCAGCTGCCCTCCAAGGAGGAAATCTTGGGTGAGCTTGTGGAGCACAGTTCTTTACAAAGATGGATGCAGCAGCATTGTTGCATCAAATCAAATTAGATGAGTGCTCATCCAAATTGACAACCTTCAATACTCCATGTTGCCATTATCGTTATCTTCGCATGCCTATGGGTATCTCGTCTGCTCCAGAAGTGTTTAACAAGAAACTTAGCCAGCTCCTGGAAGATTTGCCAGGTTGTCGAGTGTTCGTTGATGAGATGATTGCGTGGAGACACACAGCTGAGGAACATGATACTCGGTTGGAGGCTGTACTTGATCGCTTAGTTGAGGTCGGACTTCACCTCAACCTGGAAAAGCGTTATTTCAGGCAGACTGAGATTATGTACCTGAGAGATCATATAATGGTGCAAGGAGTGCAACCTGATCCAGTCAAGGTGGAGGCGATCAGCAGGATGCCCACACCCTCCGACAGTGATTCATTGCGAAGAGCGCTCAGGCTGGTGACATACGTTGGTAGGTTCATGCCTAACCTGTCGGCCCGCACAACCGCTCTCAGGTCATTGTTGGAACAAGATGCAGATTGGCAGTGGAACCTTGAGCATGCGAAAGAGTGGCAGAATATTAAACAACTCTGACCAAGGATTCTGTACTGCAGTACTATGATCCACAAAGGCTTACCAAGGTGTCAACAGATGCCAGCAAGAATGATTTAGGATCCGTACTCCTGTAAGAGAGAGAGAGAGGGACATTGGCTACCTGTTACCTATGCTTCTAGATCAATGACTGTGGCAGAGACTAATTACGCACCGATTGAGAAGGAAATTCGAGGCGTAGTGTAGGGTTACGAACATTTCCATATGTACATTTATGGCCAGAAAGTCATTGCAGAGACAGATCATAAGCTGCTTATTGCAATAGCAGGCAAGCTTCTTGGTGGTGCACCGCCTCACCGACAAAGACTTCCCCTACGTCTGCAAAGTATGAACTTCAGTGGCAGTATACACCGGGAAAACATCTGGTGGTTGCAGATGCACGGAGTCGTGCCTGCCCGACGGAAGCAGTGGACAGGACGATTGAAACATGTAGAAGTTCATGTCTGCGTGGTCCGAGTGGAACCTTCCAGTCTCTGGGGATAAGTGGGCTGAGATAGCAGCCGTGACTGCGGAGGATACCATCTTGCAACAGGTGATCAGCTACATCAAGTACCTGAGTATACAGTGCTCGAAGTCTTACTCCATATTTCAGGACGAACTGAGTGAGGTAGATGGAGTCCTTCTGAAAGGCCAGCGAATAGTCGTTTCTTTCAGCATGCATAGTAGTATGCTCAGCAGGATCCACGAGGGCCACCTGGGCAAGGACCAAAGTGCAAACAACATGCACGGGAGGCCCTATATTGGCCAGGTATGAATGGCCAGATTGATGACTTTGTGAGCTGCTGTGATGTGTGTTTGAAACACGGCAGTGCTCAATGTGCAGAATCCCAACAGCCACATGAAAGGCTGAATAAAACATGCGTTAAGGTCGGATGTGACATATTCCACTATGCCAGTAAGCCTAATCTGCTGGTGACGGACTATTTCTCCAACTATCCAGAAGTAGCATTGCTTACATCAGAGACTAGCAGGGAATGTCTGTCTTTGGATGTCAAGGGATCATGGGGCAAGTGGTGAGTGATGGAGGACCACAATTTGCTCGTGCTGAATTCAAGAAGTTCTCATTAGATTGGTAGTTTGAGCACATCATGTCAAGCCCTTACTATCCCCAGTCAAATGGTATGGCTGAGAGTGGTGTCAAGATTGTAAAGAGACTTCTTAAGAAGGCTGGAGAGTGAGGAGAAGATCCCCACCTGGCTATGTTGGCCTACAGAGATGCCCCATTAGAAAATGGATGGTCACCAGCAGAACTCCTTATGGGACCAAACCTCTGAACCTGCCTTCCAACCATAGCTTGGAAGTAAGAGTTGCAACACCCTGAGCCTTGATCTATAAAAGGAAAGGAGCTGTCACAACTGAAAGCAATGCAAACCATCCGTGTGTGGAACAACGGCCACTTGGAGGACTGAGAAAGAGTAGTTCGGATGGTGAGTCCCAGATAATATGAGGTGGAGCTTGATAATGGATGAATCTTTCAAAGAGACAGATGACATCGCTTGGCTACCAGGGAGAGAATGCACACCACAGGATAGGTGGCCTGCGATCGATCGATGAGAAGTTGTCAGCCACAGAGGAGCCGGAACAGCGACCACCTCAAGGAAAGCAAGCAGGACCAGCTACCCAACCGGTGCCAGCACAACGCCAGGTGCAGGAACAAATGCCTGTACCTGCTCTGAGACACAGTACTCGGATCTCGAATAAGCCTGCCAGATTAATTTAAGAGATGTAAACATAACATCCTACTATCTATTGGAGTGTTAATTCACACTAAGGTGACAATGCCATTCTATAGATGAGTAAATTTAGCATTGTTGCATTAGTCAACTTGATCGATATAGAATAGGTTGCTGAACACTATCTAAAGAAGCAATGCCATCTTGTCCAAGATTTACATCATAGTTATATTTAATGTCTAATCTCAGCAATATTTGCTTTAAGGGAAAGATGTGTTGATACCGAATCATATGTCATGATCCTGGGCAAGCTTTCTGTGGTTAAGGTTATTGTTCTTTTTACTGACTCTCGCAAGATTTAATAAAGCGACAGTGAGACGTAATACGGTAATGGCATCTGGTTCCTGCTGATGATCGCTATCCTATGGTGATTTTTTTAATATGAAGGGTCCAAAAATAGGAATGTAATCAACACAGTGCTTAATTCATGCAAAAACATTGGAATTTGATCACTGTGTTATCTCAAAGATTTACTTTTGTGAGTTTGTCCCAGTTTCAAGCAACTTAATGAACACCTTCTGGAGGACTGCATCCCCCAATGATGGCAGCACCTCTTGCTGACAATGAATGCCCCAGAACCGTAATTCACTCTCTCCGATCTCCAATGAGAGTCGAACACGGGACGAAACACTCACTCACACGCTTTCATAAAGCTCAAGTCCAACAAATCCCATTGAAAATTATTCACCAACAATGTATCGGGGAGAAACCAGAGCTAACGTGTGTTCAAATCACTTAAAAAAAAAAAAAACAGAAATGCATCACAGGTGAGTTTTTAATCACAGGAGCTGTCTTTGAAAATTTGTGCGTTATTCTGTCCCGTCCACTGTTTTTCTCAGTGTGTCTCCAAGACAGCATTCTGGCGTTCTGGAAGCACGGCATGCAGGGACGCAGCTTCACCTCCAACGAAGTAAGACTTTCTGCCATTGCCACAGTGAATACATGTGGATGTTGCACATGGATGTGTACTTGCATGGTACATTAGATAAGAATTTTAAAAAGGAATAGCAAAAGATTTGTGCAACACTTTGTGGGGAGCAGAGAGGGAAACCTGCTGATTGTAACTGATGGGAACAAGGTTTGGTATAGCATTGACACGTCATGACTGGCCAGTTTGTGCGAGTAATCTATTTTTAAGGCTCACCAATTTGAACATGATCAAATTTTTTTTTACAAAATCTCACGACATCGTTTCCCTTAATCACATCGGGTGGTCTTGAGTGTTTCCAATTGTACACATTATTGTTTGTGTGAATCTGGTTGTAAATTATATTACTACACCCAAACAAAGTGATTCACTGGGATTCGATGCTAACGGGAGCTTTCACATGATGATTGTGCAATTCTCCACGCTGCAGGTGACCCAGGAAATCACTGATCCAAGCCACGTGTTCCGCCTCCTTGGATCAGACAGGTCTGTTTCATTTATCATTCGCTTCTCTCACGGATCATTCCTCATTAACAGTCCCTCTCCTTCCTGATTGAACACTTTGCACTATCATCAGCTGATTTGGGTACAGTGGCAGAGTGGTGGACTGCTATTCTAGACGTTGTGGATCCAAATCCAACTTGTGTTAACAGTACGAAAGATATTGGGTTCTTTAGAGAAACCAAGATAGACAATCCAAGGGTGACATGGGAGACTTGTACCACGCCACCATTGGATCGTCACGGTAAAAAGTCAACCGTCGCATTCACGATGACATCGGCTCCAATATGTGGTTGAGACAAAAAGTTGACATCTTGGGTATTTTCCGGCACGGAGGCATCGATAGATTAAGGATCGGCAACGAAACATTCAAATAAATCCTTCGAACAGTATTTATTGAACAATCTTGTAGCTGCATGCAGGTTTTTTTTTTCTTCTGAAAGCGTAAAATTATTGGAAAAAAAAAAATCTCATTCAAGTAAATATGTGGAAATGCACCTTCTTTTGATGATCACGTGACTGAGAGATCAGATTTAAAGTTAAAAGTACATATTTTAATTTACATGTATGTAACAAGTACGCGCCTACGACTGGTGGAGTATCTGATGGTGTTTATGCACGATTGTGCACAGTCCGTTTTGCTCACACCTCATGAAGCTGGGATTCCAGGTTCTCATCCAGGTCCAAATCCTATAAGCAACAGAGAGCAAATCGATGATTCCCTCATCGTAATCACAAAATGAAACGACACCACTCGGACTGGAGAGCTGCAAGGAGAGATCTGGTGGTGTCATCGAGGTTGTTGTTTAGAGGTCCACACATCTTTTGGGATGATGTACCAAAGGTTTTTCCATGCTGCTGAAGGGATTCCTATTCAACAAAATGGACAATCAAAGCAATTAATTATTAATCATCTTTTTTTTATGTTTTTTTTTTGTATGCAAAGTCAAGGCTTGTTAAATGGCCAGAACACTGAATGGATCAGGATATGCAACAGAACAAAAGGAACGGCAGAAGGAAGGGGAAAACACCAACAGTGGGGCTGAGGGACAAAATAGACAGAGACTTGGACAAATAATGGGTGTGGGGAGGAAAGAGGGGTGGTCAACTCGTGGAGGATACATGGGGTAGACAAGATGGATTCAAAACAAACTCTCAAGAAGGAAAAGCTGGAAATTTGGAAGATGGGCTTGGTGGGGGATGGGGATGGGGGTGGGGGGGTGGTTGATAGGGTGAAAGACGATCATGGTTTTGGATTGGGAATAATCTGAGATAATGGTGAACAGCTGAGTTGAAGACCTGGAAGGAAGAACGAGATTGAAGAGAATGTGAAAGTTGGTTCCACAGGCAGGAAAAAGAGGAACAAATGAAGTGAAGGTGAGCAGTGATTCTGAACTTTGGGAGTTTTACTAGAAGGGTTTGATGGTGGACCGCATACACTCTGCAGAAACCTGGGGAGGACAAAGGAAGGAAAGAGCAGAGGGTACATGATCAAAAAGGAGGTGATAGAAGACAGAGAGACCTGTCTGTGATGGGAAAGTGATAAGCACATGGACTCAGCTTCAACGCGGGAGATTCCAATGATCCTGAAGACCTTGGTTTCCACGGAATCAAGGTGAGCAAGGTGTGAGGCAGGGGAGCCAGCTCAGAGGGGAGAGCAGTACTCCACCATGTTGCAGATGAAGGCTTTATAGGTGGATACGAGTTCAGGTGTGTCAAGGAAGGACTTCATATGATGGAGGATGCTCAGTTGGCGACTGGCTTAGGGGTCGACTTTGAAATGTGGTTAGCCCAAGAAAGTTCATGGCTGATAGGGAGACCCAGGAGTTATGTAAATATTTTGAGGGATGTCACAGCAGAGGGTGGAGTTATCAGCAAATAGATAAAGGGGATTTCCCAGAGAGTCAGAGAGATAATTGATGAAGAATAGGAATATGACTGGGCCAAGAACACTGTCTTGGGGCACTCCAACCTTAACAGGAAGAGGAGATGAAAGGATTCCATTGAGGGCCAGACATTCGCTGCGAGAGTGGAGGAGGTCAGGAGGCCATGTATGGAGTTAGCCTTGTATGCCATAGGCATAGAGCTTAGAGAACTAGACAGGATACCAAGCTGAATTGAAAGCACGAGATATGTCCAGAGAGCCGGCCCTGATCTCATGTCTGACATTGAGGACGTCCATTCATTGTTGCGAGAGTAGGAGCAGGATGTCCAAGATTGAGTTACCTGTTCTGAATTCATGTTGGTGATCTGAGATGATGCCGTTGTTAAAAAGGAAGGATTTCATATCAACTGTGATGATGGATTGCATGACCTTGCTGATGATTGGAGGTAAGCTGATAGGTCCATAGTTAACCATTTGAGGATCACACGCATCTTGAAAGTAATTTTCAGATACAAGTCCAGTTTTATTATTGGTTTGACAAACTTAAAAAAAAAAATTCTTGAAATTTAAGAGTATGTGTGATGGAAAAAAAAAGAAAAGGCAACAAGAAAGCATGACAAATTATGGAAACTACAAAAGATCTTACCCGTATTAGCTGCAATGTTTGCCAATGTACAAATGTAAAGTAATGCAAAATTTTCCAGGAAAATATTGGAGATACCCCACTTCAAAATTTTGGGACGTAGGTGGTCCTTGGTCCTTAAACGGTAAAGATGATCGTTTTTTGCATCATTCTACCTCCGCCATCAAATGTGGATGGAGGTTATGTTTTCAGCCCTGTCTGTTTGTCAGTCTGTCTGTGAGCAGGATATCTCAAAGAGTTATAGATTCGGAGAAAATTTGGTGGACAGGTTGGGTGGTGTGACAAGGACGAATTGATTAGATTTTGATGAAGATCTGGATCCGGATACCAGAATTTCTTTTAATTTTTAAAATGATTCTTCATAATTGAGTGATGGGGCCCAAGAACGAAATACAGGTATATCATGCTATTTCAAAACGTTGTGGACGGGTTATGGCAAAATTTGGTGGATGAGTTGGGTAGATGACAATAACAAGCCGATTCGATTTTGGTGTATGAGAAGGATGAAAGGCCAGATCTGCATCGAGACCAATCAGTGGAATACACAACGTAAACCGTTCAGCCTGGCAGAGGTATATGCCCCACCGAGTGCCATTCTAATTACCTCCATCACTGAAGGTGAAGGAGATTATGTTTTCACCCTTTTCTGTGTGTTTGTTACTTACGAAATCTAAAGATTTCGTAAGTATATTGATCAGTTCCGTTCTGTTTGTTTGTGTGTGTGTTTGTTTGTTTGTCGGCACGATAACTCGAGAACGGAAGAAGCTACCAATGTCAAATTACACCACGTGATTCAGGAGGGTGATGGCTAGTGCTGATTAGATTTTGGTCAAAATCGGTCAAAGGTCAAGGTCACAGTGAGGTCAAATATTCAAAACATGATAACTCGAGAAAAGTTACCACAGGTATTATTGACGGAGCGTGAGTTTGGAAGATCGAGGTAAGTTCGGCGGAATTTGTGTGTCAATTCGTTGAGTTACGGCTGTTTTAAAATTTTCAGTGTTATAAAATAATATTAAATAATTCTGTAAATTCCTGTGGAGAAATGGAGTATTTTTGCTTCGGTCGACGTTACGAGTTTGTTTTAACTTCGATTTTAATTTTGTCTTCGGTTTTTGCGATCGCTTAGGACGCTTACAACTCGGTTGTCGAAATTCTGGTAAAAATCGGATGTTTTGGAGACGTTTTAAGATTGTATAAAAATATTTCACCCGCCGCGTCACGGCTCGTCACGTAGCGAGGTTTTGCGTGTGCGCGCTGACGTCATCGCGCTCGCCCTGGCGTCCTTTCGAGTTGGGGGGGGGGGGGTGTGACCTTAACGTTACGTTAATCCGCGGTAACTCGAGAATGGAAGAAGCTACCAATGTCAAATTACACCACGTGATTCAGGAAGGTGATGACTAGCGCTGATTAGATTTTGGTCAATATCGGTCAAAGGTCAAGGTCACAGTGAGGTCAAACATTCGATTTTTGATGGTTTGGTACAGAATCATTGTAGAAACTTCTGGTTTGCGTCGCTACCTTCTCGAGAGACAGCTTTTATTAGACAAGGTCAGAGGTCAAGTTGACGATTTCGTAAGTACCAGTCCATGACTGCTTGTTTGTTTGTTTGTCTGTTTGTTTGTAAACGTTGTGGTTGGATCGAGATGAAATTTTGTGGACAGGTTGGATGTGTGACAAGGATGAACTGATTAGATTTTGATGAAGATCCAGATCCGGATGCGAGTAATAGAATTTTAAAAAGTGATTCTTCACCATTGAGAGATCGGGCCAAAAATTATATATAGCACAATATCTCAGAAAGTTGTAGACGGATTCGGATGAAACTTGGTGGACACATTGGGTGTGTGACAAGGAAGAATTGATTCAATTTTGGTGAAGATCTGAATCCAAGTTCGGATCTGATAATTTTTTAAGTGATTCTTCACCTTTGAGAGATAGTGGCATGACTTGAAGTGATTCATTCACCCTTGAGGTGCTGAATGAAGAGTCGGAACCACTGGGATTATGGCTTTCCTGTGTCAAAACTAAGATCCAGGCTTTCAATGACATCTTGGATGCTGTAATCTTGTCTGTACTTGTTTGTGGCGAGAATGTTGAAGTCACAGAGAGATTCACTTACCCTGGCAGTGATATTCATGTCTTTGCTGGCTGTGAGCCAGAAGTCAATGGATGTCTGGGTTGGGCTTGGGGAGTCATGGATTCACTGGATCATGGGGTGTGGCGCTGTTGGGAACTGTGTGGGAGGACGAAAGTCCGAGTCTTCAGGTCCTTGGTGCTTCCAGTCTTACTGTATGGATGTGAGACCTGGACTCTGACCAGGGATCTGAGTTGGAGACTTAATTCCTTTGGTACCAGGTCTCTTCGGAGAATACTTGGCTATCGTTGGTCGGACCTTGTGTCCAGTGAGCGGTTTCTGAGAGAGACTCAAATGAGATTTGTTACCTGTATATTCCGTGAGCGTCAGCTGCGGCTGTGTGGACATGTGGCTCATTTTCCTGACGCTGATCCTGCTCACCAGATTCTCACAGCGAGGGAGCCTCATGAGTGGAGGAGGCCAATGGGCTGACCACGTGCATCGTGGTTGCAGCAGGTTGATCAGCATCTCAAGGAGATGGGGATGGGCTAGGCATCTGCCTGGGGGATGGCCAGACAGAGGACTCTGGAGTACTGGCGGAAAGTGGACGCAGCAACGATTGTTCCGGCGCATGCTCCCATACCTGGCGTGACCTGACCTGAGAGATCGGGCTAAACTAATGTATAGCAAGATATCTCAAAATGTTGGGGGTGGATTCAGATGAAACTTGGTGGACAGGTTGTGTGTTTGGCAAGGACAAATTAATTCGATTTTGGTAAAGATCTGAATCCAGATATGGATCCGAGAATTATTTATTTATTTAAGTGATTCTTCACCATTTGAGAGAAAGGGCCAAAAACGATAAAGTACTGACTGTATAGCATGATATTTCAAAAATGTAATGGGCCCGATATTTTCTCATGGATCAGGCATTACGTGGCGGAGGTATACGCTCTACAGAGTGCCCTTCTAGTTTATGTAATGCAGTGATGTTGGCTGATGGGATGAAAAGAGCAGAAAGAGTATGTGCAAGAGCAGCAGAGCAGGTTTTTGGGGAACATGAGCTGATGCCATCCAGTCCAGTTGCAGAATCAGAGTCAAGGGATGCCAGAATATTCTCCACCTTTTCAGGGGCAAAAGACACATGGTCCAGGAGCAGTTGGATACGACTCGGTAGGGTGGGTACAGAGGCCGAGGGATTGGGGACACAGGATTTGGAAGCATAAATCCAAATAGCCAGTCTTCATCCAAACAACCAGCGACAGTAAGGTAGGCTATAGAAGAAGGTGATTCGTGTTACACATGCAATGAACAAAGCACGACACCTCCTGAGCAAGCTTTGCACAGTGGACAAAGAACATCACTCTTCACATTGCTTCCATCATGAGTGTGAAGAAGGAGCAGAAAGGTACAGAGAAGGCGAATGTGTATCTCATGTCGTGCGTGTTTTGCCTTGTGGTTTATCACTCTCCTCTGCAAGGGATCACTGTGGTCTCATGTTACGTACATCATAGTGGTGATAATACTACGATTACGTGACACTTTGTCTGTTACTAGCATTCAACCTGTCGCTTCGCTGATGGTAGTTGAACAACATAACTTACACATGTTATAGCACGGGAAATCCAGTTTATTGAAAAATCAATATTTGCATTTTTATTTTATTCCAGAAACATTTTGTTTCCTAGAAACATCCCAGCATTAATTTTCGTAATACACACTTTTTAGCCAAAAAACAATATTATGAATTTGTTTTCTGTTCCCAGGGATCAGACGCTGTCGTTTTCTTTTTTCAAGTTGCAGAATGCAGTTCTCGTTGAGTCATGAATAATACACCACCGTAAAGGCCTAGCCTAGTGCTAGATGTAATGCCGTAATGATGTCCCAGATGCAACGCCACCTTACTACATTACCATCTCACTAAATCCGTCACATCGACTCTTAGCATCTAGCATTCAGCCCGTCACCTACGGACGTCGGATAGTCAGATATATGAGTTATGTTGTTCAACTACCCTCAGCTAAACGACGTGACGAGTTGAGTGCTGGACGCCATTCCCAGCAAAAAGAGTGTGACAGACAAAGGGACGGACGGACAGAGAAATCCGATACCACGATCACTGCATGGAACATATAATGTTCATTACAACAATACTCGAATGCATAATGTACTTACATTTCTGAGATACATTTCCCCAAATAAGCTTGCATTTCAGACAATGGCTGTCCTATTGCTGTTTCATTACATCCGTGCTTCCTTTGCAGGGTGGTCGTGCTGGAAAGCAGACCAACAGAGAAACCTTCGGCTGACAGCAACCTCTACATCCTGGCTGGGCATGAAAATAGCTTCGGATAAGACCCTTCGGTGTGTGAATGCCACGTTCTTTTAAATTTATCATATTAAGAAGAAACAGTTGGAGTCTAAAAAGATGAACAATCAAATGGTGACAAAACATGGGCAGCAAAAATTTGAACAACTTCTTGTACCAATGCCTGTCCTAAAATTGAAAGTGGAATAGTGAGGCAAAAGTAATGAATATATTATTGGTAGTATATATGGAGAAGGGAAAAAAGGAGAGGAGAAGCAGGACTTGAGGAAAAGATCACACGATTAAAAAAAATAACCATAGTAAGAGGTCACATCTTGGAATGTTGACCCACAGGGATCAGAAAAGGTAAAAATTGGTCACAGAATGCGAAGTAGAGCATGAGAGAGGACCTCATCTGAAGCAACCTGCTGCTTCCAAGTACACAGTAAATTTGCCAATCTCGGAAGAAGTGCTGGATACCGTTATCTGAGAGTTTGGAATTCCGTCGTGGGAAGGGGTGGGGGTGGTGCCAGACATCATCAAATGCATGGAAGATATCCAGTGAAATGGCCTTTACCTCTTGTGTGACACGGAGGGAATCCATCCTTTGGTGACATCGAAGCAGCATGCCCAAAGTGAAATGACCTGTGTACAAGCTAAATTTATGATTCGAAAACAGCAATTTAGAGAAGAGATGAGTCTTGAGATTTGTTGTAATTACTGATTACATGACCTAATCCTGGTGTTTGGCTTAACGGTTAAGGTGGCTGGTTGAAGATCTTTAATATGGTCTTGAGTTTGAGCCTCTGTATCACCGCTGAAATAACACCAGGTGGGTTGACTCAGCCTGTCATCCTTCCAAGGTCTGCAAAATGAGTACCAGCTTACTGGAAACAGGGGGCACTGCATCAGTGGCATAGCCATGCAACCAGCAGCCACAGACTGCATACGAAAGAACAACATTACATTACATTCCACTAACGATGGGGATAAGGCTGACTGGTCTACAGTTGAGAACATCATCACTCTTGTGAATTGGGGTATCATGAGTCGATGGGCAGAAAAAGAGTAGTCGGCAAAGCAGTTGAACACTTGAGGGGTGTTAAAGTACTGATGCTGTCATGACCAATAGCAATGGAGTGGTCAAGAGTGATGAAGAATTTCTCCACCTTGGTGGGAGGGAGGTTCATGTTTTCAGTGGGGGTTGTGGGGAGGGTTATCAGGGATAGGATCAGTGCAGGAAGAGAAAGATTCGAGCCCCTGGCCTTTTTTGCGAGGACAGAGTTAAAGCAGTCAGCCTTGGCAGGAGCAGTTGCTGGCATGACCCCATCCTTGAGGAGTGAAAGAAAATATGAGGAGCATGATCCCAAGACAGACTTAACCAGGTTTTTGTGTATTATGAGGGATTTGAGAGTTTAGACCCCAGGTGGACCGAGTGAAAATGAGTCCCAGGCACAACATCCATATTTGAACGGGTTGTGGACCAATAAGTGGAAGAGATGGCACACCGCAGGCAAGAACATTTTGTCCAATTAAACTGCCAGACACAACATTGCCTTAGCGGTTGCCTTAAGACACTGACACTCAAGAGTACATGATCTGAAGAGGTAAGAGGAGCTCAGAAGAGCAGGAAAGGTTTGAGGAGAATTTGGACATTAGCAAGTCTCGCATTGAGTTTGGGGGGAGCCGTTCGGGGAAATATAGGTGAGGAATCCAACACAATTGGTATAAATGCCTGAAGTGTGGCAAAAGGTCTTTGATACACTACCATGGATGGTGTTGTATCGGTTGATGTTGGCTGATTTAAAAAAAAAAACCCTCTTACAAAAAGACATTACAGTTGGGAGGACAGAAAAATGCATATAAATAATTAATTGCAACAAGAGGGACATTGATCCAGAGATATTTCCATCAGAATTTGTGAGGGCACTGGGTAGGGGTAGGGACTACGGGAAAGATGAGGCAACTAGTCTGCATCAGGAGCTTCGACACTTCCAATGGCACGAGCATTAGGTCTGTCAAAGTGATCAAGGAATAACCAGAGAGATACGTTGGTCCAAGCTGTCCTGTGTCTGGAATACTTTCTGTTACACAGACATCCTGGGGGGTGGGGGGGGGGGTGAGGCAGCAACCCATGAGGAAAGATGTCTGAAATTGAAGCATAGGCCTTTAATGTTTGTGGACTTGATGGAAATGGTTTGACTGTGCATAGATGGGTGAGCACAAGAGTGGTGGGGTGAGTGTAATTGTGATGGGGGCAATGGACAGTGGCACGAGGTGTGATGGGTTATGAGCTAATGTAGTGTGGGTGTGGTCAGGGGTAGTGGGGTTACAGGCGGTGGTAAGAGGCAGAAGGTAGTTGAGAGGGAAGGGTGGACCCATTCATCTGTATTTATGGCAAGGCAGTTTCCATTACAGTATGATGGATTGTTGTGAATGGCCTTATGTACTCCCTAGTGAGGGAGGAGCTACAGCAGGAGACTAACATGGGAGGAGGATGGGAAAGGATTGGAGATTGAGGGAGAGGAGGGAATGAATAAACAGCAAGATTGGACATAGCTTGCGTGAGATGTTAAGTTTTTTAAATATCGAGTCGAGGCTCATGAAGGAGCTAGAACACAGAATGGATCAGGACACACCATAACAAAAGGAACAGCCTCAAGGAATCTTCAAGTCTCCCAAAAGCTTCAGGTACTAGTGAGCAGGCATGAATCCACCATTGGGGTTTGGTGGTGCTGCACCCTTCAACACCACCTGTTTATAAAACAGTTACATTAACCCCCCCCCCTTTTCCTCCCACTTTTACTGAAACGGTGACATTAGTACAAACACTTTCCCCTAAAAAAGTAAATGCCCATGCAGCCAATGATAACATTCCAGTTACAGCAAGGCCCGAGACCCTCTTTTTGGGGGTGACCTACAACAAATGTAAATAAACATTTTTCCCAGTTGGAAAAACAAACATACTTGCCAGAATATTTTCTAACAGCAGCTTTCTTTACTCATTCTCCTTCATCTTTAATATATGCAGTCTAAGATTGCAAATCCTGATAATTCTTCTTAAAAAAAAATATAATAATACCAAAAATGAGTTGAGTAGGAAGTTGAGTTTTTGGTGGTTTTTAATTTTTTTTTTCATCTTCTTCTGTTTGCCAATAATTCTACATGGTGGGTCACACGAGCATGCATCCAACGGAATCAAGATACCCACAAAAAGGACATTCCAATGAGATGGATCATGTTTCTCTTTACAGGCCTTTCTTTTTTGTGGTGCATTTGAAGAACCATCTTCTTTGTGGAAGATGTTACAGCCTCGTCCCACGAAAGTAAAGCGGAAAATAATATAATTGGGAGCATTCGCTACCCAGAGTAGCATCTGAACACTTTCCTGTAGTACAAAGAATTTGCGTGACGTCTCCAACGTGAGCTGGAATCATCATAGAATATCCCATGCGGCCGTAGGACACGATATGCACTGTGGGGTTATCAGGTTGTCCTGTACGAGGGATGATCCACATACTAAACTGATGACACCTACAAACCGTGATGCTCGGTACAAAAGTTATCAAACAAACTCGGTCTGTATTTTATAAAACAAATTTATATACTTTTGTTGGTAAAGGTAAACTTAAATAGCTGTGCTATTTATGAGACTTTCACAGTACATGTTTTTATTTGTGCCTCAGCTAGCAGTTTCCCCTGTGGAATGAAACTTGCCCTTTCTATTAAAGCTTTTAAGAAAATGGGACTTTGGAACAACTTTGGTTTTTTTATATAAAAAAACGTTTTCACACTCAAGTATCACCTGGAGATTATTTGGGATGAGTACCACAGTAAAACTCCTTCCACCTCACACAAAGTTTATTTGGAGAAAAAAGCAAAAGTTCTTTCCAGCAGAATGTTTAGCTTTTTGCAACTTTGCCATTTGATAAACAAATACTTCAAAACCGTTTCATTTTGGCCTTTGTGTCGGACTATTCTGATTACTGACATTCCCCCATGCCCTGGCATGTTGGATTTTGAGTGTATCAACACCTGATGCCCTTGCCCAGCTTCTTTAGTAGCCACAGCTTCATCCCACCTTGTTGTGGGGTCGGCCGAGTGACGTGTTTTTTCACGTCTTTCACGAACCGGCTGGTCAGGCCCGACGTTCGACTGAAAGTGCTTTGAGAAGGAATTTGTAATTTGTTGAGGGTGCCGGTGGTAATTCGCCTACACTTCTCAAAAGACAGCGAGGGACCTTAAATGTCTACCAGCTCATGACGGCAGACAGGACACCCAGTTTAAGGTCCATCCGAGGGACGGCCCACCTTATGATGCAACGTCCTTCCTCCAAAACACTGATCCGACATTTTGTAATCTGATCGGGAATCGAACCGAGATGATATAGCTCAGAGGTACGTCATGCGCTACCTCAATACCATCCTGTCTGACATACCAGATGCTCATGAGTACAATAAATATATTTCAATGATTATTTCTTCTCGCTTTCATAATCCTTGACGATGACCATTCTGTTCTGGTAGAAACATTATATACTCTCCACCATAACAAATTGAACATGTGAAATTAAAAAATGTAATTGCTGAAGGACTGTTCCAGCATTCATTCCAAGGACCTTTTTGGCACGAGGGATGTGCAGAACATCTGATTGCAGGTTTCCACCTATCGTAATTACCTCATGCAATATAATCATTGAGCACGTGCAACTCATTCACCCTTTGGTTTATAGAGGTGACACGAGGTATTCTGAGGAAATTTGAAACAGTCTTTCCAAGACACCAGTGTGTGGATCATCCAAAATACACACCGATTACATGTTTTAAACTGGAGTTCATAGAACATGATACCACGTGCGATGTTCAGGTACATACAAGAGGACCTTGTGGTTCGTGGGGGTTATATTCTTGAAAATCACTGTGAACCAAAAATGTGCAAAGTTAGAGGGTAATGGGGAAAATGGGGTTAGGGACTTCAATTTTAAAATTTGGTCAAACTGTAACCTTAACGATGTTTGTGTATTGTTTTATGCCATTTCTTTTCATGAATAAAAGAGTTATTAAGAATATAAAATAAAGTGTTATTATAACTTTCTATGCAGCCTGTTGCTGCTTGTTGCATCACTGATGAGAGCGTGGCTGTGCCATTGATGCAGTGCCCCCAGTTTCCAGTAAGCTGGTACTCATTTTGCCGATCTCGGAAGGATGATAGGCTGAGGCAACCCACCTGGTGTTATATAACAGAACGACAGGAGTTGAACTCAAAGACCTTAAGATCTTAAATCAACACCTTAACCATTAAGACAACACCAGGATTATTTTCCTGCACAAAAAAAACATAGCATAAAGTTTATTTTCTTGCGTTATTAAGATCATGAAACTTACCTTCAACAATAATAGTAATAATGATGATAAACTTGATCCAATATTGTGATCGGGATGTTAATGATGGCGACAATAAAGACGAGTTGATGGAGATGATCGGTGCATCCCCATCATCCATACATCCATTGGGACCATACTCTTTGCAGAGCGTTGGTGCTGCTTAAGCAGTCTCCTTGGCAATTGGGCACAATACTGGGTGAGTCGCCACTCCGACACAGTATACCAGCAAGCTGGCACTCATTTTGCCGACCTCAGAAGGATGACAGGCAGAGTCAACCCCACATGGTATTAATTCAACACCCAAGTGGAATTTGAACTCAGCATCCTAGGATCCCAAGCCCACCACCCTAACCATTAAGCCAACACCAGGCATATACCCATAATGGCCGCCCTCTAATGCTATATATCGATATATTGCATGGTTCTTGGAAGTATTATGAAGGTAATTTGTTTTATACAGTCTTTAAGTAAAAATGAAATTTAAATAAATGTTTACAGGCATATAAATAAAATAAATTCCAGGTTTTAACCAGTACCTCTTACATCACACTATCTAACACTTCACATTAGTTATTCGTGCCTGGTGTTTGTGTCCATTATAACGTCGTTAAAAACATTAAGTTTTCTGTTTGGAATGATTTTCAATTTTGTTTGATGACCAGGCAGG
Organism: Eptatretus burgeri; assembly: GCF_056783735.1. Lineage (NCBI taxonomy): Eukaryota > Metazoa > Chordata > Myxini > Myxiniformes > Myxinidae > Eptatretus > Eptatretus burgeri. Next base: position 21,466,168 of record NC_140967.1, on the reverse strand, counting down.
CAGACAGAGTATAAATATTATCTCACTCCTCTCTGCACACGTGTGATCAGGACAAATTCAAAGCTAAAGTACTGTAAAATGAAAGACTTGTCTTCTGATTCATGTTCAAAATATAACATTCGATTTAAATAAGTTGTTGCTCAATTATAAACTGATAAGACAGACGGACGGACATGAACCTATTGCTTAACCCCGTTTTTCGCTTCGCATGCCTGGCGTAACTGGAGAGTTCATAGAACACCTTACCCCGTGCAGTCTTGAGAAAAACAGGACATGGGCAGGTTCTGTGAGCAGAAAATTTCGTTTGAATTTCGATATTATCTCACTCCTCTCTGACACGCGCAATCAGAACGGTTTCAAAGCCAAAGTATTGCTAAACTACAGGTTCGATTTCAGATTCATGTTCCCATTCGTGTTCAAAATATAACGTTCAATTGAAATTAAGTTGTTCCTCTCACAAACTGATGTTTGCAGACAAACAGACAGATAAAGTGAACCAATTGCATAACCCTGCTTTTCGCTTTGTGCGTGCACGGCGGTAACAATTTACTCCAATGCCACATCTGTCAGAAAATGAGAGGAATCAAACTTTGGAGACACCTTCCAGCAGGGTCTTCCGTCAGCCATGTTGCAAGACTCGAACGTGAGAGTGAGGAACTGTTAGATCAATATGAGATATGCCAAGAATTGGACGTTTCATGATAACGGCTGTCACTCAGGAATGATACATTCCAAAGACACATATACGCAATCATTTTGAACTGTCCAGAGTACTACAAACACACTGCCAGGACCTCGATGCAGTGATTGCTGCCGGTGGTGGACATACCCGGTGTTGAGATCGTCACTTCCATGTCGTATCTCTAATGTGAAAACATTCACCACAATGCAGCATTACGTGATTAGGTCACAATGAAATGGACGTGTAATTATTCAGCATTTATCTTGGTCAGAGGTTTGCACCTCATCTGTGTCCCACTGAAGTCAAATAAATAAGTCACATCAACAATGATCATGTGTTCAGGTTTTAAATTTTTTTTTATGGCACAGCGTCGAATCGTACTTTAGCAACTGTTAAAATTCTGACATTTCTTAATCGCAGCAATAACGTTTATTTTTGTAAAATATTGATGAGAAATACAAAGACATACGAGCATATACAATCACAGATTTGAACTTGAAACCTAAATCCATCGTGCGTGACCCTATTGATTTCTTATGCCATCTCTGCCAAATCTATAATAAACTAGGAGGGCACTCGTTAGAGCGCATACCTCCGCCACGTAATACCTGATCTACGAGAACATATCGGGCCCAATACATTTTTGAAATATCGTGCTATACTGTATATCGTTTTTGGTCCCATCTCTCAACGGTGAAGAATCACTTTAACAATTTAAAAAAGATCTCGTATCTGGATCTGGATCTTCCCCAAAATCGAATCAATTCGTCCTTGTCACACACCTGTTCACCAAATTTCATCCGAATCTGTCCATAACTCTGAGATATCGTGCTCACAAACATATAGACAAACAGACAGGTGAAAACATAACCTCCGTCCACCTTCGGTGGCAGAGGTAATTACACCTGCCTCACACGAAATCAGGAAAACCATTTCATCAGAGGTGCTAACGCTCTCCAGCATGTTACATGAAACAAGTAAACCTACCACGAATTTAGAATTCCTTATGTTTTGAGACTATAGGTTTTATTTTTTTGTCTGTATCATTAGAAAACAAAATATTTACCTTTCTCCATAGTTTGTAGCAAGGTTATTTAATCGTTATCCTTTCCTTATCATCACAATCTGCCGGTCAAATCCAAGAAAAGGAGGGAGTGCATTCAAGTCCATTTATTCACATCATTGTCAAAGATACTTACACTTCCTCTTTGTAAGGGTTGGCCATTTTTTTACTGCTTCTCACAATTCAGAATTGTTTGTGGGTCCTGCTATCAACTTTGTTGTGTTGTCAGAATGCAGTCCAACGAGCTTCCTGCTCGCCTCCCATAGTAGTGCAGACATATGGTCATCCTGCACTTCTGGACCCGGATCACGTGCCTGCATGCCATCAAAATAACGACCCGAGATACCTTCCAGCTTCTCCGATACGGCGAGGTAGACGCTGGGCTGTGCTGCCTGTTCAGGAGACTTCACCACCAGCCAGAAGAAGGGACCTCAAGAGAAGACAGATGAGATTTTATGGTGACGGAGGGGGTAAGCGAAAAGAGATTCTAGTTCTTTGATCGCAATGTATAGATGAAGGCACTCGGCCACCACGTTCACCGCAATTGTAGTTTTCGGGGCCATGCACTCATTACATCATCATCCTTAAGATCATACTCTTTCCTATTTTGATAAACTTCTCATCTTGTGTAAATAAATAAATGGTTTCTGAGAATAATAACCGAAAGTAAAAGAAAAATGAATAACACAAAAGTTCTTCCCAACCCAAATTTTAGCAAAATTATGAATAATTACCCAATTATGATTTCACTCTTGATAGAAGCAAATTTTGTTGATGAAGCTAAACCAATTGGTGTAGAACATGGAAGGAGGTCACCTGAGTTAGGCTGGCTGGCTTGGGATCTTAGGGTCCTGAGTTCGAGCCCCTTAGGCCACCGAATTAACACCAGGTGGGGTTGACTCAGCCTGCCATCCTTCTGAGGTTGGTGAAATGAGTACCAGTGTACTGGTATAGGGGCTCAGGATGAGTGGCACAGCCGTGCCCCAACAACATGATAGCCACTGGCAGCCAAGTTGTCATATGCAAGAAGAAGAAAGAGGATTTGGATTGTGCACAAAGGAACTTATTCCCTTCGATAATAAATTGGGGGATGGTGTAGCATGTCCACATTATAAAATAACTCTGTCTAGGGCAGGTGACCACAGGAAATTTTATTTACATCATTGTAATGATGCTTACCCCTGTCCCTCCCCAAAAAGAGGACTTGGCTTACTTGAGAGGAAAGATCAGAAGGTCCTGTAGACCGAGCATTTCTTTTCTACTTGTGTCGTCACACAATTAAATAATTCATAAGTATACAAGTACCACACTATTTACAGAGGGTTTGTGCTGCCAAAGCAGTTTATTGGAAAGGGTTATGCTGGGTGGTTTGCCATTGCCTTTCCAGCATTGATTTTCTGTCTTCTATTCTTTTAAATGCTGATCATCAAGCAAGGAAGCAGCATGTGTCTTTTTTTTGTTGTTTTTGAGTTGGTGCAGAAATAGTTCGTCCGGAGTTTGAACCATCGACCTCCTAGAGTCAGAGCAGACGCACAAACCAGCAGAGTACCCGCCCTGTGGGTTCCAAGCATGCAACACGTTCTTCTGACGCATACCTTTATTTGGGCGGTGTCTAGGCAACTGACAGCTCTGTGTCGGCAAAAAATAATAATATCTGTGACATTATGTGCATGAAGCAAAAACATAACTATATACAAATATTAAAAAAACATACAATTATTAACATAATCACTGTTTATAATTCAAAACACCTCACTGCACTGGAAAACGTGGGGACAGGAATACTGTACTGTAAATGGTGGAGACTTGTAATAGCCTCCCCCACCTGGAGGTGGCGCTACACGATACACATTTACAAAGAGAATTTGCATCCCTCCCCCTCCCCCGAAAACCACCGGCAAAGATAAAAACACCCCTATACATTGGGGTCAGGTTGACCCGACGGAGCAAGTCTGGATGGAATTGGCCTACAACTGTAGGAGGAGTAGCGCGACAAACAAACAAGCACACAAACACCGGTCCGTGTATTAAAGTAAGGATAAGGGAAGAAAGGGGGAGGTGATTGTTAATTTAACGTTCCATCTTTATTTACTTTTAATATTGTTCTTAACAAACGGGGACAGGAACGACGCAGGCATGATAGGCCGATTGGCCTTCTCATGCACCAAAGTTCTCTGTGTATTTGTGTAATGTTGTTAATAACAGGAAGAAATGTAAAGGGGAGGACAGAGAGTTGGGGGTGAGGGTGCAGGGAGTTGGAGGAGGAGGAGGATTGAGACGTTGGGGAGGAGTGGGGGGAGATTGAGGATTTGTGTTTGGAAGGGGGGTTGAGTACTTGGAATTTTGGACAGTTGAGGACTTGAAGAAGAAAGGAGGAGGGATGACAGAGTTGGCTTGGGGGAGGGAGGGCAGAAAGGGGACAGAGTTGGGATTGAAGGGTTTGAGGCTTTTGAAAGGGGGAGGGGTGGAGTTGAGGACATTGGGTTGGGAGGGGGTTTGAGGATCTGAAGAAACGGGGAGGGGAGCACAGAGTTTGGGTGTGGTAGTGGTAGTGGGGGGGGGGGGCAGAGAGAGGACAGTGTTGGGAGGGGGGTTGAGGACATGGGATTGTGTGTGGGAGGGGGAGGAGGTTAGGGACCTGAGGTCACATTTTACATTATGCAGAATTTCCATGGGTCACAGATATTCCTGTTGGGTCTTTTGGTTCTGTTGGGTCTTTTGGGTCCTCTCGTTATTTTGTGTCCTCAAGGTCTTTTGGGTCTGCTGGGTCTTTTTGGTGTTTGGGGTCCTTTGGGGTCTTTTGGGTGTTTTAAGTCCTCAGGGTCATATAGATCATTGGGGTCTTTTAGGTCTTCAGGGTCTTTTTAGTCTTTTAGGATCCTCGGGGACATTTTGGTCCTCAGGGTCGTTTGGGTCCTGAGGTGTGTACATACATACATACATACATACATACATACATACATACACACATACACACACATACATACATACATACATACATACACACATACATACACATACCCCCGCAGCCGTACCTGTAGGAGCCGGTGTTTCCACTAACTAAAATGGAAGGTTCATTTCTGTTCCGAAATGACTTACCGAGAACGTTACGAGAAATGGTTGACTGGTGCAGACCCGTGTGCCGTCCCAGGTCCGTGGCGGCGACTCCTGGGTTTACCGCGTTGACCGTGATACCCGTGTCTGTTGCCAACGTGAGGGAATGGAATGTACTTCATTGGCATTTCAGAAAACGTCACATTGCAATTATGTGTCATTGTTGTCAGTAACAAATCACTATTCTTATAATGTACAAAAGAAACGGCATTGATAATAATGCTTCAGCGACCTTCCTTCAATCCAAGCTTACGATTCAATCGTCGGCTCAGTTCGTGCGTGAACAACATGGCGGCCATTTTGCTGCGGCAGTACGCCATTTTGGCATTGTACGGGATGTTCTGGGACTGCAGGTCCTCGGGGTCGAGCTTTCCTGCGATGTAAGCCATGGATGAAACGTTGATGATGCGGCTCGGTGCTGATGCCAACAGCTTATCCAGCAGCAGGTTAGTCAGCAGGAAATGACCTGCATAGAAAAGGCCACACAGGTGTCATGTATCGGCAAAGACAAGACAACAAGAGCGTTGTTTATCTTCCCGAATAATATGATTTATTGAAGCTACTTTTAAAAAATGACTGATTCATTTAGGGTGGTGGGCTTGGGATCCTGGGATCCTGAGATCCTGACTTCAAATCCCACTCAGCTGTTGAATTAATACCAGGTGGGGTTGACTCTGCCTGTCATCCTTCCGAGGTCGGCAAAATGAGTGCCAGCTTGCTGGTATCCTGTGTCGGAGTGGCGACCCGTCTAGGATTGTGTCCGATAGCCAAGGAGACTGCTTCGGCAGCACCAACGCTCTGCACAGAGTATGGTCCCGATAGATGGATGGATGGACTGACTCGTGACTAACAGAAGGGATCCTATCGTCTTCATGGAATTTTATGTTTCCAGGATACACGCTTTAAACAATTACCCAGTCTGGCTAGTGACAAGGATCCCTGCATCGTGTTGTGGAAGAACGATGGATGGATGGAATTGACAGAATATTGATTGAGGTATGCTAACCGCCGTGGGATGCAAGAAGCTAACGTTTCGGGCGTTACCTCTTCGTCAGAGCAAAGAGCAATCAAAATTAAGAGGGATATTGCATCATCAAATATGTTGTTCAATTGTTTTTGAACATGACACAATTATCGCTCTCCTGTCTGTATTGGTTGTTCTGACGGTGAATGCCCACAACATCCGATTTTATACTTTGCTTCTCATGGCGGCCGGTAAACCATTGTCAACTTTCTGTTGATTTATTTTCTTTAATACAAGAGTTTAGGATCATGGATGAGCTAAATGATTATGCTCCTCAGTCATGTTTTGAAGGTGCTGGAGAGGATTCTGGATGGGAAGATAAGGGAAGAGTGTGGAGATGGAGATCAGAGAAGAGCAGCGGGGGGTTATAAAGGGTAGGGGGACGACGGAGGGGATGTTCATGCTGAAACACTGTCCCGAGAGAGATAGTGATAGCAACACTGAGATGGATGGGAGTTCCAGAAGCAGAAGTTAGGTTGGTGGAAGGGATGTACAAGGGAACGAAGGGAAGAGTTTTGGTTGGTCCTTGGATGTCTGAGGAGTTCAGTGTGAACATCAGTTTGATGCAGGGAAGTGCTCTCAGCCAACTCGTGTTTATCATGATGATGGAACTGGTAAGCAGGAAGGTAAACATGAGGGGTATTCTGGGGAGGATGTTGTATGCGGAAGATCTGGCTGTTGTGGTGGCGAGTAGGCAGGAGATACAGGAAGTACTGGGGGAGTGGAGGGAGGCACTTGGGAAGCATAGGCTGAAGATGAGTATGGAGAAGACTGAGGTGATGTCGGTCAGGTGGCAGAGAAAATAAATGAATATCAGGTTAGAGGGGAAGGCGATCAAGCAGTGAAAAATAGGCTGGATTATCTGAGGGGAACAGTGACCGGGGATGGTAAGTCAGAGGCAGAGGAGGATTCAGTTGGGTGTGAATGCGTGGAGGAGGATGGAGGGAGTAATGGTGGACAGAACTAGAGGGGGAGCACTTGGTAGAGTGCAAAACCTCCGCCACCAATAGTGCTGGGTCACTTAAATGAACCTGATATCCTATTCATTGTAGGTCAAAACGGATCAGACTCTACTGAACCATGATTGAATAAACTAAACGAGATCGACACGCATGGAGAAATGGCAAAAAAATAAAATCGACATTTTTTTGAAAAAAAAGTTGCAAAATTTGTTTTTTTTTTCTCTAACATTTTTTTTTTTGCTTGGAAATCACTTAAAACATGTAGAATTGCAAAAAAAAATTTCAAATATTTTTTCAAAATGGCCGCCATAGCGGCCATATTGGACTTTGGACCAAGTCCAAAATCTAATGGCATGATCCTTGGACCATACCTAATCCTCCCACCAAGTTTCGTCGAAATACTGTTCACAAACAAACAAACAGACAGGGGTGAAAACAGTAACCTCCGTCCATCTTCAATGGCGGAGGTTAATGATATCAAGAAACTTGAAAGGGAAGGTTCTGATGTAATGTGTAATGCCGGCCTACCTTTACGGTCTGGAAACGGTGGCATTGACAGAAAGACAACAACAGAGGCTGCAGGTTTGGGAGAACAACTGCGTCAGGAGGATTGTGGGAGTGAAGAGGGTGGATAGAAGGAGGATTGATGAACTGAGGAAGGAGATTGGTGTGCAGATGAGCTTGACAGGGAGATTGGTAAAATGCTGGCTAAGATGGGCTGGACATTTGGTACAGATGGGTGAAGAGAGAATGGCAAAGAGAGCAGAAAGGTTGAGGGAGCAAGGTGGGAGGAAACGAGGTAGACTGAGATGGGAGGATTGTGTGAGGAAGGATATCAGTAATTTGGGGGTGTTTGGAGAGTGTCTCGAGTTGTCTGAGGACAGAAAGAAGTGGAGGAGTATCGTGGTCGAGGCAGGGCAAAAGCTCGGTCCCATTGCATCTCACCCCTTATAAAGGGAAGAGGAGGAGGAGAAGATGACTGTGATCTAAGGCTCAATAAGGAGTTTGCAGGACCAGCACACTCGACGACAATGAATAAATCAACTCAGTATCTGGAATTTTAACATTAGATATCCCATCATCATTTACTATGTACTCAAACGGAAACACCAATCCACATTGTGACCATACCAAGGTAATTGACCCCAAACTGCATTTCAAAACCATCCTCCGTTTTTGTTTCTGGGCATCGCATCACTGCAGCATTGTTGATGAGAACATGCAAATCTTCCTCTGCACAAAAAAAAAAGAAAACAAAAAAGATGAGGAATTTTGAAGGAAAAGGTGGCATCCATGAGCTGGATGGGGGAAAAAAAGAGGTACAATCTATGAATGTGTTTGTCAAATACAATGCAATTGGTGAAACAGTAATAAGTTTCAACGTCATCAGTGTGACGGTGAAGGTTAGTTTTAGATATGTTATCCACATGTTAATGTGATTACATGTGAGAAGGTGGGGCCTGGGCTGTTGCATCGGTTCTCGTACATTTCTGGGAGGAATGGAGGTTGTCGAAGCACAACACGCAAGAATCACAATTGTTATCAAAGTCTCCTCTCATCTGTTCTCCCATATATCTAACTATCTATCCTTCCCATCCCCCTTCCCCACCGCCACTTCTGCTTGATATCAAAATTCATAATTTTCTTATCCTATCTCCACATTCTTCTCTCCTTCCTCATCTCTCCTCTCTCGCCATTCCCCCCTCTCCTCTCTTCCAATCTTTTCTATCTCCCCCTGCTCCCATGTATCTCTCTTACAATGACATCCCATTTCTCTTCTCCTCCAAATCCATCTCTCCTCTTTCTGACCTTCATATACAACAATAGTTATAGAACCACTTTTCTGAAGGGTTCTCGGATTGAAGGGTCGAAACCTTGACGCTGGGCGGTTCCCAGATGATGATCCGGTTGATCATTGAATCAAGCAGGAAGTAAGCTGACGGAATTCTTCAGACATGATATAACTATCACTTTTACCTTCTACTAACTACTATTCTTAATTTAACATCAACCTTGGTATATCTATTATCTCTATTGATGCCTCCTTGCAGAAAATCATTCATCAGAGGAAATGGTGCATTAAAAGGCAATTTAGGCGTGTGCAATTGTTGCAAACCTTCTTCAATTTGCTTGGCAAAGTTGCGGACTGAGGCGAAGGAGGCAAGATCTAGTTTCCGTGCCACGACATTCCGGTTCAATGTGTCTCTTCGGATGTCCCTTGCAGCCGACTCGCACTTATCCATGTCCCGGCAAGCTAAGATCACTCGTCCACCTGCAGAAAACACATGCACTATGCTATAAGGGTAAATAACCCGATGGAGTAAAGTGATATCGCTTTCAGGCAACTTGTCATATGTAACCCATAGAATGATGTTAAAGTTCATCGATTTCCCTTTTGGTTTGTATGGAGTAGGAGCACGATGGCCAACATGATGCAGCGGCACTTTAGCAGCAGGATGCTGGGAGAGAGTTGCTTTGAGTTGTCTGATAAATTATGACCTGAATTTGCCAACGCCCCCCCCCCCCTCCTCAAATGTGATGCGAGTGAAGCTTTTCATTACAACATCGAGGGAACCACCCTCCGATAAAATAATAATAATAAAAACAACATGGTTTATAAACAATGGGTGATGCTGTGGAGGTAAGTTGCTTCCGGTTAGGATCTGGTCCAGGCTGATATTTCAACGGTGACGAACGACTGTCACCTTCAGCGCTGTAATCTAAATTGCCCCTCCCCATTGGAACCCTTTTTTATGCAGAAGCTGAGAGAAGAAAAGAGGAATTCACCGCATCTTGGATATTAGCATTCAGTCATTGAACGGTAATCCATCCATCCATCCATCCATCCATTGGGACCATACTCTGTGCAGAGCGTTGGTGCTGCCTAAGCAGTGTCCTTGGCTATTGGGCACAATCCTGGACGGGTCACCACTCCAACACAGGATACCAGCATACTTATTTTGCCAACCTTGGAAGGATGACAGGCTAAGTCAACCGCACCTGGTGTTGATGCAGCAGCTCGCAGGACTCAAACTCAGGACCCTAAGATCCCAAGCCAGCCATCCCAACCACTAAGCCAACACCAGGCTAAGATAGTCGTCCCAATGAGGAGGTAAGATGGCTGTGGAGATGAGGATGCTGCTCCGTGTAATTGCTTTTGCCGGCGTCTGGTTTCTAACCAACCCGTCGGGCCACGGACTTATCCACGGCACGTTGGCCTACAGGGCCAGGCGTTCGGGAGGAATCCAAGTGCTTCCTCTCATGGTAATCACTGAAATCCAAGTCCATAACAATATTTTACAGCAAACGTACAAGCATATTCTACAAGTTAAAAAAAAAAACTTAAAAAAAAAATGTAAATGGATGTAACAATGATTTGCTAAAGAGTATGTAAACAAGGTAGGGATGGTCACAATAAATTATGTGAAACCCTCCCTACATCTTCTTTTGAATAATGGAGGGTGGGGTGGGAGGAGGCAGGGGAAGGGGTGGGAGGAAGGACCTGGCAGTGCCCGGCAACGCTGGGTACCTTTGTTAGTTAGATATAAAAACCAGTAACCACCATGGTTTGAAGGAAAAAATCACTTTGTTGGCAGGTTTAACCCACCCCCACCCACACCCCACCTCGGTCCCATTGCAATCAGAAGCAATATATTTATTACATACAAAACTGAATAACATGCTCTGACAGTATGCTACAAAATTATAGGAGGCCCGGGGACGAGTTTAGAGCACACTCGCCTCACAAGCGAGAGGACCCGTGTTCAATTCCCCCAAACAAGCAGCAAGGATTAATCAAATGGTGGATTACTTTTTGGGGGTCATGATGCTACCACTGCAGATAGCAAGTGGTCCAGTCTTCTTGAATATTCCTTGAAACCAGGTTACACTGCTTGCGATAGCTCCAACACTGCGACCCAATTCATGCTGCCAGGCCAACATTGAGCAGTCAGTCGAATCGAGTGGCAAGAGTGGGAATTTTTCAGGTGATATTGCTTTATATAGGTTGAACCCTAAAAGGTATGAATGCATCTTCTTGAGCCATCCTTGACTCCCTGCATTGTCTGTACTTTCATGGAAATAGTGTTATGTCCACTTTTCCTGATTTCTTACCTCTGGTGGCGAGCTCAGCTGCAATCTTCTTTCCAATTCCAGTGTTGCCTCCAGTGATGATAATTGTTTTTCCATCCACCCTTGCCTTGCTGGGACACTGGCCACCATGGAGGTAATCTCTAGTAGCACAAAGCAACAAGTTACAGAAATCTCACAAATCCAATACAAAGTACCATGGATTTAAATACAATTCAAACTATTTTGGAAGTAAAGTGTTAGTGTTGTTCAGTTGTTGTGGATGAACATTTGTCATGTAATGGTGTTATAAACTAGAGAGGGGTTCATGAGGGCATAAACCTCACCCTGCCAGTGTTGGACACGATCAAGCATTTCGTTTTAGCTCATTTGCTAAAACACAGTTAAATTAGAACGGCACTCAGTGGAGTGCGTACCTCCACCACGTTGAATAGTTTACGTTTTGTATCCTGCTGATATGCTGGGTCTGGATTCGGACCTGAGCCAAAATCCAATCGGCTAGTTCTTGTCACACACCCAACTCGTCCACCAAGTTTTGTCATAATCTGTCCACAACTTTTTGAAATATCATGATATTTATCATTTTTCACCCCATCACTCAATGGTGAGGAATCGCTTTTAAAATTCTGGTATCCGGATCCAGATCGTCACCAAAACCCTTGTTTTCATCTGACGTGCCCAACCCGCTGTCCGGTCAGTATGATTGTGGAGCTCAGTGGGAGGGGTTGCGGAATGGAACGTTGATTTGATTCAGCCAATCACCGTTAAGCATTTTCCAGGCCACGCCCCCACGTGCACAGAGTGATGAATGAGTGTCGGATTTGAACCTGCCGTACGTGCAATATCTTTTCCATCAGGATGGGGTCTAAGTGAAACAATCCCGAAATCAGAGAGAGAAGAATTACAAGATTTCGGTTAAACAAAGGTAAAGCCAGTTTGATGAAGGTTACAGGACTTACAGACACCATTACAGTGAGAATGATTGTTGGGAATAACTAAGTCACGTGAGCGTACACAGTAGCTTTGCGCAGTGGCAGTATCATAGCCAATGAGGTTTATCCGAGGCGCGATTATTGCTAATTGAAAACTTTTCCCAATACCCTGCTGTGACGACCTGAAATATGGTCGGCGTTGGCAATTTTTGACCGCTCCTCCGGGAGCTCCATTTTTTAACCAATAACAGATGAATCTACAATTTCGTTTGGAATATAACAGTGTTCATGTCAGGTCTGGGAGCATGTGCCAGAACAGCGTGTTGCTGCGTCCACTTTCTGCCGGTACTCCAGGGGCCTCCAGGGCCTCCGTCTGGCCATCCCCCAGGCAGATGCCAGGCCCATCCCCATCTCCTTGAGATTCCGATCAACCTGCTGCAACCACGAGGAACGTGGTCGGCCCATTGGCATCCTCCACTCACGAGACTCCCTCGCTGAGAGAATCTGGTGAGCAGGATCAGCGTCAGGAAAATGAGCCACATGTCCATACAGCCGCAGCTGACGCTCACGGACTATGCAGGTAACAAATCTCATTTGAGTCTCTCTCAGCAACCGCTCATTGGACACAAAGTGCAACCAGCGATAGCCAAGGATTCTCCGAAGAGATCTGGCACCAAAGGAATTAAGTCTCTGTCTCAGATCCTTGGTCAGAGTCCAAGTCTCGCATCCATAGAGCAAGACTGGAAGAACCAAGGACCTGAAGACTCGGACTTTCGTCCTCCCGCACAGGTACCGGCAGCACCGCACCCCATGATCCAGTGAATCCATGACTCCCCAGGCCCGACCCAGATGTCTATTGACCTCTGACTCACAGCCAGCAGAGACATGAATATCACTGCCAAGGTAAGTGAATCTCTCCACGACCTCAACATCCTCACCACAAACAGGCACAGACAGGACAGCGGCATCCAAGATGTCACCGAAAGCCTGGATCTTAGTTTTGACCCAGGAAACCCATAATTATGGGTTTAACTTACATTTTAAAAAAAAGAAAAAAGTTTGGTTTGTTTGAAAGTTCGGACTGCAAAACTGCCAAAAGGGGATACGTCGGGATGTCCGTGCATGCACTCTTCTTCTTCATCTGCAGTGTAAACTTCTTGGTTCCATTTGGAATGTTTTATGGAATTCACTTTACACCAATGAGGTTCCGAGTTCTCGGTGATGTCGCCACCTGTTGGTTCGTGTTGGGTTTGTACCAAACAGCCCATCTTTACACTTTTTGTGATGAGAATGTGAAACAAATAAGCATCTCCCAGATTCGGACAAAACTTGGTGGACGGATTGGGTGTGACAAGGACGAATTGATCCGATGTTGGTGAAGATCCGGATCTGGATGTGAGAATTTCTTCAATGATTCTTAACCATTGAGAGATAGAACCAAAATCGATATCTATATTGCACGATATCTCAAAAGGTTATTGACGGATTTGGATGAAACTTGGTGGACATGTTGTGTGGGCAACAAGAACAAGCTGGTTAGATTTTGGGAAAGATCCGGATCCGTCCTCTCGGTGGTGTACAAAGCATAAACTGTTCAGCCTGGCGGAGGTGTGTACTCCACCACGAGCCGTTCTCATTCAAAAAACATGGGACATTTGAATCGGTCGGCTCTGCTCTGTCCGTCCATCCGTCGATCTTGTATGACACAGCTGGGCAGAAATTCACCAAACTTGGTGGTTGTGGTCACCACATGGTAAGAATGTGCAAGAGGAGTATCATTTTGACACCATCCCTGGAACGGGGGTCAAAAGGTCAGATACCAAAAAAATGAAATCGAGGGCACATTGCAAAACATTGTTAGATCCTCGTGGAGGATCTCTAAGTCTTACTCACGTTGTTGTTCTTCATCTACTTCTTGTGGACCTTTGTGTTTCACAGCCTCCAGTTTTCATCGAAACTTCCTGAATCTTGGCGTATACATGTAAAAATACCCTGCGCAGACAGGAACCATCTCCGATTTTGAAAATTCCTCCAAGAAAAAAAGTTATGACGTCAAAATATCTCCGCAAATGGAAATCACCTATAAATTTATCTCCAAAACTAGGCAAGCTTTTTGAATTCTGTTTGTGGGAATCGAACAGGGCATTAGCAGAGATGAATTACCACACATATGATATATCACTATGACGTCATATCAATTTTTATGACGTCATTCCTATTTTTTGACATTTTTTGTTTCACAACCCAGAGTTTTCATCGGATCTTTGTGAAACTTGCCATGTATATCCAGAAAGCCCACGCGCTGGCAGTAACCATCTCCGATTTTGGAAATTCTTCCCAGAAAAAAAGTTGACGTCATAATATCGCCGCTAATGGAAATCGCCTATACCATTATCTCCGAAACTAGGCAAGCTGTTTGAATTTTGTTTGCGGGAATCAAGCCGGGCATTAGCACAGATAATTTATCGCAAACCTGATGCATCACAGTGACGTCATATTCGTTTTTATGACGTCATCATTAAGAGGATGAGGATCTTCGCTCATTTGAGCTTGTTTAACGGAACGTTCGTTGTATTTGCAATCAACATTGGGGGGACGGATGAAATATGTAATGACTGGGTCATTCCTGGTTGAACCTTTTTGCCATCTTCTGACTGTGCTTGACACGGGAAGCGTGGGGCAATTGTGATGACGTGCCATGGACTTCACTCAAGTTGGTCACGTGACACAAATGAATGGTCGGAAGTTACCTGTTTTGCGGCAAGTGCCCTTGAAAAAGAAATATGAAACATTCATCAGGTCCAACATCGTCATTTAATTGAAATGTATGCTTAAAATTACGTAAAATTTGTTTTTAATGTTTTTTGGTGCGGTGTTTATCACCAAGGCGGTGTCATTCGCAGCAGCGTTCCCCACACCGTCGTGAACAAAACTACTTACCCCATTCAGTTTCACATTATAGCGAACGTCGTGAGCTTCATACTTCACACGTACACTTGAGAGAATAGGAAACAACAACAACAACAACACAATACCCCTGGCAATTTGGAATCCGTGTCGTTGGCTATGACCCTTTTGCTTCCGGTTTTTTTTGCTTCTGTTTTTTTTTTCCGGTTTTTGCATGGGGAATGATGCATGCCGGGAGATAAAGGCATCGTCGGAGACATGAAAGACCCAAGTAATATCAGACATGGTGTATATTTCCTCCACTGATTTTAATAAATATATCTCCCGCATCATCAAAAAATAACTTTTAATCGTGATTATTTGATCGCTGATCCCGAATCCAGGCCGAAGTAACCGGAAATTGCGGAGACAGTTGTGAACAAGTTATAGGTAAAGTCAGAAGCGAATGTAAGACTCAGCCTGGTGTTGGCGCAGTGGTAAGGGCAGCGGCTTGGGATCCAAAAGGTCCTGAGTTCAAGCCCCGTTGGGCCACTGAATTAATACACCAGGGGGTTGACTCAGCCTGTCATCCTTCTGAGGTCGGCGAAATGAGTACCAGTGTACTGGGCCGGTGTATACCCCGGTTAAAATAGGTGTACCTTATCCCTGTGTTGTAAGAGGCGACCAGGGTTGCGTCAGGAAGGGCATCCGGCGTAAAACATGTGCCAAATCACTATGCAGATCATACGGATGATCCGCTGTGGCGACCCCGAACGGGAGCAGCCGAAAGAAGAAGAAGAAGAAGAGAAGCGAATGTAAGAAGAATTCTACGTTCGCTTCAAGTATTTATTTTTTTAAATGAGATCCTGTTCTAGGCGGTGTAGTTGTTGTTGTGAAGGTAATTCTTCTTCTTCTTTCGGCTGCTCCTGTTAGGGGTTGCCACAGCGGATCAT
This sequence comes from Eptatretus burgeri, assembly GCF_056783735.1. NCBI lineage: Eukaryota > Metazoa > Chordata > Myxini > Myxiniformes > Myxinidae > Eptatretus > Eptatretus burgeri. Next base: position 21,450,463 of record NC_140967.1, on the reverse strand, counting down.
CCATATGATCCACATAGTGATTTGGCACATGTTTTACGCCGGATGCCCTTCCTGACGCAACCCTGGTCGCCTCTTACGACACAGGGATATGGTACACCTATTTTAACTGGGGTATACACTGGCCCAGTACACTGGTACTCATTTCACCGACCTCGGAAGGATGACAGGTTGAGTCAACCCCCTGGTGTATTAATTCAGTGGCCCAACGGGGCTTGAACTCGGGACCTTTTTGGATCCCAAGCCGCTGCCCCAACCATTGCACCAACACCAGGCTTCCATGTTGTTGTGAAGGTAATGTTGAGGTAATATTAATTTTTTTAGATGAGATCCTGTTCTCGGCGGTGTAGTTGTCGTTGTGAAGGTAATGTTGAGGTAATATTAATTTTTTTAGATGAGATCCTGTTCTAGGCGGTGTAGTTGTCGTTGTGAAGGTAATGTTGAGGTAATATTTATTTTTTTAAATGAGATCCTGTTCTAGGCGGTGTAGTTGTCGTTGTGAAGGTAATGTTGAGGTAATATTTATTTTTTAGATGAGATCCTGTTCTAGGCGGTGTAGTTGTCGTTGTGAAGGTAATGTTGAGGTAATATAATTTTTTTTGGATGAGATCCTGTTCAAGGCGGTGTCGTTGTTGTTGTGAAGGTAATGTTGAGGTAATATTTATTTTTTTAGATGAGATCCTGTTCTAGGCGGTGTAGTTGTCGTTGTGAAGGTAATGTTGAGGTAATATAATTTTTTTGGGATGAGATCCTGTTCTCGGCGGTGTAGTTGTCGTTGTGAAGGTAATGTTGAGGTAATATAATTTTTTTTGGATGAGATCCTGTTCAAGGCGGTGTAGTTGTTGTTGTGACGGTAATGTTGAGGTAATATTTATTTTTTTAATGAGATCCTGTTCTCGGTGGTGTAGTTGTTGTTGTGAAGGTAATGTTGAGGTAATATTAATTTTTTTAGATGAGATCCTGTTCTCGGCGGTGTAGTTGTTGTTGTGAAGGTAATGTTGAGGTAATATAATTTTTTTTTAGATGAGATCCTGTTCTAGGCCGTGTAGTTGTTGTTGTGAAGGTAATGTTGAGGTAATATTTATTTTTTTTAATGAGATCCTGTTCTAGGCGGTGTAGTTGTCGTTGTGAAGGTAATGTTGAGGTAATATAATTTTTTTTGGGTGAGATCCTGTTCTAGGTGGTGTCATTGTTGTTGTGAAGGTAATGTTGAGGTAATATAATTTTTTTTGGATGAGATCCTGTTCAAGGCGGTGTAGTTGTAGTTGTGAAGGTCATGTTGAGGTAATATTTTTTTTTTTTTTAATGAGATCCTGTTCTAGGCGGTGTAGTTGTCGTTGTGAAGGTAATGTTGAGGTAATATTAATTTCTTTAGATGAGATCCTGTTCTAGGCGGTGTAGTTGTCGTTGTGAAGGTAATGTTGAGGTAATATAATTTTTTTTGGATGAGATCCTGTTCAAGGCAGTGTCGTTGTTGTTGTGAAGGTAATGTTGAGGTAATATTTATTTTTTTAAATGAGATCCTGTTCTAGGCGGTGTAGTTGTCGTTGTGAAGGTAATGTTGAGGTAATATAATTTTTTTTGGATGAGATCCTGTTCTTGGCGGTGTAGTTGTCGTTGTGAAGGTAATGTTGAGGTAATATATATATTTTTTTAATGAGATCCTGTTCTAGGCGGTGTAGTTGTTGTTGTGAAGGTAATGTTGAGGTAATATAAATTTTTTTGGATGAGATCCTGTTCAAGGCGGTGTAGTTGTTGTTGTGAAGGTAATGTTGAGGTAATGTTTATTTTTTTTTAAATGAGATCCTGTTCTTGGCGGTGTAGTTGTTGTCGTGAAGGTAATGTTGAGGTAATATAAATTTTTTTGGATGAGATCCTGTTCTAGGTGGTGTCGTTGTTGTTGTGAAGGTAATGTTGAGGTAATATAAATTTTTTTGGATGAGATCCTGTTCGAGGCGGTGTCGTTGTTGTTGTGAAGGTAATGCTGAGGTAATATTAATTTTTTTAAATGAGATCCTGTTCTCGGCGGTGTCGTTGTTGTGAAGGTAATGTTGAGGTAATGTTTATTTTTTTTAAAATGAGATCCTGTTCTTGGCGGTGTAGTTGTCGTTGTGAAGGTAATGTTGAGGTAATATAAATTTTTTTGGATGAGATCCTGTTCTAGGTGGTGTCGTTGTGAAGGTAATGTTGAGGTAATATTAATTTTTTTGGATGAGATCCTATTCTAGGCGGTGTAGTTGTTGTTGTGAGGGTAATGTTGAGGTAATATTAATTTTTTAAAATGAGATCCTGTTCTAGGCGGTGTCGTTGTTGTGAAGGTAATGTTGAGGTCATGTTTATTTTTTTTAAATGAGATCCTGTTCTTGGCGGTGTAGTTGTTGTTGTGAAGGTAATGTTGAGGTAATATAAATTTTTTTGGATGAGATCCTGTTCTCGGTGGTGTCGTTGTTGTTGTGAAGGTAATGTTGAGGTAATATTAATTTTTTTGGATGAGATCCTGTTCTAGGCGGTGTAGTTGTTGTTGTGAGGGTAATGTTGAGGTAATATTAATTTTTTAAAATGAGATCCTGTTCTCGGTGGTGTCGTTGTTGTTGTGAAGGTAATGTTGAGGTAATATTAATTTTTTAAAATGAGATCCTGTTCTAGGCAGTGGAGTTGTTGTTGTGAAGGTAATGTTGAGGTAATATTAATTTTTTTGGATGAGATCCTGTTCTAGGCGGTGTAGTTGTTGTTGTGAGGGTAATGTTGAGGTAATATTAATTTTTTAAAATGAGATCCTGTTCTCGGCGGTGTCGTTGTTGTGAAGCTAATGTTGAGGTCATGTTTATTTTTTTTAAATGAGATCCTGTTCTTGGCGGTGTAGTTGTCGTTGTGAAGGTAATGTTGAGGTAATATAATTTTTTTTGGATGAGATCCTGTTCTTGGTGGTGTCGTTGTCGTTGTGAAGGTAATGTTGAGGTAATATTAATTTTTTTGGATGAGATCCTGTTCTAGGCGGTGTAGTTGTTGTTGTGAAGGTAATGTTGAGGTAATATTAATTTTTTAAAATGAGATCCTGTTCTAGGCGGTGTCGTTGTTGTGAAGGTAATGTTGAGGTAATATTAATTTTTTAAAATGAGATCCTGTTCTAGGCGGTGCAGTTGTTGTTGTGAAGGTAATGTTGAGGTAATATAAATTTTTTTTGGATGAGATCCTGTTCTAGGTGGTGTCGTTGTTGTTGTGAAGGTAATGTTGAGGTAATATTTATTTTTTCATAGCAAAAAGACTTTAATTTGATATATTTAAGAAGCGAATGTAAGAATAATTATCCGTTCGCTTCTAGGCTTTGCCTATTCCATATTAATATTATATACAATGAATATAATCATCGATTATTTAGTTTTTCCCGTCTTGGTTAAAATTGAAAATTGTTGATTAAAAAAAAAATGATGGTGAAGCGGGATAAACAATTAAAATGTCGAAGTACAGTGCAGCTCCGTACAGTGCACGGCGGAATCGCGGTGTGTGTGTGTGTGTGTGTGTGCGTGCGTGCGTGCGTGCGTGCGTGTGTGCGTGTGTGCGTGTGTGCGTGTGTGCGTGTGTGTGTGTGTGTGTGTGTGTGTGTGTGTGTGTGTGTGTGTGTGTGTGATGACGGAGACGTGTGAGAAGAGGAAATCGCTCCAAGCACGTTGAACGAGACTTACTTGAATATAACCGTTCCACCGATGATGGTTCCCATGAGGGAAAAACGAAATAAGTTTCGATTCATGGCGCTCGAAAGCAAACCCCCCAAACATCACAAGGCAAAAGGGCGACACAACTGGAGTCTCTTGGGTAGCGCTGGGAACAGAATTTTTATCTGAGACACATCAGAATGCGGGTGTGCCAGTCGGGACTAAACACAACGACGATAATGTGTTTTGTTACCGAAACGTTTGGTACAACAGCTATACTAACTTTCGTTAATCATACACCGCCCAATTAGTTAAATTATGCGGCACATCGCTGTCCGGGAATTTCATGAGGCGTCGTGTTGAGTCTTGCACAGAGTACAATATACAGCTTTGGTCACCACATCGAAGGAAGAACAGCTGCGATAGAGAGAATTCGGAGTCGAGTGACTCAATTGATTCTGGGTCTCTCTTCGAGTCTGGAGTCGAAACTCGAGAATGAGCAATGAAGCCAATGAGGAGGAGCTGGAGGAGACAGGAGTTGATGCACGAGAAAGGAGGCGATCTGATCGAGATGTTGAACATGATGAAGGGAATAGTACTCCTCATGGGGATTGTGTTTTTATGACGTCATATGTACCCTCGTTATGACGTCATCATTGCATTATGTAGAACGACACATCCGATCAGTTTGAAAAATTTTGAGGGTCGTCTCGGGATAAAATGGTCCACAGAAAAAGAAAAATAATAATGACGTCATCGGTCACGTGATTCGGCAGGCATATTGTTTTCAAAAACAAGCTCAAATGAGCTGAGATCGTCGTGCTCTTAATGATGACGTCATAAAACGACTATGACGTCTGTGATGTACAGTATCAGGTTTGCAATAAATTAAATTTTCTGTGCTAATGCCCGGCTTGATTCCCACAAACGAAATTCAAACAGCTCGCCTAGTTTCAGAGATGATGGTATAGACAATTTCCATGAGCAGCGATATTATGACGTCATAACTTTTTTTCTCGGAGGAATTTTCTAAACTGGAGATGGTTACTGTCTGCGCAGGGAATTTTTACATATATACGCCAAGTTTCAGGAAGTTTCGATGAAAACTGTACGCTGTGAAACACAAAAGTCCACAAGAAGAAGAACAACGTGAGTAAGACTTCGAGATCCTCCACGAGGATCTAAAAACAAAAAAAAAACTTTCAAAAATCTCTGAAGTGGCTGAACAGATTGAGGAGAAACTTTCCACGTCTGCCTGTCCATGAGAAACAAAAAGATTCACATTCCGTGTTACCCCGCTTATCCGCCAAGTTGGGGCAAGGTCATTTTTAGCGGATAAGCGAGGGGACACGTGAGATGATCTGGAGGGGTGCAAGGGGTGTCGGGTAGGGCTCGTAGGGGTCTAAGAATCTCATTCCCTACTCACTAGAACAAAACCAAACAAACGGAACAACGTTCACCATATTTTCATAAATGATTCACGTTTTCATTGCCGCACATACAGTACATGTGTGTTACGGGGCCATCACAGGACCCCAACAGGATGGAAGAAATCAGTAATTTCCTTTTGTTCAGCGACAGAGATTACAAGTTCATTCAGGCACATCCTGAGTTTTGAAATGGCAGTAATATCCTCCTCGTTCGTATTACGGTTGCTCTCTGTGTACCTCATCACTTGTTCCAAGGCGCGCCTCGCTTCCAATGCGCTCGGAACCGTGGCTACTTCTTGTGGTGCATCCGGTTCCTCGGTATCCTCGTCATGAATGGTAGTCACAAGATCGACGATTTCATCATCTGTAAGAACCTCGGTTGGTTCGAAATGATCATCCGTATGATCGAATTATTCTGGTGTCATCAGCACGGCTCTATCTATATTGAAATGCTCAGCGATCTGTTTGAAAATGTTCCTCGGATACGTAGTGCTGGTGGCGGTCGAAGACGAGGACGTTGTCACAGGATCGGACCGATTGTCCGGGGTGATGCCAGTGTGTTTGAAACAGTTCTTGATGGTTTCGGGTTTCACTTCATCCCAAGCCATCTTGGAGAAGCCAATAGCGTCGCCCAGTTCCAGCTTCGGTTCTCGATTTTCGTCAATCGCATCCACCAAATGCTGTAGTTGATATCTTCGATAATGCTGCTTGAAATTGTTTATGACACCGGCATCCATGGGCTGGAGATGCGACGTCGTGTTAGGCGGCAGGAAATGCACTTTCGTATTGGTGAGACTGACTTGGCCCTCCTCGTTCTCGGGCAGAATATGAGATGGTGCATTATCCAGCAAAATCAGCACATGGCGGTTCGCTATTCGCATTTTCTTATCGAAATCGCACAGCCAGTCGTGGAACACTAAGCTGGTCATCCACGACTTTTTGTTGTTGCGGTAATCGCAATGCAAGTCATGCTTGGAATCCCTTGAAGCACCTGGGATTAGCACTTTTCCCGATGACTAGTTAACAGGACTTATCACTACCGTCAGCGTTGCTGCAAACAGCTAGCGATATTCGAGCTTCTGCTTTCTTAGTTCCCCTCGAATACTCCCCCGTAGTGAAAGGTCGGTCAGGCAGCATTTGGTAGAACAGGCCCGTTTCATCCATGTTGTGGACATCACGAGGCTGGTAATCTTTCAGCACACCCTTTGCCTGTGTTCTACCAACACTCACTAAATCCTGGGACACACTAGCACTTTCACCGCATAACTTCCGACATGATATACCATAGCGCATTTTGAAGCGATTCATCCAACCATTCGAGTAATGGAAGTCGACAATTTCCAGCTTACCTCCAAAAAAACATGGCTTCGTCCTCAGTATAGCTTCAGTTAGTGGAATGGTTTTAGCGCGCGCTGAGCGAAACCAAAGAAAGAGCGCTGGTTTGATATTCGAATGTTTGCCACTGACTTGATGCATCATAGACGCGTCCAGCGATTTGTTCAGCCATCGGTCTGACTGTTTTATCACATTACCGATTGTCCTCCTCTTCACGGGCTTTCCCCCATTTCGCTGCGAAGAAATTGGCAACGTCTTGTTGAGATTTTGATGGAAAACTCTTAGAGTACTCACAGATTTCTCTCTTCTCTTTCACCGTCAAACACTGACGGTCCCTTTTCCTCTCTACAGGAGCCATGCTGTTTCAAACTTATCTCGCGTGTACCCTCGGTTATCCGCCAAAAATGACCTTGCCCCAACTTGGCGGATAAGCGGGGTAATACTGTATATGATATCATTGGTCACATGGTTTGGCAGCCACATGAGATTTACCCTTAAAGACCTTTAAAAAATCTTCTCCAGAACGACTGGACGGATCGAGCGGAGACTTCACACAAGTGTTCCCCAAGCCATGGGTGTAGAAGTAGCACGTAGCAAGTACACCTCATGAGGAATGAGTGTGGTATATTTATGATGTCATAGGTGCCTTTGTTATGCGTCATAATTGCATATATGAAACACTACATCCATTCAGTATAAATTTTAAGGGTCATCGAGGGATAAAATGGTCCACAGAAAAGAAATTAATGATGTCATTTGTCACGTGATTCAGGAGCCATATTGTTATAAAAAAAAAAACCTTCAAAAATCTTCTCTAAAATGGCTGAAAAGACTGCCTATTCATGAGGTGAAGACACATATGACTGCCTATCCATGAGATGAGGAACAAAAGGGTCACACAAATGATGTCATAGGTCACATGGTGTGGTAGCCATATTGGATTTACCCAAAAACCTATAAAAATACACCACTCAAAAGAAGTCCTGGCGAGGGTTTGCAACCTCTGATTGCTCTTTTTCTTGTTAACTCAATGTGAATGTATGGAATAGTCTCCCTGGAAAGGTTGTGGTGTTGTTATGCTTCTACCGCAACACTGTTCTTCTCCACAACATCCCTCTTACCCCCTTGTTCACCTCACCTCTCCCCCTCTTGACTGGGGCGATCTGTTACAGGGACAATTTATTACATCGCCGCTTACGACCACACGAGCACGAAACTCGTCGTCTCTATGTACGGCCACAGTCACGTCAAACATGGCGGAAGCATGTGGGGTAACTTGTTACACTCTGTAACAAATTTCCCCTGTACCATCGTGGTGCAGAAAGTCTGTGTGAAAGATATATTGTTGCAAATCTGGAAACCATGAGCACACAACAGCCAGGTCCTATAGATCAGTTATATCGCTAAGTACGTGTTTCTAGTTAGGGTCCCGTCCCTAGTTGAATGGGAGTTAATTGTACGTGCGTTGTGGATTATTTTATAGATAGGATTTTTACATTTTACATCACCAACAACAACAACAACACTCTGCTCTCGGCATTCTTCGTGTGCTCTCGGCATGCGGGAGTGTCTGGAATTCCATGCCTCAGGCGGTGTGCGTTTCGGTGTGGATTTCGCACTGTATATGGTCACAAAGCGTTTCGCTTGAGCTGCACGCCAAATAAGGGTATGCGTCGTTTTCTGCCAAATGGGCAATGAGCAGACCAGAGTTGGGGCGGTCCTTGGCAAGAAGGCGGAGCCGCGACACGCCGTCCACCCAATGGGAGCAGGCCACGGGAGCGGACGGGCTCCAAAAAGAAAAGCGACAAAGAAGAAGCAACGAGGGGATTTTGCGTCCAGTCTGCTCGAGTGCGCGTCGAGTCTGCTCGAGTGCGCGTGCAGTCTGTTCGAGTGCGTGTCGAGTCTGCTCGAGTGCGTGTCGAGTCTGCTCGAGTGCGCGTGCAGTCTGCTCGAGTGCGCGTCGAGTGCGCGTCGAGTCTGCTCGAGTGCGCGTCGAGTCTGCTCGAGTGCACGTGCAGTCTGCTCGAGTGCGCGTCGAGTCTGCTCGAGTGCGCGTCGAGTCTGCTCGAGTACGCGTCGAGTCTGCTCGAGTACGCGTCGAGTCTGCTCGAGTGCGCGTCGAGTCTGCTCGAGTGTGCGTCGAGTCTGCTCGAGTGCGCGTCGAGTCTGCTCGAGTGCGCGTCGAGTCTGCTCGAGTACGCGTCGAGTCTGCTCGAGTGCGCGTAGAGTCTGCTCGAGATTGCGTCCAGTCTGCTCGAGTGCACGTCTCTGTCCGGGTCTGCAGCCGACTGCATCGCGCGGATCTGAGGCATCTCGTCTGGCGCATTGCTGTGGGCGGTCGACCATCTCAACTCAGATCATCTCGTGTCGCCTGCCTGCGAGCCGGAGGAGCGTGCCAACGCCCGACACTCCCCAACGTACCTGGAGCTTGGAGCGGCCTCTGTTGCGGGTTCGAGTCCCGTTACCCCAAGATCGTCGAGAACCACACGAGGTGGACAGGTCCATGTCTTTCTGGGCATTTGTGTGTGCGTGTGTGTGTCCTTGGGCCCCGTCTTTAAGTTACAACTGTGCAAGTGCTTTCTTTGCTCATTGTACATTGCATTTCTTATAGTCGTGATAACTCTGCTCTTGTGTACTTCCCCTCCCCAATTATTGTAAAATAAATAACCCTATTATTGAATGTACCAGCTGGTTTCTGTGCTTCTTTCATTGGCTTAGCATGGTGCGTGTTGGAAAATAGCGAAGCGGAAAATTGTTCATTTGGTCCGGCGCGGCTCTGGTAACTCCGCTCGGTTACACCAGATACGAGCCGTTACCTGTGACTCGGATCGTACAGAGTCGGCCGAGGTTGTGGTTCCCTGCTAGATTCCCCGCATGGATACTTAAGTATAAAGAAATTTGGCTATTCACCCTATTCCACGAGGGTGACCTGTTGGCGATCTTCGGTCCAGTCAGGACCCGTCGGCTCCGGACTTCTCCGGAGTGACGACCTAAATTCCGGGCGATCGGTCGAGCCGACGCTGCAGCTCCATCTCGCGGTCGTGCTCGCGGCCGACGTCCGGCCCTGCAGCATTATGTCCACTTTTCCTGATTTCTTACCTCTGGTAGCGAGCTCAGCTGCAATCTTCTTTCCAATTCCAGTGTTGCCTCCAGTGATGATAATTGTTTTTCCATCCACCCTTGCCTTGCTGGGACACTGGCCACCATGGAGGTAATCTCTAGTAGCACAAAGCAACAAGTTACAGAAATCTCACAAATCCAATACAAAGTACCATGGATTTAAATACAATTCAAACTATTTTGGAAGTAAAGTGTTAGTGTTGTTCAGTTGTTGTGGATGAACATTTGTCATGTAATGGTGTTATAAACTAGAGAGGGGTTCATGAGGGCATAAACCTCACCCTGCCAGTGTTGGACACGATCAAGCATTTCGTTTTAGCTCATTTGCTAAAACACAGTTAAATTAGAACGGCACTCAGTGGAGTGCGTACCTCCACCACGTTGAATAGTTTACGTTTTGTATCCTGCTGATATGCTGGGTCTGGATTCGGACCTGAGCCAAAATCCAATCGGCTAGTTCTTGTCACACACCCAACTCGTCCACCAAGTTTTGTCATAATCTGTCCACAACTTTTTGAAATATCATGATATTTATCATTTTTCACCCCATCACTCAATGGTGAGGAATCGCTTTTAAAATTCTGGTATCCGGATCCAGATCGTCACCAAAACCCTTGTTTTCATCTGACGTGCCCAACCCGCTGTCCGGTCAGTATGATTGTGGAGCTCAGTGGGAGGGGTTGCGGAATGGAACGTTGATTTGATTCAGCCAATCACCGTTAAGCATTTTCCAGGCCACGCCCCCACGTGCACAGAGTGATGAATGAGTGTCGGATTTGAACCTGCCGTACGTGCAATATCTTTTCCATCAGGATGGGGTCTAAGTGAAACAATCCCGAAATCAGAGAGAGAAGAATTACAAGATTTCGGTAAAACAAAGGTAAAGCCAGTTTGATGAAGGTTACAGGACTTACAGACACCATTACAGTGAGAATGATTGTTGGGAATAACTAAGTCACATGAGAGTACACAGTAGCTTTGCGCAGTGGCAGTATCGTAGCCAATGAGGTTTATCCGAGGCGCGATTATTGCTAATTGAAAACTTTTCCCAATACCCTGCTGTGACGACCTGAAATATGGTCGGCGTTGGCAATTTTTGACCGCTCCTCCGGGAGCTCCATTTTTTAACCAATAACAGATGAATCTACAATTTCGTTTGGAATATAACAGTGTTCATGTCAGGTCTGGGAGCATGTGCCAGAACAGCGTGTTGCTGCGTCCACTTTCTGCCGGTACTCCAGGGGCCTCCATCTGGCCATCCCCCAGGCAGATGCCAGGCCCATCCCCATCTCCTTGAGATTCCGATCAACCTGCTGCAACCACGAGGAGTTGCAATGAGGTTCCGAGTACACCAATGAGGTTCCGAGTTCTCGGTGATGTCGCCACCTGTTGGTTCGTGTTGGGTTTGTACCAAACAGCCCATCTTTACACTTTTTGTGATGAGAATGTGAAACAAATAAGCATCTCCCAGATTCGGACAAAACTTGGTGGACGGATTGGGTGTGACAAGGACGAATTGATCCGATGTTGGTGAAGATCCGGATCTGGATGTGAGAATTTCTTCAATGATTCTTAACCATTGAGAGATAGAACCAAAATCGATATCTATATTGCACGATATCTCAAAAGGTTATTGACGGATTTGGATGAAACTTGGTGGACATGTTGTGTGGGCAACAAGAACAAGCTGGTTAGATTTTGGGAAAGATCCGGATCCGTCCTCTCGGTGGTGTACAAAGCATAAACTGTTCAGCCTGGCGGAGGTGTGTACTCCACCACGAGCCGTTCTCATTCAAAAAACGTGGGACATTTGAATCGGTCGGCTCTGCTCTTTCCGTCCATCCGTCGATCTTGTATGACACAGCTGGGCAGAAATTCACCAAACTTGGTGGTTGTGGTCACCACATGGTAAGAATGTGCAAGAGGAGTATCATTTTGACACCATCCCTGGACGGGGGTCAAAAGGTCAGATACCAAAAAAATGAAATTGAGGGCACATTGCAAAACATTGTTAGATCCTCGTGGAGGATCTCTAAGTCTTACTCACGTTGTTGTTCTTCATCTACTTCTTGTGGACCTTTGTGTTTCACAGCCTCCAGTTTTCATCGAAACTTCCTGAATCTTGGCATATACATGTAAAAATACCCTGCGCAGACAGGAACCATCTCCGATTTTGAAAATTCCTCCAAGAAAAAAAGTTATGACGTCAAAATATCTCCGCAAATGGAAATCACCTATAAAATTATCTCCAAAACTCGGCAAGCTTTTTGAATTCTGTTTGTGGGAATCGAACAGGGCATTAGCAGAGATGAATTACCACACATATGATACATCACTATGACGTCATATCAATTTTTATGACGTCATTCCTATTTTTTGACATTTTTTGTTTCACAACCCAGAGTTTTCATCGGATCTTTGTGAAGCTTGCCATGTATATCCAGAAAGCCCACGCGCTGGCAGTAACCATCTCCGATTTTGGAAATTCTTCCCAGAAAAAAAGTTGACGTCATAATATCGCCGCTAATGGAAATCGCCTATACCATTATCTCCGAAACTAGGCAAGCTGTTTGAATTTTGTTTGCGGGAATCAAGCCGGGCATTAGCACAGATAATTTATCGCAAACCTGATGCATCACAGTGACGTCATATTCGTTTTTATGACGTCATCATTAAGAGGACGAGGATCTTCGCTCATTTGAGCTTGTTTAACGGAACGTTCGTTGTATTTGCAATCAACATTGGGGGGACGGATGAAATATGTAACGACTGGGTCATTCCTGGTTGAACCTTTTTGCCATCTTCTGACTGTGCTTGACACGGGAAGCGTGGGGCAATTGTGATGACGTGCCATGGACTTCACTCAAGTTGGTCACGTGACACAAATGAATGGTCGGAAGTTACCTGTTTTGCGGCAAGTGCCCTTGAAAAAGAAATATGAAACATTCATCAGGTCCAACATCGTCATTTAATTGAAATGTATGCTTAAAATTACGTAAAATTTGTTTTTAATGTTTTTTGGTGCGGTGTTTATCACCAAGGCGGTGTCATTCGCAGCAGCGTTCCCCACACCGTCGTGAACAAAACTACTTACCCCATTCAGTTTCACATTATAGCGAACGTCGTGAGCTTCATACTTCACACGTACACTTGAGAGAATAGGAAACAACAACAACAACAACAACACAATACCCCTGGCAATTTGGAATCCGTGTCGTTGGCTATGACCCTTTTGCTTCCGGTTTTTTTTGCTTCTGGTTTTTTTTTCCGGTTTTTGCATGGGGAATGATGCATGCCGGGAGATAAAGGCATCGTCGGAGACATGAAAGACCCAAGTAATATCAGACATGGTGTATATTTCCTCCACTGATTTTAATAAATATATCTCCCGCATCATCAAAAAATAACTTTTAATCGTGATTTACGTTATTTGATCGCTGATCCCGAATCCAGGCCGAAGTAACCGGAAATTGCGGAGACAGTTGTGAACAAGTTATAGGTAAAGTCAGAAGCGAATGTAAGACTCAGCCTGGTGTTGGCGCAGTGGTAAGGGCAGCGGCTTGGGATCCAAAAGGTCCTGAGTTCAAGCCCCGTTGGGCCACTGAATTAATACACCAGGGGGTTGACTCAGCCTGTCATCCTTCTGAGGTCGGCGAAATGAGTACCAGTGTACTGGGCCGGTGTATACCCCGGTTAAAATAGGCGTACCTTATCCCTGTGTTGTAAGAGGCGACCAGGGTTGCGTCAGGAAGGGCATCCGGCGTAAAACATGTGCCAAATCACTATGCAGATCATACGGATGATCCGCTGTGGCGACCCCGAACGGGAGCAGCCGAAAGAAGAAGAAGAAGAAGAGAAGCGAATGTAAGAAGAATTCTACGTTCGCTTCAAGTATTTATTTTTTTAAATGAGATCCTGTTCTAGGCGGTGTAGTTGTTGTTGTGAAGGTAATTCTTCTTCTTCTTTCGGCTGCTCCTGTTAGGGGTCGCTACAGCGGATCATCCATATGATCCGCATAGTGATTTGGCACATGTTTTACGCCGGATGCCCTTCCTGACGCAACCCTGGTCGCCTCTTACGACACAGGGATATGGTACACCTATTTTAACTGGGGTATACACCGGCCCAGTACACTGGTACTCATTTCACCGACCTCGGAAGGATGACAGGTTGAGTCAACCCCCTGGTGTATTAATTCAGTGGCCCAACGGGGCTTGAACTCGGGACCTTTTTGGATCCCAAGCCGCTGCCCCAACCATTGCACCAACACCAGGCTTCCATGTTGTTGTGAAGGTAATGTTGAGGTAATATTAATTTTTTTAGATGAGATCCTGTTCTCGGCGGTGTAGTTGTCGTTGTGAAGGTAATGTTGAGGTAATATTAATTTTTTTAGATGAGATCCTGTTCTAGGCGGTGTAGTTGTCGTTGTGAAGGTAATGTTGAGGTAATATTTATTTTTTTAAATGAGATCCTGTTCTAGGCGGTGTCGTTGTCGTTGTGAAGGTAATGTTGAGGTAATATTTATTTTTTAGATGAGATCCTGTTCTAGGCGGTGTAGTTGTCGTTGTGAAGGTAATGTTGAGGTAATATAATTTTTTTTGGATGAGATCCTGTTCAAGGCGGTGTCGTTGTTGTTGTGAAGGTAATGTTGAGGTAATATTTATTTTTTTAGATGAGATCCTGTTCTAGGCGGTGTAGTTGTCGTTGTGAAGGTAATGTTGAGGTTATATAATTTTTTTGGGATGAGATCCTGTTCTCGGCGGTGTAGTTGTCGTTGTGAAGGTAATGTTGAGGTAATATAATTTTTTTTGGATGAGATCCTGTTCAAGGCGGTGTAGTTGTTGTTGTGACGGTAATGTTGAGGTAATATTTATTTTTTTAAATGAGATCCTGTTCTCGGTGGTGTAGTTGTTGTTGTGAAGGTAATGTTGAGGTAATATTAATTTTTTTAGATGAGATCCTGTTCTCGGCGGTGTAGTTGTTGTTGTGAAGGTAATGTTGAGGTAATATAATTTTTTTTTAGATGAGATCCTGTTCTAGGCCGTGTAGTTGTTGTTGTGAAGGTAATGTTGAGGTAATATTTATTTTTTTTAATGAGATCCTGTTCTAGGCGGTGTAGTTGTCGTTGTGAAGGTAATGTTGAGGTAATATAATTTTTTTTTGGATGAGATCCTGTTCTAGGTGGTGTCGTTGTTGTTGTGAAGGTAATGTTGAGGTAATATAATTTCTTTTGGATGAGATCCTGTTCAAGGCGGTGTAGTTGTTGTTGTGAAGGTCATGTTGAGGTAATATATATTTTTTTTTTTAATGAGATCCTGTTCTAGGCGGTGTAGTTGTCGTTGTGAAGGTAATGTTGAGGTAATATTAATTTCTTTGGATGAGATCCTGTTCTAGGCGGTGTAGTTGTCGTTGTGAAGGTAATGTTGAGGTAATATAATTTTTTTTGGATGAGATACTGTTCAAGGCAGTGTCGTTGTTGTTGTGAAGGTAATGTTGAGGTAATATTTATTTTTTTAAATGAGATCCTGTTCTAGGCGGTGTAGTTGTCGTTGTGAAGGTAATGTTGAGGTAATATAATTTTTTTTGGATGAGATCCTGTTCAAGGCGGTGTAGTTGTTGTTGTGAAGGTAATGTTGAGGTAATATTTATTTTTTTAAATGAGATCCTGTTCTCGGTGGTGTAGTTGTCGTTGTGAAGGTAATGTTGAGGTAATATAATTTTTTTTGGATGAGATCCTGTTCAAGGCGGTGTAGTTGTTGTTGTGAAGGTAATGTTGAGGTAATATTTATTTTTTTTAATGAGATCCTGTTCTAGGCGGTGTAGTTGTTGTTGTGAAGGTAATGTTGAGGTAATATAATTTTTTTTTAGATGAGATCCTGTTCTCGGCGGTGTAGTTGTCATTGTGAAGGTAATGTTGAGGTAATATAAATTTTTTTAGATGAGATCCTGTTCTCGGCGGTGTAGTTGTTGTTGTGAAGGTAATGTTGAGGTAATATAAATTTTTTTGGATGAGATCCTGTTCAAGGCGGTGTAGTTGTTGTTGTGAAGGTAATGTTGAGGTAATGTTTATTTTTTTTTAAATGAGATCCTGTTCTTGGCGGTGTAGTTGTCGTGAAGGTAATGTTGAGGTAATATAATTTTTTTTGGATGATATCCTGTTCTAGGTGGTGTCGTTGTTGTTGTGAAGGTAATGTTGAGGTAATATAAATTTTTTTGGATGAGATCCTGTTCGAGGCGGTGTCGTTGTTGTTGTGAAGGTAATGCTGAGGTAATATTAATTTTTTAAAATGAGATCCTGTTCTCGGCGGTGTCGTTGTTGTGAAGGTAATGTTGAGGTAATGTTTATTTTTTTTAAAATGAGATCCTGTTCTTGGCGGTGTAGTTGTCGTTGTGAAGGTAATGTTGAGGTAATATAAATTTTTTTGGATGAGATCCTGTTCTAGGTGGTGTCGTTGTGAAGGTAATGTTGAGGTAATATTAATTTTTTTGGATGAGATCCTATTCTAGGCGGTGTAGTTGTTGTTGTGAGGGTAATGTTGAGGTAATATTAATTTTTTAAAATGAGATCCTGTTCTAGGCGGTGTCGTTGTTGTGAAGGTAATGTTGAGGTCATGTTTATTTTTTTTAAATGAGATCCTGTTCTTGGCGGTGTAGTTGTTGTTGTGAAGGTAATGTTGAGGTAATATTAATTTTTTTGGATGAGATCCTGTTGTCGGCGGTGTCGTTGTTGTTGTGAAGGTAATGTTGAGGTAATATTAATTTTTTAAAATGAGATCCTGTTCTAGGCAGTGGAGTTGTTGTTGTGAAGGTAATGTTGAGGTAATATTAATTTTTTTGGATGAGATCCTGTTCTCGGTGGTGTCGTTGTTGTTGTGAAGGTAATGTTGAGGTAATATTAATTTTTTAAAATGAGATCCTGTTCTAGGCAGTGGAGTTGTTGTTGTGAAGGTAATGTTGAGGTAATATTAATTTTTTTGGATGAGATCCTGTTCTAGGCGGTGTAGTTGTTGTTGTGAAGGTAATGTTGAGGTAATATAATTTTTTTTGGATGAGATCCTGTTCTTGGTGGTGTCGTTGTCGTTGTGAAGGTAATGTTGAGGTAATATTAATTTTTTTGGATGAGATCCTGTTCTAGGCGGTGTAGTTGTTGTTGTGAAGGTAATGTTGAGGTAATATTAATTTTTTAAAATGAGATCCTGTTCTAGGCGGTGTCGTTGTTGTGAAGGTAATGTTGAGGTAATGTTTATTTTTTTTTTAATGAGATCCTGTTCTTGGCGGTGTAGTTGTTGTTGTGAAGGTAATGTTGAGGTAATATAAATTTTTTTGGATGAGATCCTGTTCCAGATGGTGTCGTTGTTGTTGTGAAGGTAATGTTGAGGTAATATTAATTTTTTAAAATGAGATCCTGTTCTAGGCGGTGCAGTTGTTGTTGTGAAGGTAATATAAATTTTTTTGGATGAGATCCTGTTCCAGGTGGTGTCGTTGTTGTTGTGAAGGTAATGTTGAGGTAATATTTATTTTTTCATAGCAAAAAGACTTTAATTTGATATATTTAAGAAGCGAATGTAAGAATAATTATCCGTTCGCTTCTAGGCTTTGCCTATTCCATATTAATATTAGATACAATGAATATAATCATCGATTATTTAGTTTTTCCCGTCTTGGTTAAAATTGAAAATTGTTGATTAAAAAAAAATGATGGTGAAGCGGGATAAACAATTAAAATGTCGAAGTACAGTGCAGCTCCGTACAGTGCACGGCGGAATCGCGGTGTGTGTGTGTGTGTGTGTGTGTGTGTGTGTGTGTGTGTGTGTGTGTGTGTGTGTGTGTGTGTGTGTATGTGTGTGTGTGTGTGCGTGCGTGCGTGCGTGCGTGCGTGTGCGTGCGTGCGTGCGTGCGTGTGTGTGTGTGTGTGTGTGTGTGTGTGTGTGTGTGTGTGTGATGACGGAGACGTGTGAGAAGAGGAAATCGCTCCAAGCACGTTGAACGAGACTTACTTGAATATAACCGTTCCACCGATGATGGTTCCCATGAGGGAAAAACGAAATAAGTTTCGATTCATGGCGCTCGAAAGCAAACCCCCCCCCGCCGCCCCCAAACATCACAAGGCAAAAGGGCGACACAACTGGAGTCTCTTGGGTAGCGCTGGGAACAGAATTTTTATCTGAGACACATCATAATGCGGGTGTGCCAGTCGGGACTAAACACAACGACGATAATGTGTTTTGTTACCGAAACGTTTGGTACAACAGCTATACTAACTTTCGTTAATCATACACCGCCCAATTAGTTAAATTATGCGGCACATCGCTGTCCGGGAATTTCATGAGGCGTCGTGTTGAGTCTTGCACAGAGTACAATATACAGCTTTGGTCACCACATCGAAGGAAGAACAGCTGCGATAGAGAGAATTCGGAGTCGAGTGACTCAATTGATTCTGGGTCTCTCCGAGTCTGGAGTCGAAACTCGAGAATGAGCAATGAAGCCAATGAGGAGGAGCTGGAGGAGACAGGAGTTGATGCACAAGAAAGGAGGCGATCTGATCGAGATGTTGAACATGATGAAGGGTATAGTACTCCTCATGGGGATTGTGTTTTTATGACGTCATATGTACCCTCGTTATGACGTCATCATTGCATTATGTAGAACGACACATCCGATCAGTTTGAAAAATTTTGAGGGTCGTCTCGGGATAAAATGGTCCACAGAAAAAGAAAAATAATAATGACGTCATCGGTCACGTGATTCGGCAGGCATATTGTTTTCAAAAACAAGCTCAAATGAGCTGAGATCGTCGTGCTCTTAATGATGACGTCATAAAACGACTATGACGTCTGTGATGTACAGTATCAGGTTTGCGATAAATTAAATTTTCTGTGCTAATGCCCGGCTTGATTCCCACAAACGAAATTCAAATAGCTTGCCTAGTTTCAGAGATAATGGTATAGACAATTTCCATGAGCAGCGATATTATGACGTCAACTTTTTTTTCTCGGAAGAATTTCCAAAATCGGAGATGGTTACTGCCTGCGCGTGGGCTTTCTGGATATACATGGCAAGTTTCACAAAGATCCGATGAAAACTCTGGGTTGTGAAACAAAAAATGTCAAAAAATAGGAATGACGTCATAAAAATTGATATGACGTCATAGTGATGTATCATATGTGCGGTAATTCATCTCTGCTAATGCCCTGTTCGATTCCCGCAAACAGAATTCAAAAAGCTTGCCTCGTTTCAGAGATAATTTTTTCGGCGATTTCCATTAGCGGAGATATTTTGACGTCATAACTTTTTTTCTCGGAGGAATTTTCTAAACTGGAGATGGTTACTGTCTGCGCAGGGAATTTTTACATATATACGCCAAGTTTCAGGAAGTTTCGATGAAAACTGTACGCTGTGAAACACAAAAGTCCACAAGAAGAAGAACAACGTGAGTAAGACTTCGAGATCCTCCACGAGGATCTAAAAACAAAAAAAAAAAACTTTCAAAAATCTCTGAAGTGGCTGAACAGATTGAGGAGAAACTTTCCACGTCTGCCTGTCCATGAGGAACAAAAAGATTCACATTCCGTGTTACCCCGCTTATCCGCCAAGTTGGGGCAAGGTCATTTTTAGCGGATAAGCGAGGGGACACGTGAGATGATCTGGAGGGGTGCAAGGGGTGTCGGGTAGGGCTCGTAGGGGTCTAAGAATCTCATTCCCTACTCACTAGACCAAAACCAAACAAACGGAACAACGTTCACCATATTTTCATAAATGATTCACGTTTTTATTGCCGCACATACAGTACATGTGTGTTACGGGGCCATCACAGGACCCCAACAGGATGGAAGAAATCAGTAATTTCCTTTTGTTCAGCGACAGAGATTACAAGTTCATTCAGGCACATCCTGAGTTTTGAAATGGCAGTAATATCCTCCTCGTTCGTATTACAGTTGCTCTCTGTGTACCTCATCACTTGTTCCAAGGCGCGCCTCGCTTCCAATGCGCTCGGAACCGTGGCTACTTCTTGTGGTGCATCCGGTTCCTCGGTATCCTCGTCATGAATGGTAGTCACAAGATCGACGATTTCATCATCTGTAAGAACCTCGGTTGGTTCGAAATGATCATCCGTATGATCGAATTATTCTGGTGTCATCAGCACGGCTCTATCTATATTGAAATGCTCAGCGATCTGTTTGAAAATGTTCCTCGGATACGTAGTGCTGGTGGCGGTCGAAGACGAGGACGTTGTCACAGGATCGGACCGATTGTCCGGGGTGATGCCAGTGTGTTTGAAACAGTTCTTGATGGTTTCGGGTTTCACTTCATCCCAAGCCATCTTGGAGAAGCCAATAGCGTCGCCCAGTTCCAGCTTCGGTTCTCGATTTTCGTCAATCGCATCCACCAAATGCTGTAGTTGATATCTTCGATAATGCTGCTTGAAATTGTTTATGACACCGGCATCCATGGGCTGGAGATGCGACGTCGTGTTAGGCGGCAGGAAATGCACTTTCGTATTGGTGAGACTGACTTGGCCCTCCTCGTTCTCGGGCAGAATATGAGATGGTGCATTATCCAGCAACATCAGCACATGGCGGTTCGCTATTCGCATTTTCTTATCGAAATCGCACAGCCAGTCGTGGAACACTAAGCTGGTCATCCACGACTTTTTGTTGTTGCGGTAATCGCAATGCAAGTCATGCTTGGAATCCCTTGAAGCACCTGGGATTAGCACTTTTCCCGATGACTAGTTAACAGGACTTATCACTACCGTCAGCGTTGCTGCAAACAGCTAGCGATATTCGAGCTTCTGCTTTCTTAGTTCCCCTCGAATACTCCCCCGTAGTGAAAGGTCGGTCAGGCAGCATTTGGTAGAGCAGGCCCGTTTCATCCATGTTGTGGACATCACGAGGCTGGTAATCTTTCAGCACACCCTTTGCCTGTGTTCTACCAACACTCACTAAATCCTGGGACACACTAGCACTTTCACCGCATAACTTCCGACATGATATACCATAGCGCATTTTGAAGCGATTCATCCAACCATTCGAGTAATGGAAGTCGACAATTTCCAGCTTACCTCCAAAAAAACATGGCTTCGTCCTCAGTATAGCTTCAGTTAGTGGAATGGTTTTAGCGCGCGCTGAGCGAAACCAAAGAAAGAGCGCTGGTTTGATATTCGAATGTTTGCCACTGACTTGATGCATCATAGACGCGTCCAGCGATTTGTTCAGCCATCGGTCTGACTGTTTTATCACATTACCGATTGTCATCCTCTTCACGGGCTTTCCCCCATTTCGCTGCGAAGAAATTGGCAACGTCTTGTTGAGATTTTGATGGAAAACTCTTAGAGTACTCACGGAATTCTCTCTTATCTTTCACCGTCAAACACTGACGGTCCCTTTTCCTCTCTACAGGAGCCATGCTGTTTCAAACTTATCTCGCGTGTACCCTCGGTTATCCGCCAAAAATGACCTTGCCCCAACTTGGCGGATAAGCGGGGTAATACTGTATATGATATCATTGGTCACATGGTTTGGCAGCCACATGAGATTTACCCTTAAAGACCTTTAAAAAATCTTCTCCAGAACGACTGGACGGATCGAGCGGAGACTTCACACAAGTGTTCCCCAAGCCATGGGTGTAGAAGTAGCACGTAGCAAGTACACCTCATGAGGAATGAGTGTGGTATATTTATGATGTCATAGGTGCCTTTGTTATGCGTCATAATTGCATATATGAAACACTACATCCATTCAGTATAAATTTTAAGGGTCATCGAGGGATAAAATGGTCCACAGAAAAAAAATTAATGATGTCATTTGTCACGTGATTCAGGAGCCATATTGTTAAAAAAAAACCTTCAAAAAGCTTCTCTGAAATGGCTGAAAAGACTGCCTATTCATGAGGTTAAGACACGTATGACTGCCTATCCATGAGATGAGGAACAAAAGGGTCACACAAATGATGTCATAGGTCACATGGTGTGGTAGCCATATTGGATTTATCCAAAAACCTATAAAAATACACCACTCAAAAGGAGTCCTGGCGAGGGTTTGCAACCTCTGATTGCTCTTTTTCTTGTTAACTCAATGTGAATGTATGGAATAGTCTCCCTGGAAAGGTTGTGGTGTTGTTATGCTTCTACCGCAACACTGTTCTTCTCCACAACATCCCTCTTACCCCCTTGTTCACCTCACCTCTCCCCCTCTTGACTGGGGCGATCTGTTACAGGGACAATTTATTACATCGCCGCTTACGACCACACGAGCACGAAACTCGTCGTCTCTATGTACGGCCACAGTCACGTCAAACATGGCGGAAGCATGTGGGGTAACTTGTTACACTCTGTAACAAATTTCCCCTGTACCATCGTGGTGCAGAAAGTCTGTGTGAAAGATATATTATTGCAAATCTGGAAACCATGAGCACACAACAGCCAGGTCCTATAGATCAGTTATATCGCTAAGTACGTGTTTCTAGTTAGGGTCCCGTCCCTAGTTGAATGAGAGTTAATTGTACGTGCGTTGTGGATTATTTTATAGATAGGATTTTTACATTTTACATCACCAACAACAACAACAACACTCTGCTCTCGGCATTCTTCGTGTGCTCTCGGCATGCGGGAGTGTCTGGAATTCCATGCCTCAGGCGGTGTGCGTTTCGGTGTGGATTTCGCACTGTATATGGTCACAAAGCGTTTCGCTTGAGCTGCACGCCAAATAAGGGTATGCGTCGTTTTCTGCCAAATGGGCAATGAGCAGACCAGAGTTGGGGCGGTCCTTGGCAAGAAGGCGGAGCCGCGACACGCCGTCCACCCAATGGGAGCAGGCCACGGGAGCGGACGGGCTCCAAAAAGAAAAGCGACAAAGAAGAAGCAACGAGGGGATTTTGCGTCCAGTCTGCTCGAGTGCGCGTCGAGTCTGCTCGAGTGCGCGTGCAGTCTGCTCGAGTGCGCGTGCAGTCTGTTCGAGTGCGTGTCGAGTCTGCTCGAGTGCATGTCGAGTCTGCTCGAGTGCGCGTGCAGTCTGCTCGAGTGCGCGTCGAGTGCGCGTCGAGTCTGCTCGAGTGCGCGTCGAATCTGCTCGAGTGCGCGTCGAGTCTGCTCGAGTGCGCGTCGAGTCTGCTCGAGTACGCGTCGAGTCTGCTCGAGTGCGCGTCGAGTCTGCTCGAGTGCGCGTAGAGTCTGCTCGAGATTGCGTCCAGTCTGCTCGAGTGCACGTCTCTGTCCGGGTCTGCAGCCGACTGCATCGCGCGGATCTGAGGCATCTCGTCTGGCGCATTGCTGTGGGCGGTCGACTATCTCAACTCAGATCATCTCGTGTCGCCTGCCTGCGAGCCGGAGGAGCGTGCCAACGCCCGACACTCCCCAACGTACCTGGAGCTTGGAGCGGCCTCTGTTGCGGGTTCGAGTCCCGTTACCCCAAGATCGTCGAGAACCACACGAGGTGGACAGGTCCATGTCTTTCTGGGCATTTGTGTGTGCGTGTGTGTGTGTCCTTGGGCCCCGTCTTTAAGTTACAACTGTGCAAGTGCTTTCTTTGCTCATTGTACATTGCATTTCTTATAGTCGTGATAACTCTGCTCTTGTGTACTTCCCCTCCCCAATTATTGTAAAATAAATAACCCTATTATTGAATGTACCAGCTGGTTTCTGTGCTTCTTTCATTGGCTTAGCATGGTGCGTGTTGGAAAATAGCGAAGCGGAAAATTGTTCATTTGGTCCGGCGCGGCTCTGGTAACTCCGCTCGGTTACACCAGATACGAGCCGTTACCTGTGACTCGGATCGTACAGAGTCGGCCGAGGTTGTGGTTCCCTGCTAGATTCCCCGCATGGATACTTAAGTATAAAGAAATTTGGCTATTCACCCTATTCCACGAGGGTGACCTGTTGGCGATCTTCGGTCCAGTCAGGACCCGTCGGCTCCGGACTTCTCCGGAGTGACGACCTAAATTCCGGGCGATCGGTCGAGCCGACGCTGCAGCTCCATCTCGCGGTCGTGCTCGCGGCCGACGTCCGGCCCTGCAGCATTATGTCCACTTTTCCTGATTTCTTACCTCTGGTGGCGAGCTCAGCTGCAATCTTCTTTCCAATTCCAGTGTTGCCTCCAGTGATGATAATTGTTTTTCCATCCACCCTTGCCTTGCTGGGACACTGGCCACCATGGAGGTAATCTCTAGTAGCACAAAGCAACAAGTTACAGAAATCTCACAAATCCAATACAAAGTACCATGGATTTAAATACAATTCAAACTATTTTGGAAGTAAAGTGTTAGTGTTGTTCAGTTGTTGTGGATGAACATTTGTCATGTAATGGTGTTATAAACTAGAGAGGGGTTCATGAGGGCATAAACCTCACCCTGCCAGTGTTGGACACGATCAAGCATTTCGTTTTAGCTCATTTGCTAAAACACAGTTAAATTAGAACGGCACTCAGTGGAGTGCGTACCTCCACCACGTTGAATAGTTTACGTTTTGTATCCTGCTGATATGCTGGGTCTGGATTCGGACCTGAACCAAAATCCAATCGGCTAGTTCTTGTCACACACCCAACTCGTCCACCAAGTTTTGTCATAATCCGTCCACAACTTTTTGAAATATCATGATATTTATCATTTTTCACCCCATCACTCAATGGTGAGGAATCGCCATTAAAATTCTGGTATCCGGATCCAGATCGACATCCAAAACCCTTGATTTCATCTGATGTGCCCAACCCGCTGTCCGGTCAGTATGATTGTGGAGCTCAGTGGGAGGGGTTGCGGAATGGAACGTTGATTTGATTCAGCCAATCACCGTTAAGCATTTTCCAGGCCACGCCCCCACGTGCACAGAGTGATGAATGGGTGTCGGATTTGAACCTGCCGTACGTGCAATATCTTTTCCATCAGGATGGGGTCTAAGTGAAACAATCCCGAAATCAGAGAGAGAAGAATTTCAAGATTTCGGTTAAACAAAGGTAAAGCCAGTTTGATGAAGGTTACAGGACTAACAGACACCATTACAGTGAGAATGATTGTTGGGAATAACTAAGTCACGTGAGAGTACACAGTAGCTTTGCGCAGTGGCAGTATCGTAGCCAATGAGGTTTATCCGAGGCGCGATTATTGCTAATTGAAAACTTTTCCCAATACCCTGCTGTGACGACCTGAAATATGGTCGGCGTTGGCAATTTTTGACCGCTCCTCCGGGAGCTCCATTTTTTTAACCAATAACAGACTGATTAGATCTACAATTCCTAATTTAGTTTGGAATATAACAGTGTTCATGTCAGGTCTGGGAGCATGTGCCAGAACAGTGTATCGCTGAGTCCACTTTCCGCCGGTACTCGAGGGGCCTCCGTCTGGCCATCCCCCAGGCAGATGCCAGGCCCATCCCCATCTCCTGGAGATGCCGATCAACCTGCTGCAACCACGAGGCACGTGGTCGGCCCACTGGCCTCCTCCACTCACGAGACTCCCTCGCTGAGAGAATCTGGTGAGCAGGATCAGCGTCAGGAAAATGAGCCACATGTCCATACAGCAGCAGCTGACGCTCACGGACTATGCAGGTAACAAATCTCATTTGAGTCTCTCTCAGCAACCGCTCATTGGACACAAAGTGCAACCAGCGATAGCCAAGGATTCTCCGAAGAGATCTGGCACCAAAGGAATTAAGTCTCCGTCTCAGATCCTTGGTCAGAGTCCAAGTCTCGCATCCATAGAGCAAGACTGGAAGAACCAAGGACCTGAAGACTCGGACTTTCGTCCTCCCACACAGGTACCGGCAGCACCGCACCCCATGATCCAGTGAATCCATGACTCCCCAGGCCCGACACAGACGTCTATTGACCTCTGACTCGCAGCCAGCAGAGACATGAATATCACTGCCAAGGTAAGTGAATCTCTCCACGACCTCAACATCCTCACCACAAACAGACACAGACAGGACAGCGGCATCCAAGATGTCACCGAAAGCCTGGATCTTAGTTTTGACCCAGGAAACCCATAATTATGGGTTTAACTTACATTTAAAAAAAAGAAAAAAGGTTGGTTTGTTTGAAAGTTCGGACTGCAAAACTGCCAAAAGGGGATACGTCGGGATGTCCGTGCATGCACTCTTCTTCTTCATCTGCAGTGTAAACTTCTTGGTTCCATTTGGAATGTTTTATGGAATTCACTTTAGACCAATGAGGTTCCGAGTTCTCGGTGATGTCGCCACCTGTTGGTTCGTGTTGGGTTTGTACCAAACAGCCCATCTTTACACTTTTTGTGATGAGAATGTGAAACAAATAAGCATCTCCCAGATTCGGACAAAACTTGGTGGACGGATTGGGTGTGACAAGGACGAATTGATCCGATGTTGGTGAAGATCCGGATCTGGATGTGAGAATTTCTTCAATGATTCTTAACCATTGAGAGATAGAACCAAAATCGATATCTATATAGCACGATATCTCAAAAGGTTATTGACGGATTTGGATGAAACTTGGTGGACATGTTGTGTGGGCAACAAGAACAAGCTGGTTAGATTTTGGGAAAGATCCGGATCCGTCCTCTCGGTGGTGTACAAAGCATAAACTGTTCAGCCTGGCGGAGGTGTGTACTCCACCACGAGCCGTTCTCATTCAAAAAACGTGGGACATTTGAATCGGTCGGCTCTGCTCTGTCCGTCCATCCGTCGATCTTGTATGACACAGCTGGGCAGAAATTCACCAAACTTGGTAGTTGTGGTCACCACATGGTAAGAATGTGCAAGAGGAGTATCATTTTGACACCATCCCTGGAACGGGGGTCAAAAGGTCAGATACCAAAAAAATGAAATTGAGGGCACATTGCAAAACATTGTTAGATCCTCGTGGAGGATCTCTCGATTCTTACTCACGTTGTTGTTCTTCATCTACTTCTTGTGGACTTTTTTGTTTCACAGCCTCCAGTTTTCATCGAAACTTCCTGAATCTTGGCGTATACATGTAAAAATACCCTGCGCAGACAGGAACCATCTCCGATTTTGAAAATTCCTCCAAGAAAAAAAGTTATGACGTCAAAATATCTCCGCTAATGGAAATCACCTATAAAATTATCTCCAAAACTAGGCAAGCTTTTTGAATTCTGTTTGTGGGAATCGAACAGGGCATTAGCAGAGATGAATTACCACACATATGATACATCACTATGACGTCATATCAATTTTATGACGTCATTCCTATTTTTTGACATTTTTTGTTTGACAACCCAGAGTTTTCTTCGGATCTTTGTGAAACTTGCCATGTATATGCAGAAAGCCCACACGCAGGCAGTAACCATCTCCGCTTTTGGAAATTCTTCCCAGAAAAAAAGTTGACGTCATAATATCGCCGCTAATGGAAATCGCCTATACCATTATCTCCGAAACTCGGCAAGCTGTTTGAATTTTGTTTGCGGGAATCAAGCCGGGCATTAGCACAGATGATTTTTCGCAAACCTGATACATCACAATGACGTCATATTCGTTTTTATGACGTCATCATTAAGAGGACGAGGATCTCAGCTCATTTGAGCTTGTTTTTGAAAACAATATGCCAGCCGAATCACGTGACCGATGACGTCATTATTATTTTTCTTTTGCTGAGGACCATTTTATCCCGAGACGACCCTCAAAATTTTTCATACTGATGGGATGTGTCGTTCTACATAATGCAATTATGACGTCATAACGAGGGTACATATGACGTCATAAAAGCACTTAATCCCCATGAGGAGTACTATACCCTTCATCATGTTCAACATCTCGATCAGATCGCCTCCTTTCTCGTGCATCAACTCCTGTCTCCTCCAGCTCCTCCTCATTGGCTTCATTGCTCATTCTCGAGTTTCGACTCCAGACTCGAAGAGACCCAGAATCAATTGAGTCACTCGACTCCGAATTCTCTCTATCGCAGCTGTTCTTCCTTCGATGTGGTGACCAAAGCTGTATATTGTACTCTGTGCAAGACTCAACACGACGCCTCACGAAATTCCCGGACAGCGATGTACCGTATAATTTAACTAATTGGGCGGTGTATGATTAACGAAAGTTAGCATCGATGTTACACCAAACGTTTCGGTGACAAAACAAATTATCGTCGTTGTGTTTAGTCCCGACTGGCACACCCGCATTCTGATGTGTCTCAGATAAAAATTCTGTTCCCAGCGCTACCCAAGAGACTCCAGTTGTGTCGCCCTTTTGCCTTGTGATGTTTGGGGGGTTTGCTTTCGAGCGCCATGAATCGAAACTTATTTCGTTTTTCCCTCATGGGAACCATCATCGGTGGAACGGTTATATTCAAGTAAGTCTCGTTCAACGTGCTTGGAGCGATTTCCTCTTCTCACACGTCTCCGTCATCACACACACACACACACACACACGCACACGCACACGCACACGCACACGCACACGCACACGCATACATACACACACACGCATACATACACACATACATACACACACACGCATACATACACACATACATACACACACACGCATACACACACGCACATACATACACACACATACACACACGCACATACATACACACACACATACATACACACACACACATACATACACACATACATACGCACGCACGCACGCACGCACGCACGCACGCACGCACGCACACACATACGCATACACGCACACACATACACATACACACACACGCATACACACACACGCACACACACATACATACACACACACATACATACACACACACGCACACACATACATACACACACACACGCACGCACGCACACACACACACATACACACACACGCACACACACATACATGCACACACATACACGCACACACACGTACATGCACACACATACACACACACTCGTACATGCACACACATACACACACACTCGTACATGCACCCACATACACGCACACACACACATACACACACACGCACACACACATACATACACACACACGCACACACATACATACACACACACACACACACACGCGCACACGCACACATACATACACACGCGCACACACACACACACACACACACACACACACACACACACACACACACACACACACACACACACACACACACACACACACACACAACCGCGATTCCGCCGTGCACTGTACGGAGCTGCACTGTACTTCAACATTTTAATTGTTTATCCCGCTTCACCATCATTTTTTTTTGATCAACAATTTTCAATTTTCACCAAGACGGGAAAACTAAATAATCGATCATTATATTCATTGTATATAATATTAATATGGAATAGGCAATGCCTAGAAGCGAACGGAGAATTATTCTTACATTCGCTTCTTAAATATATCAAATTAAAGTCTTTTTGCTATGAAAAAAATAAATATTACCTCAACATTACCTTCACAAGAACAACTACACCGCCCAGAACAGGATCTCATCTGAAAAAAATAAATATTACCTCAACATTACCTTCACAACAACTACTACACCGCCCAGAACAGGATCTCATCTGAAAAAAATAAATATTACCTCAACATTACCTTCACAACAACTACACCACCAAGAACAGGATCTCATCTAAAAAAAAATATATTACCTCAACATTACCTTCACAACGACAACTACACCACCTAGAACAGGATCTCATCTAAAAAAAAAAATATTACCTCAACATTACCTTCACAACGACAACTACACCGCCTAGAACAGGATCTCATCTAAAAAAATAAATACTAGAGGCGAACATAGAATTCTTCTTACATTCGCTTCTGACTTTACCTATAACTTGTTCACAACTGTCTATGCAATTTCCGGTGACTTCGGCCTGGATTCGGGATCAGCGATCAAATAACGTAAATCACGATTAAAAGTTATTTTTTGATGATGCTGGAGATATCTTTATTAAAATCAGTGGAGGAAATATACACCATGTCTGATATTACTTGGGTCTTTCATGTCTCCGACGATGCCTTTATCTGCCGGCATGCATCATTCCCCATGCAAAAACCGGAAACAAAAAAAAAACCAGAAACAAAAAAAAAAAACCAGAAGCAAAAAAAACGGAAGCAAAAGGGTCATAGCCAACGACATGGATTCCAAATTGCCAGGGGATTGTGTTGTTGTTGTTGTTGTTGTTGTTTCCTATTCTCTCAAGTGCACGCATTAAGTATGAAGCTCATTGCGTTCGCTATAATGTGAAACCGAATGGGGTAAGTAGTTTTGTTCACGACGGTGTGGGGAACGCTGCTGCAAATGACACCGCCTAAACACCGCACCAAAAAACGTTAAAAAAACAAATTTTTTATAATTTTAAGCATACATGTCAATTAAATGACGATGTTGCACATTTCTTTTTCAAGGGCACTTGCCGCAAAACGGGTAACTTCCGACCATTGATTTGTGTCACGTAACCAACTTCAGCGAAGTCCATGGTGCGTCATCACAATTTCCTACACTTCCTATGTCAAGCACAGTCAGAAGATGGCAAAAATGTTCAACCAGGAATGACCCAGTCGTTACATATTTCATCCGTCCCCCCAATGTTGATTGCAAAGATACAAACGTTCCGTTAAACAAGCTGAAATGAGCGAAGATCCTCGTCCTCTTAATGATGACGTCATAAAAACGAATATGACGTCATTGTGATGTATCAGGTTTGCGATAACTTATCTGTGCTATTGCCCGGCTTGATTCCCGCAAACAAAATTCAAACAGCTTGCCGAGTTTCGGAGATAATGGTATAGGCGATTTCCATGAGCAGCGATATTATGACATCAACTTTTTTTCTAGGAAGAATTTCCAAAATCGGAGATGGTTACTGCCTGCGCGTGGGCTTTCTGCATATACATGGCAAGTTTCACGAAGATCCGATGGAAACTCTGGGTTGTGAAACAAAAAATGTCAAAAAAATAGGAATGACGTCATAATTGATATGACGTCATAGTGATGTATCGTATGTGCGGTAATCCATCTCTGCTAATGTCCTGTTCGATTCCCGCAAACAGAATTCAAAAAGCTTGCCTAGTTTCGGAGATAATTTTTTAGGTGATTTCCATTAGCGGAGATATTTTGACGTCATAACTTTTTTTTTCGGAGGAATTTTCAAAATCGGAGATGGTTACTGTCTGCACAGGGAATTTTTACATGTATACACGAAGTTTCAGGAAGTTTCGATGAAAACTGTAGGCTGTGAAACAAAAAAGTCCACAAGAAGAAGATGAAGAACAACGTGAGTAAGACTTAGAGATCCTCCACGAGGATCGAAAAAAAAAAACCTTCAAAAATCTCTAAAGTGGCTGAACAGATTGAGGAGAAACTTTACACGTATGCCTGTCCATGAGGAACAAAAGATTCATATATATTGTTGTGGTTGACCAAATTCGCAAACCACCATTCAGGTACCTTAGGTGAGATATCTCTGTAAGTATATGTGTAGTTAGGCCCAAACCCGTTGTCTAGAGGGAATAAATGTCATTCATGAGGGCTGCGACTCTTCAGGATAGCCGTTTTTCTTTTACTATCTTTAATTTGGACCAGCCGCCATTATTACCACCACCAACCACGTCTCAACAGCCATCACACAACCACCAACCACAACGCGGCCATCACAACAACAACCACCAACCACAACGCCACTTCACAACAACAGCCAAACCCCTTTACCGTCACAACTCGCAACCGTCGCATCACCACCATTCCCGCGCCACTTGTGGGCACCGATGCTGGACTCGTGTAGGGCGCGCACCGAGCAGCGTGTTCAAAAGCATCGCGGACTTTCCGAGAAAAACGGATCAAAAACGACTCACGCCCACTTTTGTTCCGTCCAATCGGTGAGCGAGGGGCGATTTGGCCCCGCCTCCAGGGCGTTGGAGGGCGGTCGCTATATGCAAATTCATGGATCAAAAAGCATTCACGCCCACTTTTCCTCGGGCCAATGGGGAGCGAGGTGAAAGGTCGGAGGCAGAGGGTCAAAGATGAAAGAGCGAAGCCACGGGGCTTATAAAAACGACTGCGTTCGTCAGTCGAGAGAAGTTTTTGGAGTTCAGAGAAGCAGTTCGCAGTGGGCAGTTCGCAGTTGGGAGTTCGCGGAGTCGGAGTGAAGAGGACGGAGCTGTGGAGAGGCGGCGGCGGCAAAGGCGGTTGAGGGGGTGCTCGCGTCGGATTCGGGGAACTGCGGAGGGAGAGGCCGGCGGCGCGACCGAGGTCGTGGTGGAGACGCTCGTCGCGGGACCCGAGATTTTGTGAAATCCTCCTTTCCCCGAGCATCAGCAACCCCCTCCTGTTTCCCCCCGCGCTGAGATAGTGCGACAAAAGGGGGCCCCCTTCCCACCCCCTATCAGACACTGTCCGTGAGGCCCGCGGAGTTGAGGCACCACCGCCACTTTGCGTCTCATCATCAGACGGGTAGGCCCGACACGGTCTCGGCCCCAGGCCCGCCTACCCCCTCATCCTGGAGGGTGGTTCTCTTTTCTTTTGCTTTGGGAATATGTGTTGTCGGCGCCGTCTGTGAAGTAAAATTGTATAAGTGTTGCCGTGTGCTCGCGTCGTCGGATAGATCTGCATTGTTGCATTTGCTTTTTGTCTTCTTCTTTTACATGTGCTTTTGGTGGAATTGTATATGTGTGCTTTCCGTTCATCGCGAAATAAATGTGCTTATTGTTGAACTGTTTTCCCGCTTCGCTTCGTCATTTCTTTCATTGAATCCCCATCTTGCTTCACGTAAAGGGTTGGTCGTGGGCTAAGACGCCCGATAATTAATCGAACCGTCGACCTGCGGCGAGGTGTGATCGCCCGGTCTACCCTCCGTGTGGGTACTTGGGTAGGTCGAATTTGGCGAGCAACCCTATCCCACACGGGGGCCGATTGGCACGATCGCGGTGAGACCGAAAGGTCCACCCGTGACTGGTTCCCGGCGTTAGTCCGAGAGGGTCACGACTGGATTGTCCGTCCGGTGGGCGACGTGCCGCGATTCGAGTTACGTGGCCGTCAGCACGCCGGCGGGCACGAATCCGCAACAATATATATATATATATATATATATATATATATATATATATATATATATATATATATATATATATATATATATATATATATATATATATATATATCATTGGCCACATTAGATTTACCCAAAAACCTTTAAAAAACCTCCTCCAGAACGACTGGACGGATCAAACGGAAACTTCACACAAGTGTTCCCCAAGCCATGGGTGTAGAAGTAGCACGTAGCAAGTACACCTCATGGGGAATGAGTGTGGTATATTTATGATGTCATAGGTGCTTTCGTTATGCATCATAATTGCATATGTAAAACGCTACATCCATTCAGTATAAAAAAAAAATTTGAGGGTCATCTTAGGATAAAATGGTCCACAGAAAAAAAATTAATGATGTCATTTGTCACGTGATTCAGGAGCCATATTGTTTAAAAAAAAAAAAAAACCTTCAAAAATCTTCTCTGAAATGGCTGAAAAGACTGCCTATTCATGAGGTTAAGACACATATGACTGCCTATCCATGAGATGAGGAACAAAAGGGTCACACAAATGATGTCATAGGTCACATGGTGTGGTAGCCATATTGGATTTACCCAAAAACCTATAAAAATACACCACTCAAAAGAAGTCCTGGCGAGGGTTTGCAACCTCTGATTGCTCTTTTTCTTGTTAACTCAATGTGAATGTATGGAATGGTCTCCCTGGAAAGGTCGTGGTGTCGTTATGCTTCTACCGCAACACTGTTCTCCACAACATCCCTCTTACCCCCTTGTTCACCTCACCTCTCCCCCTCTTGACTGGGGCGATCTGTTACAGGGACAATTTATTACATCGCCGCTTGCGACCACACGAGCACTCAACTCGTCGTCTCTATGTACGGCCACAGTCACGTCAAACATGGCGGAAGCATGTGGGGTAACTTGTTACACTTTGTAACAAATTGCCCCGGTACCATCGTGGTGCAGAAAGTCTGTATGAAAGTTATTTTCCCTAAAATTACCATAATAATAATAATAAATTTGTGTCTTACTGCCAGATCAATGTGTCAATATGGTTCGGACGTACCAGAAAATAGCTGATGGGGTTGAAACCGATGCTCAGACTCTGGAGAATGCATCAAAGAGTGTTCTTCATGGAAAATCACTGCGACAGGCTGCTGCTAATGACAAGGTAGGTCGGTCTATGTTGAGTAGTGCCTCAATGTTGTGGAGGCCATACTTGTGGCCTCAATGTTGGCAACCTTGTCTCCTAGACTTTATATAGCCGATTTATTCAGCCATGATGAAATCCACTGGAAGCAAATGAATGGTTGAATAAACTAAGAATCTGCCCATCTTTTGAGAGGAATTCCATAAAATGTCATGTCACAGATATTCCTTTCATCATGTTAATCCATTACCTTGCTTTTTGTAGGTGAATTTCATGACGATGCAGCATTACTGTGCTAAGGAGAAAAGAGGTGAGATTCCAGTAGTTGGGTCTGTCAGACCAACTGTAATTTCCAAGGATGAGGAGAAAGTGTTGGTGGAGTATGTCCGAGCATGTGCTCGCACGTACTACGGCTTGTTGCCGGGAGAAGTCCATTAATTGGCCTTCCAGTTTGCCAAAGCTAATGATATAGAATATCCCCCCCCCCCCCACCTCCAGAGCTGAAGCTGAAATGGCCAGCAGATTGGTTTTCAGCTTTTGTCAAACGTAACCGAACTCTCTCAATCCGCACTTCTGAAACGACGTTAATAAAATCCACCTTACCTACGAGAATCACGACTACTCCTGAGATGACTCGGCCATTGACGAAAGCACCTCCATTGAAACAAACTCGTGTAGGCCCAAAAAAGCTGCATTCATCCATTTTGAACCTTGTGGGATTACCTCGTGTGAACATGGCAGGCTTGGTGATTTATTTAATGGATGTCTGCAATCGGAGAGCCGATGCCATTTATTTTAAATTCACAACGTTGATGAAGACTTCCCAGAGGGAGACACCATATCTGGTTCAGTGTTGCAACACTGATGGGAAGGTCATAGCTGGGGCTTGTCAATGGACGGGGTAAGTTTAAAATATGTACTATTAATCATGTTTGCAAGGATGTCCCTGGGAGTGGGAGCTGTATGGACTGTGAGGACCATTATTACAAAAAATTGGGGGGAGGGGGGTGTGGTGCTGGGAGTGAAATGAATATCAATGAATGCATGATGAGCCGGAACTGATGAGGCGGAACCGAGGGTGACGTCAGCGGGCTGTTGAATGTGTGGAGCAGGAGACATGATTAAAAGCAGATGAGTGAAAGATCCTTCGTGTGGGCTGTCTTTGCTTATACACAACAGAGGGTTCCAGGGCCACAAGAGGATTATACTGGATTTTTGCATCTATTGGTAAAAGGAGCAGTGTGTGTGTGTGTGTGTGTGTGTGTGTGTGTGTGTGTGTGTGTGTGTGTGTGTGTGTGTGTGTGTGTGTGTGTGTGTGTGTGTGTGTGTGTGTGTGTGTGTGTGTGTGTGTGTGTGTGTGTGTGTGTGTGTGTGTGTGTGTACGCTATACGCTGCTACCGCTCACTTGTATTAACAGGAAATGGTAGGAACTCAACACCTCTCATTCACGTATATTTCTCGTATTTCCTATATTTCCGTGAGTCTGATTTACATTTAGGAAGAGTCCTCATTAGTCCTCAAAAGTGCTCATTAGTCGTTAGCATTCATACGTCATTTCAAAAATGGTGTATTAATAAACTTCGGAACCTATAACGAGTCAATGGAGTGCAACAGGGCACACTCAATGACCACGCCCAAAAAGGTGGCAACCCTACTACGATTACATTTGCGACCCCAATTCCAAGCAATTGGAGATGACAGTCTGAATACAAATCTATACAAATTTGAATACAAATACAAATCTAGACGGTGAAGTATCCTCGCCCCCCCCCCCCCCCTAGTCAGTACTCCTCCAGAGGTTGGTGATAAACACTAAGGAGTCTGAGGTTGAGCTTGAGGTTCTCGATGTGTGGTTTATTGTCATCAATGAATCCATCCATGTATTAAATCCTGCAAATATCAATGAGACAACAATTCAATACACCAGGATTACAACTGCGTCAATATAATAGCACAAGTGAGTATATCACGTGAGTGCAATATTGTAACCTTGCAAACCAGGAGAAGTGTAACCTATCCAAATATTCAGTCTTGCCACATTGGCAATACACCAGTATTACAACTATATCAATATAGTAACACAGGTGAATATATCACATAAGTGCAATGCCACATCGGTCAACCTCATATATTGAGTTAGCCTCAGAGAGTTTACCCTTCGCTCAACTAGTAACATGAACCATAACAACATAATGAATTGCACACATTCAAACTAATGAATTATGGTAAATATTGATCCATGTGAAACTCACCCTCGATGGCATCGCACGACGATGAGATACAACCGGTTAGCAATGCAGGGAGTTCACCCAGTAACATCCATATGAGTTCAGCTATAATACAAGGAAAATGAACTTGTGCAAAAATATCAGGATAGTCGACTGAAAGAAATGAAGTATT